>NW_006779916.1:0-288 GCF_000442215.2 Lipotes vexillifer | reverse complement strand
TTAAATCTATCTGGTCTATTGTGTCATTTAAAGCTTCTGTTTCCTTATATATTTTCATTTTGGATGATCTGTCTATTGGTTTAAGTGAGGTGTTAAAGTCCCCCAGTATTACTGTGTTACTGTCAATTTCCTCTTTTATAGCTGTTAGCAGTTGCTTTATGTATTGATGTGCTCCTATGTTGGGTGCATATATATTTATAATTGTTATATTTTCTTCTTGGATCAATCCCCTGATCATTATGTAGTGTCCTTCCTTGTCTCTTGTAACATTCTTTATTTTAAAGTCTA
>NW_006779915.1:20129-80466 GCF_000442215.2 Lipotes vexillifer | reverse complement strand
CCACTGGCAGGAATGTCTGTATCCCTGGTTACCAGAGTGGGGAAAGCAGACATGCTGCCACCCAATGGCCGTTACCTGCAACAGCAGCTGTAAAACCTGTGCTAATGGTAACTTCATATGCAAAAGTACTATAGGGCTGTAAATGAAACCTGCCCTCAAAAAGTCTTCAGGGAGGTAATGGCCAAAATATTTGAAAATGTGGCACGTACTTCAAGAAAACCATTTGAAGAGGTAAGCTGTACTCACAGTTTGAAGAAAAAAAGTACATGCCTGAAAGCTCAGTTTCAAGGGATGATGAGATGCATGCAAATCCAACCACAAAGAGGTATCAGCTCACACCAGTCAGAATAAACATCAGCAGAAAAACTACAAACAGTAAATGCTGAAGGGGTTGTGGAGAAGTGAATACCCTCAACTTTAACTGGGACGTAACCTGGTAAGAGCCACTAATGAGAACAGAATGGAGGTGCCTTTACAAGGTAAACATTTTGCTACCATATGATCCAGCAGGCCCACTCCTGGACCTATAACCTAAGAAGACAGAATTGGAAAGACACAGGCAAGCAAATGTGCACTGCAGCAGTATTACAATAGCCGAGACATGGAAGGAACCAAAAAGTCCATCAACAGATGAGTGGACAAAGAAGAACTGGTACATACATGTACAGATGGAATATTAGCCAAGGAAAAACATGACACAATGCCATTTGCAACACCGTAGATGAGTCTAGAGGTAATCATGCAACTTTTAGTAAGTCAGAAAGCGAAAGACACATATCCTATGATATCACTTATAGGTGTTACCTAAAAATTCTTACCAGTGAAGATATTTCCACAGAGAAAGGCCATCACAGATTTATGAAACAGACTTATGGTTCACCAATGGAAAGGTGTGAGGATTGGATACATGAGGATATTGGTGTTAACAGAGATATACAAACACAGGTGAAGTATATAATCACCAAAGACCTACAGAATACCAAGAGAAGACTACTCAACATTGTGTCATAACCTACATGGGAAAAGGATTCTAAGAAAAATAGATATATGTATATGTGTAAAAGAACCACATCTTGCACATGCGCAACAAAGAAACCATTGTAATAAAACATACTGTGAAAAACAATAAAAATTTAATTAAACGAACGAACAAGAAGTAGTGAGACATAAACTTAAGGGGTTTTGTCCTGGCACATTCCGTTCTAATTTACAACCTAGAACACGACTTCCATTAAGGATCTGTTGCCCTAGTAACCAGATTTGTTAAGGAGAATCCCTGCCGCCTTGTGGCCGTTTCACACAACAGCAGCTTTAAACCCAGCGCTAATGGTCACTTAATATTCAAAACAATTGCAGGCCTGTAAATGACACATGCCCTCAAAACAAATCCTGGGGTTGTAAATGGACCAAGAAATTCAAAAGACCTCTACATTTCAAGAACACAATTTCAAGAGGCATATTTTATGCACAGTTTGTCTTTTCCTTCTTTTAATTTTTTTAAAGAGGGTATGAGAAAATGCTGAACATCAGGAATTAATGAAGCCATGCAAATCTAATCTACAGAAACGTTCACCTCTCAGCCATCAGAATGATCATCAGCAATAAGTCTACAAATAATAAATGCTGAAGGGGTTTTAGAGAACTGTGTACCCTCTAGCTTCTGCAGGGCTGTAAACTGGTAACAGCCAGTAGTGGGAACAGAATGGAGGTGCATTTAAAGGTGAAAATTGAGCTACCATGTGATCTGGTAGGCCCTTTGATGCAGCTATCAACTGAGCAGACCAGAATCAAAAAGACACAGGCTGGTAATCCTTCACCACAGCAACATTTAACATAGCCAAGACTTGGAAGAAACCGAAATGTCCATCAACAGATGAATGGACAAAGAATAAGTGGTATATGTACCTACTGGAAGATTAGCTTTCAAAAAAATGAACAATGCCGTTTTCATGACTACAGGTGAGTCTAGAAATAATCATATTACGTTAAGTCAAAAGTGTATGATATATATCCTATGATATAATTTATATATGTTATCTTAAGATTCCTACCAATGAACATATTTCCAAAGGAAAAGACACCAAGAGATGTATAAAACAAACTAATGGTTAACCAAAATGAAAGGTGGGAGGATGGATAAATTAGGATTATGGGGTTAACATACATACACTAATGTATGTTATATGTATATAAACTTATAATATATAAATTATATAAATTATATAATCACTAATATATATAAATTATATAATCACCAAACACCTACCAAATACCAAAGGAGGTCTACTCAACACTCTGTAATAACCTGCACAGTAACAGGATCCAAAGATTAACAGATATATGTATGAAAAATTGATCAGAATTGGTACATCCAGAGAATCACAACACTCTAATAAAATTTACTCCAATAGGGGCTTCCCTAGTGGTGCAGTGGTTGAGAATCTGCCTCATGGGTTTGAGCCCAGGTCCGGGAGGATCCCACATGCCACGGAGCAACTAGTTCCATGAGCCACAACTACTGAGCCTGCGCATCTGGAGCCTGTGTTCCACGACAAGAGAGGCCGCGATAGTGAGAGGCCCGCACACATCGATGAAGAGCGGCCACCGCTTGCCGCAACTACAGAAAGTCCTCGCACAGAAACGAAGACCCAACACAGCCAAAAATAAATAAATAAATAAATAAATAAATAAATAAATAAATATTAAAGGCAAAGAAGAAAGGGGAAATTGTAGATAGAGTAAGGATCTAGTTTAAAAAAAAATTTACTCCAATAAAAAACATAAAATAAATTTTAAAAAACAAACATAAGTAGGAGACATAAGCTTTGGGGAGTCTGTCCTGGAACATTCCACTACAATTTGCAACTTAGGAACACAACTTTCAGTACCGCTCTCCTGCCCTTGTAACCAAAGCTGGGAATGTAGAAATCTGCTGCCTTGTGGCCAATTCCGCAAGAGCAGCTTTAATCCCAGTGCTATTGGTCACTTAATATTCACCAGGACTGCAGGGCGTTAAATGACACCTGCCTTCAAAAAATATCCTGCGGTCAGGAATGGACATTAGTATGCAAAACAGCAGAAAACCCGGAGAAGACAATTTCAAGAGGTAAATTTCCTCACAGTGTTTTTTTAAATGACATGAAAAAATGTTCAACATCAAGAATTATTAGGGACATGGAAATTTAAACTACAAAAAGGTATCACCTCACAATAGTCTGAATGGCCATCAGAGAAAAATGTCTGCAAACAATAAATGCCGAATGGGTTTCCGAGAATGGATACACTCCTATGCTGTTGCTGGGATGTAAACTGGTAAGAGCCACTAATCAGAACAGAATGAAAATGCCTTTAAAAGGTAACAATTGAGCTACTGTGTGATCCTACCAAACCACTAATGGGCCTGTAACCTGAGAACACCAGAATTCAGAGATACAGGTACCCAAAAATGCTCTTCAGCGATACTTACAATAGACAGACATGGATGCAAGCAAAATGTCCAATTACAGATGAATGGACAAAGAAGTGGTACATGTACACAATCGAATATGAGCCATGGAAAAGATGAAACAATGCCTTTTGCATCACCACTGATGAACCCAGGGGTAATCATACTACATAAAGTAAGTCACAAAAAGAAATACAAATATCCGATGATATCATTTACTAGTGTTATCTAAAAATTGATACCCATGAATATATTTCCACTGAGAAAGACCCATAAAGACTTTGAAAAAGGTGAAAGGAATGGAAAAATTAGGATGTTGGGGTTAACATGCATTTAATAATTCATATAAAATATATAATCAAGAAGGACCTACTGGATGCCAAGGGAGGTCTACTCAACTCTCTCTAATGACCAACAAGGGAAATAATCTAAACCTGTTTAGATATATGTATACATATGAATGAACCAGCTTCTGTACACCTAGAACCAACACAACATTGTAATCAAATTTACTCTGATAAGAAATAAAAATTAAATGAAACAAGAAGTAATGTGACACAAGATTCTGGGTATTTGTCCTGGCACTTTATACTCCAATTTAAAACCTAGGAAGAGGAACTCCACTAAGCCTCTGTTTTCCCTAGCAATCAAGTTGAGTGTGAATAAATTCTGCTGCCTTGTTGCCCTTTCCTGCAACTGCAACTTTAAAAACAATGCTTATGGGTACTTAATATTCACAAGGACTGTTGGGCTTTAAATGACACCCACATCAGGAAATGTCCAGAGGTAGGTAAGCAAAATAAATTCCAAAGGAACAGACTTTCAAGATCCTATTTCAATAGATAAATTTTACACTGTTTAAAAGATAAGCACTTGAAAAGATAAGCACTTGAAAAGATGCTCTAATTCCTGTATTATTAGTGGCATGGAAATCAAAACTACAATGAGGGATCACTTCACATGAGTAAGAATAGCCATCATTGAAAAGTCTACACACAATAAATGCTTGAGAAGTTGTAGAAAAAAGGGAACCCTCCTATGCTGCTGTTGGGATCTAACGTGGTAACAGCCACTATAAATAAGAGTATGGAGGTGCCTTTACAAGGTAAAGTTAGAGGTATCATATGATCCAGCAGTCCCACGCCCAGGCGTATAACAGGAGAAAACCAGAATTGGAAAACACACATGCACCCATATGTGTACCGCAGCACAATTTACAACATCTAAGACCTGGAAGCAACCAAAATATCCATCAGCAGATGGACAGACAAAGAAGTGGTACATGTTCACAGTGAAATATTACTCAGAAATGAAAAAGAATGAAGGAATGCCATTTGCAGCATCACGGATAGAATTAGAGATAATCATACTAAGTGAAGTAAGTCAGAAAGAGAAAGTCAAATATCATATGATACTACTTATAGCTGAAATTAAAAAACTGATACCAATGAACTAATTTACAAGAGAGAAACAGGGACTTCCCAGGTTGTCCAATGGTTAAGAATCCGAGCTTCCACTTCAGGGGGCATGGGTTCGATCCCTGGGGTTGGGAGAAATAATATCATGCATGCCTCGCAGTACAGCCCAAAAAATAAAATAAAAGAGAGAGAAACAGACTCACAGACTTAGAAAACAAACTTATGGTTACCCAATGAGAAAGCTGGGTGGAAGGAATAAATCAGGAGGCTGGGAAAAATATTTACACACTGGGCTTCCCTGGTGGCACAGTGGTTGAGAGTCCACCTGCCGATGCAGGGGACATGGATTTGTGCCCCAGTCCGGGAGGATCCTACATGCTGTGGAGGGGCTGGGCCCGTGACCCATGGCCGCTGAGCCTGCGCGTCCAGAGCCTGTGCTCCGCAACGGGAGAGGCCACAGCAGTGAGAGGCCCACGTACTGCAAAAAAACAAAACAAACAAACAAACAAAAAATATTTACACACTAATACATATAAAATAGATTATCAACAAGAACCTACTGTATAACAAAGGGAAGTCTACTCAACACTCTCTAATAAGCTATATGGGAAAAGAATCTGAAGATGAATAGACATGTGAATATACATCACTGAACAAGATTCTGTACGCCTACCACAAACAGAATACTTTAAATCAACTTTACTGCAATAAAAAAGAAAAAATTAAATTAAAACAGAAACAAGGAGTAACAAAACAGAAGACTTTGGGTGTTTGTTCTGCCACAGCTCACACTAATTTACATTCCAGAAGCCCATCTTCCACAGTGGGTCTGGTTACCAAAGTAACCAGAGAGGGGCATGAAGGAAATCCTACCACCTGTGCCCATTTCCACAACAGCAACTTTAAAACATGTGCTTATGGCCACTTAATATTCACAAGGACTGCCAGGGTGTAAATGACACCTGCCCTTAACAAATGTCCTGTGGTAGCTATCGAACAAAAATTCAAAATAGTCAGACTTTCAAAAAGCCAATGTCAACTGTAACTTTTTCTCACAGTGTTTAAAAAAAGCACATGCAAAGATGCTCAAAATCTCGAATTATTAGACACATGCAAATCAAAACTACAACAAGGTATCACCTCGCACAGTCAGAATGGCCATCATCAAAAAGTTCACAAACCGGGCTTCCCTGGTGGCGTGGTGGTTGAGAGTCCGCCTGCTGATGCAGGAGACACGGGAACGTGCCCGGGTCCGGGAAGATCCCACATGCCGCGGAGCGACTGGGCCCGTGAGCTATGGCAGCTGAGCCTGCGCGTCCGGAGCCTGTGCTCCGCAACGGGAGAAGCCACAACAGTGAGAGGCCCGTGTACCGCAAAAAAACAAAAACAAACAAACAAAAAAGTTTACAAACCATAAATGCTGGAGAGGACATGGAGAAAAGGGAACCCTCCTATGCTGTTGGTGAGGTGTAAGCTGGTAACAGCCACTATGAAGCATAGTATGGACATGCCTTTAAAAAGTAAAAATAGAGGGCTTCCCTGGTGGTGCAGTGGTTGAGAATCCGCCTGACGATGCAGGGGACACAGGTTTGTGCCTTGGTCCGGGAAGATCCCACATGCTGCGGAGGGGCTGGGGCTGTGAGCCATGGCTGCTGAGCCTGCACGTCCGGAGCCTGTGCTCCGCAATGGGACAGGCCACAACAGTGAGAGGGCTGCGTACCGCAAAAAAAAAAAAAAAAAAAAAAAAAAAAGTAAAAATAAAGCTACCATATAATCCAGCAGTCCTACTTCTGGCTGTACATCTGCAGAAAGCCCGAAATGAAAATGACAAATGCACCCAAACCCAAACATGCACTGCAGCACTATTTACAATAGCCAAGACATGGAGGCAATCAAAACGTCCATCAACAGATGAATGGATAATGAAGTAGTGGTACATGTACACAATCAAATATTACTCAGAAATGAAAAACCATGATCATGTCTAGGTCCATTCCTCTTGCTGCAAATGGCATTATTTCATTCTAAGTGAAGTAAGTCAGATAGAAAAAGACAAATATCATATGATATCACTTATAGTGGAGTCTAAAAAATGATAGAAATGAACAAATTTATAAAACAGAAGCAAACCAACGGACTTCAGATATCCTTCAGGGAGAAAAATTTTTAAATCTGTTACCAATCATTAAATGTCAACCTGAAAAATGTAAGCAATAAATAACATTGTAAAGGTATGAATTCTCCCCAAATTAACCTATACCAGGCATTAGCAAACTAAACCTGGAGATCACATCCAGCCTATCACCTTCTTTTGTAAATTAAATTTAATGAATGACCCCAAGAAAAGCCATAATGAGAAGTCACGTCACACCTCTCAACGTGCCTATTATTCCAAAGTCTACAAATATGAAATGTTGTTCATGACATGGAGAAGGGGGTCCTAGCACACTGTTGGTGGGATTGTAAATTGGTACACCCACTATGAAAAGGATATGGAGGTCCTGAGAAAAGCTAAAAGTAAAACTATCATATTAGCCAACAATTCCATGGCTTGGTATATGTCCAAAGGAAATGAAGACACCGATTTGACAAGATACATGCATCCCAATGTCCATAGCAGCATTACTTACAGTGGCCAACATATGGAAGCAAGCTAAATGTCCATCAACAGATGAGTGGATAAAGAAGATGTGGTATGTATACACAATAGACTATTGCTCAGCCATTAAAAAGGATCAAATTCTGCCACTTGCAACAATGTGGATAGGTCTCAAATATTTATACCTACTTAAATAAGTTAGAGAAAGACAAATACTCTATGTTCTCACTTCTCTGTAGAATCTAAAAATGCAAGAAAGGAATGTATATAACAAAGCAGAAATAGACTCACAGAGAACAAATTAGTGGTTACTGGTGGGGCGAGTGAAGGGGGGAGGGAAATACAGTAGTTTGTTTCTCTAAATCCAATACTCCTATGTATGAAATAAACAAACAAGGATATATAGTACAACACAGGGCAATATAGCCATTATTTTATAATCACTTTAGTGGAGCATGATCTTTAAAAATATTCAATCCATATGTTGTACCCCTGAGACGAATGTAATATTGTAAATCAACTATACTTCAATTTAAATAATCCATAGAGTGGCTGAATGATTAAAGAAAGTTCAATTATACTGTGTACAAGAGATTCATGTTAACTTCTAATCCATATATAGCATAAAATTGAATGATTGGAAAAAAATACTCCATGAAAATGATACTTGCCTGACTAGTCTATTATGAGGTAAAAAAGACTTGAAGTCAAACCTCTCAAAAGAAAGAAGGTTATCATATAATGATAAATGGATTAATTCATCAAGAAATCATGACAATTATAAATATGTATGTATCCAGCTTTGGAGCCTCTCAACATATGAAGAATATATTAACCCACGTGAAGGGAAAAATGTGCAGAAATAAAATAATGGTAAGAAACATCAATACCCAACTTTCAACACTGTATAGATCATCCAGACAGAATATCAATCAGGAAACACTGAACTTGAACACACACTTGATATCAAATGAACCTAACAGACATCTACAGTATATTCCACTCAACAGCAGCAAACTTTCCATTGTTCTTAAGTACACATAGAACATTTCCTAGGGTAGATCCTAGGTTAAGCCACAAAACAAGCCTTCAAAAATCCAAGAATATTGAAATCATATCAAGGATCATTTCCAACCACAATGGTATGAAACTGAAATTCAATATTAAAAAGAATAATTGAAAATTCAAGAACACTTAGAAATTGAACAATAAGCTCCTGAATAGCCAATTCATACAGGAATAAATCAAAAGGGAAATTTAAAACAATCTTAAATCAAATAAAATTGGAAACACAAAGTAGCTAAATTTATGGAATACAGTAAAAACAATGCAATTCAAAGAGTTAAGTTTACAGTAATAAAGGGATGTATTTTTTTAAAAATTCTTGAGAGAGGATCAAGATGATGGAGTAGGAAGATATTGAGCTCCCCTCCTGCCATGGACACACCCAAATTGCAACTTACATGGAAATTATCTCTGAGAATGACCTGGTGACTAGCAGGGAAAGTTTTTCACAACTAAAGATATGAGGAAGAAGAAACCACAAGGCAGGTAGGAGGACTGGAAACACAGTCTAATTGGAACACACACGTGGAGCAGAGTGACCCACAGCTGGAAGATATCACAATTGCATAGGTCCTCCACACGGAGAGAAGGGTATGAGCCCGGCATCAGGCTGCTCAGCCCAGGGTTCCTGCACTGGAAGAAAAGAACACAGCAGGTCTGGCTTTGAAAACCTGCAGGGATTACTTTCAGAAAAGCTGGAGGCTAAAGAAAACTGAGACTTGGCTCTCATAGGGCACACACAAATCTCACATGTTTTCAGTCCTTGTGCAGAGCCAACAGTGTGAAAGACACCTGGGTCAGACCCACGTGCTAATATCAGAGAGCTTCTTGGAAAGGCAAGAGGCAGCTGGGACTCCCACTAGGAACTGAGACATTGGCAAGCAACAATTTAGAGTCTTCCCTGGAACTGATTAGAATAAGGGGCCTGCCCCATTTACCACCATGCCCATAGCACTCCTGCACCAGAAGACCTCACAATAAGACACACTGGGGGCCTACACTGTCCGCCTGTGCACCTGGAGCACCACACAGCCACCCATAATGGAGGGCTGCCTTGGCTATCAGCACACCCACAGCAATCACATACTGCAGAGGCTCACAGCCATTTAGGCCAGGGTCCAACAGCACCTACCAGCTTGTCTACAGCAGTTGGCCCTCCCGTAAGAGAAAGGTGTGTGCAGTCCACACAGGGGACACCCCTGGAGCATGTGGCTCTGCTGGCCAGAGGACAATGTGCTGCTGGGCCCTATCAGTCATCTCCTATATAAGGCCACTTCTCTGAGATCCAGGAATGTAACAACCTGAACCTAATGAATAAAAATGCACAGAGAATTAGGAATCATAAGGAAATAGAGGAATATGTTACAAATGAAGTAACAAGACACGACATCAGAAAAAGAACTGAATAAAACAGGGATGAGCATTCTACCCGATAAAAAAAGTGTTCACAGTAATGATTATAAAGATGCTCACCCAAGTCAGGAGAAGAATAGATGGACATAGTGAGAATTTCAACAAAGAGTAATAACATGTCAAAAAGAACAAAACAGCGAACAATACAATAAAAGAGATTAAAACACACACACACACACACACACACACACAAGAGAAGCCACATTATATTGTATAATACAGAAGAACAGATCAGGGAAGTGGAAAACAGAGTAGTGAAAATCACCAAAACTAAATAGCACAAAGAAAAAATAATTAAGACTATAGGTAAAGGGACCTCTGAGACAACATCAAGAATATTCACATGAGCATTACAGGGGTCCCAGAACAAGGAGAAGAGAGAAACAGGCAGAGAACTTATTGAAGGATAGAGTAACTGATAACTTTCCTAACCTGGGGAAAGAAACACACATCTAGGTCCCGGAAACACAGAGTCCCAAACAAGATGAAAACAAACAGATTCACACCAAGACATATTATAAAGCTCCAAAAACTTAAAAAATTAAAGAGGGATCACAGAAACAGTGAAATAAAAGGGTCTAGTTGTGTTCAAGGTATTTCCATAAGACTGTCAGATGACTTCTCAGCAGAATTTGCAGACTAGAAAGGGATGATAGGATAAATTCAATGGGCTAAAAAGAAAAAGTCTACAACAGGAATACTCTACCAGCAAGATTATGATTCAGAATTGAAGGAGAGGGCTTCCCTGATGGCACAGTGGTTGAGAATCTGCCTGCCAATGCAGGGGACACGGGTTCGAGCCCTGATTCAGGAAGATCCCACATGCCACAGAGCAACTAAGCCTGTGTGCAACAACTACTGAGCCTGTGGTCTAGAGCCCATGAGCCACAACTACTGAGCTGGCGAGCCACAACTACTGAAGCCTGAGCATGTAGAGCCCATGTTCCA
This sequence comes from Lipotes vexillifer, assembly GCF_000442215.2. NCBI lineage: Eukaryota > Metazoa > Chordata > Mammalia > Artiodactyla > Lipotidae > Lipotes > Lipotes vexillifer. Next base: position 69,578 of record NW_006779915.1, on the reverse strand, counting down.
CAAAAAGAAGAGCCACCACAATGAGAAGCCCATGCACAACAACGAAGAGTAGCCTCCACTTGCCACAACTAGAGAAGAGCCCATGCACTGAAGACCTAATACAGCCAAAAATAAATAAATAAATAAATTTTTGGAAAAAAATAATTGAACAAGAGATCAAGAGTTTCCCAGACTAGCAAAAGCTAAAAGAGTTCATCACTAATAAATGAGCCTTATACACAATGTTGAAGGAATTTACCTAAGCTTAAAAGAAGTCTTGCTAATTATTGATAGTAACAAGAAAACAAACAAAAGTAAAAATATCACTGCAAAAACTATACATAGAGTAAAGGTAATAGATCAAACATTTATTAAGCTTCTGTAAAGAATAAAATACAATAGTAGTATGTTTTTTTAAAAGAGAGAGGGCCCAAATAAATCAGAAATGAAAGCGATGATGTTACAACAGACACCACAGAAATACAAAGTATCCTAAGATACACACAGGGTAACTCAGGGCTCAGACTGGACAGAGCCCACTCTCCATTCCCCTGTACATGAGTTACAGGAGCCTCAGGAACTGAGGAGGGGATCCCTGAGGGGAGGCACAAGATAGAAGATGTTAGGCATTAACCTGACAGTATTTATGTTAAACGTGCCTGAACTACATTCACATGAGATGGTTTTGTCCTGAATGTACATTGGCACCTTTAGTCTGAACTGCAGATCTTTGGTTTCACCACCTCCATTGACAGCATTAGCTTCACCTGCTGTGGACCAACTCCTATAGGATTTCCAGAACCACAAAGCATCGAAGCTTCACAGGACCAGGAGTCTGTGAGACTCCACTCAGAGTCTCAGAGTCTCAACTCCACTCAGAGATGTAGAGTCACAACAGAGACTCCACACTTAGAGGGTACACACAGTAGTGTGCACATCAGGACCCAAGGGAAGGAGCAGTGACCCCATAGGAGATTGAGCAGACCTACCTGCTAGTTTTAGAGGGTCTCCTGCAGAGGCGGGGGGTGACTGTGGCTCACCGTGGGGACAAGGACACTGGCAGCAGAAGTTCTGGGAAGTCCTCCTTGGCATGAGCCCTCCCAGAGTCTGCTGTTAGCCCTACCAAAGAGCCAGGTAGGCTCCAGTGCTGGGTTGCCTCAGGCCAAACAACAAACAGAGAGAGAACTCCGCCCCATGCATCAGCAGACAAGTGGATTAAAGCTTTATTAAGCACTGCCCACCAGAGCAACACCCAGCTCTACCCACCACCAGTCCCTCACATCAGTAAGGTTGCACAAGCCTCTAAGATAGACTCATCCAGCAGAGGGCAGACAGAAGAAGCAAGAAGAACTACAATTCTGCAGCCTGTGGAAGGAAAACCACATTCACAGAAAGATAGACAAAAGGAAAAGGCAGAGGAATTTGTACCAGATGAAGGAACAAGATAAAACCCCAGAAAAACAACTAAATGAGGTGGAGATAGGCAACCTGCCAGAAAAAGAATTCAGAATAATGATAGTGAAGATGATCCAGGACCTTGGAAAAAGAATGGAGGAAAAGATCAAGAAGATTCAAGAAATGCTTAACAAAGACCTAGAAGAATTAAAGAACAAACAAACAGAGATGAACAATACAATAACTGAAATGAAAAATACACTAGAAGGAATCAATAGCAGAATAACTGGGGCAGAAGAACGGATAAGTGCCCTGGAAGACAGAAAGGTGGAATTCACTGCTGTGGAAAAGAATGAAAAGAAATGAAGACAGCCTAAGAGACTTCTGGGATAACATTAAATGCAACAAAATTCACAGTATAGGGATCCCAGAAGGAGAAGAGAGAGAGAAAGGACCCGAGAAAATATTTGAAGAGATTAGAGTTGAAAAATTCCCTAGCATGGGAAAGGAAATAGCCACCCAAGTCCAGGAAGCGCAGAGAGTCCCAGGCAAGATAACCCAAGGAGAAAAATGCTGAGACACATAGTAATCAAATTGACAAAAATTAAAGACAAAGAAAAATTATTGAAAGCAACAAGGGAAAAATGACAAATAACATACAACAGAACTCCCATAAGGTTAACAGCTGATTTCTCAGCAGAAACTCTACAAACCAGAAGGGAGTGGCCTGGTATATTTAAAGTGATGAAAGGGAAGAACCTACAACCAAGAGAACTCTACCCAGCAAGGATATCATTCAGATTCAATGGAGAAATCAAAAGCTTTACAGACAAGCAAAAGCTAAGAGAACTCAGCACCACCAAACCAGCTCCACACCAAATGCTAAAGGAACCTCTCTAAGTGGGAAACACATGAGAAGAAAAGGACCTACAAAAACAAACCCATAACAATTAAGAAAACAGGGCTTCCCTGGTGGCGCAGTGGTTGTGAGTCCGCCTGCCGATGCAGGGGACATGGCTTCATGCCCCAGTCTGAGAGGATCCCACATGCCATGGAGCGGGTGGGCCCCTGAGCCATGGCTGCTGAGCCTGCGCGTCTGGAGCCTGTGCTCTGCAGTGGGAGAGGCCACAGCGGTGAGAGGCCCACGTACCACAAAAAGAAAAAAAAATTAAGAAAATAGTAACAGGAACATACATATCAATATTTACCTTAAATGTGAGTGGATTAAATGCTCCAACCAAAAGACACAGGCTTGCTGAATGGATACAAAAACAAGATCCATATATATGCTGTCTATAAGAGACCCATTTCAGACCTAGGGACACATACAGACTGAAGTGAGGGGATGGAAAAGGATATTCCATGCAAATGAAAATCAAAAGAAAGCTGGAGTAGCAATACTCATATCAGATAAAATAGAGTTTAAAATAAAGAATGTTACAAGAGACAAGGAAGGACATGACATAATGATCAAGGGATCAATTGAAGAAGAAGATATAACAATTATAAATATATATGTACCCAACATAGAAGCACCTCAATACATAAGGCAACTGCTAACAGCTGTAAAAGAGAAATCGACAGTAATACAATAATAGCAGGGGACTTTAACACTTTATTTACACCAATGGAGATCATCCATACAGAAAATTAATAAGGAAACACAAGCTTTAAATGATACAATAGACCAAATATATTTAACTCATACTTATAGGACATTCCATCCAAAAACAGTAGATTACACATTCTTCTCAACAGCACGCAGAACATTCTCCAGGATAGATCACATCTTGGGTCACAAATAAAGCCTCAGTAAATTTAAGAAAACTGAAATCATATCAAGCATCTGTTCCGAACACAAGGCTATGAGATTAGAAATCAATTACAGGGAAAAAAACGTAAAAAACACAAACACATGGAGGCTTAACAATACATTACTAAATAACCAAGAAATCACTGAAGAAAGAAAAGAGGAAATCAAAAACTACCTAGAGACAAATGACAACAAAAACATGATGATCCAAAACCTATGGGATGCAGCAAAAGCAGTTCTAAGAGGGAAGTTTATAGCAATACAAGCCTACCTCAAGAAACAAGAAAAATCTCAAATAAACAACGTAAGCTTACACCTAAAGGAACTAGAGAAAGAAGAAAAAAACCCAAAGTTAGTAGAAGGAAAGAAATCATACAGGTCAGAGCAGAAATAAAAGAAATAGAAACTAAGAAAACAATAGCAAAGATCAATAAAACTAAAAGCTGGTTCTTTGAGAAGATAAACAAAAATGATAAACCTTTAGCCAGACCCAAGAAAAAGAAGGAGAGGACTCAAAGCAATAAAATTAGAAATGAAAAAGGAGAAGTTGTAACAGACACCACAGAAATACAAAGCATCCTAAGAGACTAATACAAGCAACTCTATGCCAATCAAATGGACAACCTGGAAGAAATGGACAAATTCTTAGAAAGGTATAACCTTCCAAGACTGAACCAGGAAGAAATAGAAAATATGTACAGACCAATCACAAGTAATGAAATTGAAACTGTGACTAAAAATCTTCCAACAAACAAAAGTCCAGAACCATATGGCATCAGAGGTGAATTCTATCAAACATTTAGACAAGAGCTAACAACCAACCTTCTCAAACTCTTCAGAAATTTTCAGGGGAAGGAACACTCCCAAACTCATTCTATGAGGCCACCATCACCCTGATACCAAATCCAGACAATGATACTACAAAAAAAGAAAATTATAGTCGAATATCACTGATGAAAAATCTTCAACAAAATACTAGCAAACAGAATTAAACAACCCATTAAAAGGGTCATACATGATCAGGTGGGGTTTATCCCAGGGATGCAAGGATCCTTCAATATACACAAATCAATCAATGTGATACACCATATTAACAAATTGTAGAATAAAAATATGATCATCTCAATAGATGCAGGAAAAGCTTCTGACAAAATTCAACACCCATTTATGATAAAAAGTCTCCAGAAACTGAGCATAGAGGGAATCTACCTCAACAAAATAAAAGCCATATATGACAAACCCACAACAAACATCATTCTCAATGGTGAAAAACTAAAAGCATTTCCTCTAAGATCAGGAACAAGACAAGAATGTCCACTCTCACCACTATTATTCAAAATAGCTTTGGAAGTCCTAGACACAGCACTCAGAGAAGACAAAGAAATAAAAGGAATACAAATTGGAAAAAAAGAAGTAAAATTTTCACTGTTTGCAAATTACATGGTGCTATAATTGTGAATCCTAAAGATGATACCAGAAAACTACTAAAGCTAGTCAATGAATCTGGTAAAGTTTCAGGATACAAAATTAATGCACAGAAATCTCTTGTATTCCTATACACTAACAATGAAAGATCAGAAAGAAAAATTAAGGAAACAATCACATACACCATTGCAACAAAAAGAATAAAATACGTGGGAATGAACCTACCTAAGGAGGTCAAAGACCTGTATTCAGAAAACTATAAGACACTGCTGAAAGAAATCAAAGATGATATAAACAGATGAGGGTATAAACCATATTCTTGGATTAGAAGAATCAATATTGTGAAAATGACTATAGTACCCAAAGCAATCTACAGATTCAGTGCAAACCCTGTCAAATTACCAGTGGCATTTTCTACAGAACTAGAGCAAAAAAATCTTAAAATTTGTATGGAGACACAAAAAAAACCCGAATAGCCAAAGCAGCCTTGAGGAAAATTAAAAGAGCTGGAGGAATCAGACTTCCTGACTTCAGACTATACCACAAAACTACAGTAATCAAGACTATATGGTACTGGCACAAAAAGAGAAATATAGATCAATGGAACAGGATAGAAAGCCCAGAGATAAACCTACGTACCTATGGCTAACTCATCTATGACAAAGGAGGCAAGGATATACAATGGAGTAAAGACAGTCTCTTCAGTAAGTGGTGCTGGGAAAACCAGACAGCTACACATAAAAGAATGAAATTAGAACACTCCATAACACCATACACAAAAATAAACTCAAAATAGATTAGAGATCTAAATGTAAGACGAGATGCTATAAAACTCTTAGAGGAAAACATATGCAGAACACTCTATGACATAAATCATAGCAAGATCCTTTTTGACCCACCTCCTAGAGAAATGGAAATAAAAACAAACAAATGGGACCTAATGAAACTTCAAAGTTTTGCACAGTAAAGGAAAACATAAACAAGACGAAAAGACAACCCTCAGAATGGGAGAAAATATTTGCAAATGAAGCAACTGACAAAGGATTACTCTCCAAAATTTACAAGCAGCTCATGTAGCTCAATATCACAAAAACAAACAACCCAATCCAAAAATGGGCAGAAGACCTAAATAGACATTTCTCCAAAGAAGATACACAGGTTGCCAACAAACAAATGAAAGGATGCTGAACATCACTAATCATTACAGAAATGTAAATCAAAACTACAGTGAGGAATCACCTCACAGCAGTCAGAATGGCAATCATCAAAAACTCTACAAACAATAAAGGCTGGAAAGGCATTTATTTGAGAAAAGGGAACCCTCTTGCACTGTTGGTGGAAATGTAAATTGATATAGCCACTAGGGAGAAAAGTATGGAGGTTACTTAAAAAATTAAAAATAGAAGTACCATACGACCCAGCAATCCAACTACTGGGCATTTACCCCGAGAAAACCATAAATCAAAAAGAGTTATGTACAACAATGTTCATTGCAGCTCTATTTACAATATCCAGGACATGGAAGTAACCTAAGTGTTCATTGACAGATGAATGGATAAAGATCTGGCACATATATACAATGTGATGTTACTCAGCCATAAAAAGAAACAAAACTGAGTTGTTTGTAGTGAGGTGGATGGACTTAGAGTCAGTCCTACATAGTGAAGTAAGTCAGAAAGAGAAAAGAAAATACCGTATGCTAACAGAGATATATGGAATCTAAAGGAAAAAAAAAGTTTATGAAGAACCTAGGGGCAGGATAGGATTAAGGACACAGACGTACAGAAAGGACTTGAGCACACAGGGAGGGGGAAGGGTAAGCTGGGACGAAGTGAGAGAGTGGCATGGACATATATACATTACCAAATGTAACATCGATAGCTACTGGGAAGCAGCCACATAGCACAGGGAGATCAGCTCGGTGCTTTGTGACCACCTAAATGAGTGGGATACAGACGGTGGGAGGGAGATGCAAGAGCGAGGGGATATGGTGATATATGTATATGTACAGCTGATTCACTTTGTTATACAGCAGAAGCTAACACACCATTGTAAAGCAATTATACTCCAATAAAGGTGTAAAGGGGAAAAAAAAGGAAGTCCAGAGATAAACGTACACACCTATGGTCAATAATCTATGATAAAGGAGGCAAGACTATACAATGAAGAAAAGACAGTCTCTTCAATCAGTGGTGCTAGGATAAATGGACAGCTACATGTAAAAGAATGAAAATAGAACACTCCCTAACACCATACACAAAAATAAATTCAAAATGGATTAGAGATCTTAACATAACACTGGACACTATAAAACTCTTAGAGGAAAAAATAGGAAGAATACTCTGACATAAATCACAGCAAGATCTTTATTGATCCACCTCCTAGAGTGATGCAATAAAAAAGAAAAATAAACAAATGGGACCTAATGAAACACAAAAGCTTTTGTAAAGCAAAGGAAACTACAAATAAGACGAAAAGACAACCCTCAGAATGCGAGAAAATATTTGCAAATGAATCAACAAAGTGTTAATCCCCAATATATATAAACAGCTCATGCAGCTCAAAATTAAGAAAAACAAACAACCCAATCCAAAAGCGGGCAGAAGACCTAAATAGACATTTCTCCAAAGAAGACATACAGATGGCCAAGAAGCACATGAAAAGCTGCTCAACATCACTAATTATTAGAGAAATGCAAATCAAAACTACAATGAGGTATCACCTCACACATGTTAGAATGGGCATCATCAGAAAATCTACAAACAACAAATGCTGGAGAAGGTGTGGAGAAAAGGAATCCTCTTCCACTATTGGTGGGAATGTAAATTGATACAGTCACTATGGAGAACAGTATGGAAGTTCCTTAAAAAACTAAAAATAGAATTCCCATATGATCCAGCAATCCCACTACAGGGAATATACCCAGAGAAAACCATAAATCAAAAAGACACATTCACCACAATGTTCATTGCAGCACTATTTACAATAGCCAGGTAATGGAAGCAACCTAAATGCCCACAGATAGACGAATGGATAAAGATGTGGTACGTGTATAAAATGGACTATTACTCAGCCATAAAAAGGAATGAAATTGGGTCATCTGTAGAGACGTCGATGGATCTAGAGACTGTCATACAGAGTGAAGTAAGTCAGAAAGAGAAAAACAAATATTGTATATTAATGCATATATGTGGAACCAAGAAAAATGGTACAGATGAACCGGTTTGCAGGGCAGAAATAGAGACACAGATGTAGAGAACAAACGTATGGACACCAAGGGGGGAAAGCCATGGGGGGGTGGTGGTGGGATGAATTGGGAGTTTGGGATTGACATGTATACACTTATATGTATAAAATAGATAACCAATAAGAACCTGCTGTATAAAAAAAATAAAATTTAAAAATTTAAAAAAATTAAAATTAAAAAAAATAAAACAGAAAAAAGTTCTTCCCTTCCCATAGATGTATTTATATGAATGAATGATTTCCATGTTTATATCTATAAATACAAAAAAGAGGAATAAAACCTACCTTGAACCAAGAAAGAAAAAAAAGAAAAAAAAAACCCAGAACCTACCAATTATACAGAGGAAAACCCTATCAGGGCACTTGCTCCAGTGGTAAACAATTCTGAAGTTGGTCAGAGGTGGGGAATCGTCTCCCATGCAGCCAGCAGCCCCCCGACAAGAAGCGTCCTCATTGAAAATCTGGGGGACCGTGCCAAGGTATCTCTGAGTAAACGTGAGCTAAGCCCCAGGCCAGCTGCTGCTAAACTTTTCCCACCCTTCCCAGGTAAAACACCTGAATGTATGCAAGGACTTGAAAGCCTAGAGGAAGGGTCGTGGAGCCACACCAGCAACAGCACGCCAGCCGACTTGGTGCCTGCAGGCCAGCCAGGATGGTCCTGGCACCGGGCGCACTTCTGGAAGCTTTCCATTTCCCTGCCTGAGATACCCCTCCTGTCCCGGACCCCACTGCTTTTTTTCTTCCTCACCTCTGCCCGGGGAGAAATTCCAGGGGAAGGTATGGGTGACAAATCCTCTTGTTTAGCAGGTGGCAGCCCGGCAACTCCTGCAGAAAGTCCAGCAGAGCCCCACTCACACCGGGCCACCCACAAAACCGTGGGCCCTCACTCCCTCCCACCAGCCCAGCCCCGACACGGTAACGGGGCAGAGAATATGGCGTCAGGCCCAGCTGTAGGAGCTCTTGCTGCCTGGAGCGGTGTTTATATTAACCTCAACCCAGGCACACCTGGGGAGGGCTGGCTGGCAGGGTCAGGCTTCCCAGGTCAGCCGATCCTCGCCCCTCAGGGGCTCACAGTTGCAGAAAATGGACCTTGTTGAACCGGCCAGGTCCAAGGAACAGGTGTGGGGTCCTGATAGTCAGGATAGACAAGGGGCTGCAGCTCTGGCTTGTTTTCTAATCATTTTATATGGCCCATGAGTGTGAGACAACTTCAAGAAGACCCTCTCCTAATTGGAGGAACCCAGGAGTCAGGGAGAGGAGGGGTGGGTGGTGGGTGGAGACAGAGGCCTGGTGCCCCGGGTGCAGTGGAAGTCTCTGGAAGACCAGGCGGAGGGAGGCCGTACAGAGTGACGCCCAGAGTCACAGACCTGTCGGAGCTGCTGTTTGTTAGTTCAAGTCCTGCTCTAAGGTGCTCTGTGTCAGCTCTGACCGACAGGTGGGCTGGGGGTGCTCTGCAATGAGGGCTATGTGCACGGTTCCTGTGTGTCCAGCCCTGCCGGGGTACCTGCCCAGGGGAGCTCCATATCCTGGGAGGGGCCTGACTACTAGAGCACCATGGGCTGCAGGGGACCTGCCCAGGTGAGCTCCATATCCTGGGATTGGCCTGACCACGAGAGCCCCGTGGGCTACTGGGTACCTGGTAAAGGACGTCAGGACAGTCAGTGAAGCAACCGAGGATATACATCCAGTAGTTCCTAATTCCTACACCCTGCTGGTCATTCTACCATCCACCAGGACATGGTATTCTGTATTAGTCTTCAATGATGCCTTCTTTTGTATCCCATTAGTCCCAGAGTCACAAGAAATTTTGGCTTGTGATTGGCAGGACTCAACATACAACTAAGACAATACTGCTAGGGCCATCCTGCCCCAAGGGTTCAAAAATTCCCACACCATCTTTGGGGAAACTTAACTAAAACCTAAAAGATCTACCGCTGGAGAAGGGAACCCTCCTTCAATATGCAGATGACATTCTGATCGCCAGCCCTACTAAGGAGGCCTCTGAACTACCTAGCCAATAAAGGATAGAAGGTGTCCAAGAAAAAGGCTCAAATATCAGGTGATCAGTCCAGGTGACCTGCCTGGACTTCATTCTCAAAGACAGTCAGAGAAGCCCATCCCAGGAAAGGGAAGAAGCCATTTGCAGCCTTACCCCTTCTAAAACTAGAAGACAGCTTAGGGGTTCCTGGGGAGGCCGGGGTTTGCTGCATCTGGATCCCTAACTACAGTCTAATATCTGGGCCTCTATATGAAACACTGAAAGGAAATGATGACGATCCTTTCGAATAGAATCCAGAAGCGACCTTTCAAGAATGGAAAGAGCAGTCAATTCAGACCCTTGCCCTGGATCTCCTTAATTTAGCTAAACCCTTTGACCTTTACATTCCCCGTGGAAGGTAAATTGCCCTTGGAGTATTAGTGCAAAAACTGGGACCACTTTAACTGGAACAACTCAAGTATGCCATCCAGGTAGGAGAAGCTACGGTCACCAATGGCTTGGCCAGCCGCCCCATCCGGCCAGGATACTGGGGGTATCTAAAAACCTGGAAATCAGCAGCCCGCAAGGCCAGCTCCCTCCTAAGGGAAAACGACCCCACGTGGTGATCCTAACCACCCACTATGCCCTGAAGTTGCAGGGGTCGCTCCGTGGGCACACTGACCTCAAGTGGGGAGGCCCTCCAACTCCAACCTTCAGAGAGACAACCGGGGGCAACGGGCCCCCATGACGACTCGTGTGACCATCACTTGACCTAGAGCTTCTCTCAGAAAACAACAAGAGTGTGCCCCAAAGAGCAGACTACTGCTTGCAGGACGTACTGCACCCAGAGGGGAGCTAATAATCTTGGCGGGGGAACCGTATATCACGCTGTCACCATAGAAAAGCCTACAGACACCGCAGTGACGGCGGCCAATAAGACCGGCTGGACTCCTGGCTACTTCAAAAGGCCGTTGACTCATTGGCCATCATGGTCCTGGATCAGCACCGCCCCTGGATTGTCTGGGAGTTGAGCAGGCAGGGCTCTGACACCTGGTGCTGTTTGCACGTTAATTCAGGGGCCTAACTAAAGAAAGCACATACTACTGGTCAGAGCATCTAGGCTGGCAGAAACCGTCAGCCTAAGGTGGCCGAACAAATGTTGGGCAGAGTAAAACCGGCCCCCCCAGCGTCTCTGCGCATCTCTTTCCTGGACTCTTAAAGGTCATTAGAATCTATAACACTTCCAATGCTGGTGCTCAGGCGGACAAGCAGGGAGGCAGGAGGGCTGGGGACAATCAACCTCACCTGGAGGCTGCTGGGAAGAAGTTCTGCCCCTCCCCCCCGGGTATGAGGACTCCCAACTCAGCACGAAGCAGTTACAGAAGAGGGGTCTGCACCCTCAGCGCCCCAAGAATGAGGAACGGGACAAAAGGCAGAGGAGGAGTTTGTCACCGGCAAAGCCCATGAAAAATTCCTGGGAGATAAAAATAGAATCTGGGCAATAAAATAAAGTCTAACCTTTTTTTTCCTTTGTGCTTTGTCTAATGTCACGTGCTCCTAGGGTCCCGCATGCAGAGTTCCCACACGCGGCACTTCAGACCCGATTTCCTAGTGCAGAATGGCTGGGTCGACACCTCAGCTCGCGGGGTCCCATGCAGACTCCGCAACACAGGGCCTGAGCTGCAGCTAACCCGGCCCTCTAGAGCTCCGCCCCTTCCCTCCCGCTGATGCTGACGGGATCCCTACACAGCAGCCCGGCCCACAGCCCGCGGGGGAGCGCACACTCTCACCTCTCCATTCTCTGATCAAAATATAAAGTTTCCTTTGCTTCTGAACCAAACTCAGTATCTATCTGTTGACTCCAATGACACTGGGTAGGGGGACCCTTGTTGGGGCCCACTCTGGAGGATCAGTAACAGAATTTGAGAACATTGTAACTTCAGCGAACAGATGTGTGAACCAAACTGTAAGGAACGCAGAGCAGTGTATAAGGCTCTTGTAAAATAAGATATTTCTAACAATTCCATTTGTTATTTCCATCACTTTATTATAAGCAAGGTCAGTGGAGGGTTATTGTCTTATTTGTCAGGTCAAGTTTAGAGAAATTAAGTGATTGTTTTACATGGATGTACATCTAATGATCTTGGCTGAAGCTTCAATCTTCTTTTGAATGCTTTTCCATTGAAAATTGTACCATTCTTTCAGCTCCCCCATTTCTGAGGAATATAAAATCTTGTAACATTGTTACCAAAGGGGAACGGTGGGGGGAGTGATAATTTAAGATTTTGTGATTAACACATACACAATGCTATGTATAAAGTGGATAATCAACAGGGCCTACTGCATAGCACAGGGAACTACACTCAATATTTTGTAATAACCTATAAGGGGAAAGAATCTGAAAAAATAGTTATCTATATCTACATCATCTACCAAGGTCAGACAAAATGTAACTTAAGACAGGCTGATGGTGACCGCTTCTGACCCTCAATCATCTAAACCTTGGACTCTGCCTACTGCCCAAGGCCCTTCATGACCATACATGCATGTACCCATAGCTGAAAACTCCCCCAGTTTTGGGGTTCTGGGAGACAGATTTGGAAAGATCCCTGGTGTTCCCCTTACTTGTAGGGGACCCTTCCTACTGCTGAAACATGCCTGTCACACCCAGAGGATGGTACACCGTCTGATCAGGAAGAATTTGGAAAAGGCACCTCATCTCTTCATCTCCAGGTGCTCGGGTTCCCCCCACCAGCCTCTTTCCGAACAATCTCCCAACTTAACAAAATCAGCACCTTCAACATCCAGTTTTGCACAGTTTGGAATTTGTCCGGAGGATGAAGGGGAAGGGGAAGAACCATGAGAGAGAAGCCCTAGGTGTTTGGACAGGAAAATGCCACTTTAATTTCCATTTAGTAAGAGGAATTAACCAAAGTTTCACGTTGCCCCAGAACCAGAATAGGGCTTGAAGCAATCCTGCTGTTTTGTTGCTAGATCTCAAAGAAACAAGTTGAAAAATGGAGGTCAGGAGCACTGCAATTCACAAACCTGCAGGGTTTAAAATGATACCTATCATCGAAAAATGTCTTGAGGTAAGTCATGGAAAAGGATTTTAACAAAAGGCAGAATTGCAGGAAAGGAATTTCAAGAGGTAGATTGAAGTAGCCATTAAAGCACATGAAAAAGCGGCTGAACTTCACCAATAACGCAGTTGGCCAGAGGGCGTATGCGATTTTCCTGAATATATTCAGGAAAAACGCATACGCCCTTTTTGGCTAACAAAACAGGCTGGCAATGCAAATCAACACTACAAAGATGTATCAATTTGAATCAGTCAGAAGGGCTATCCTCACAAAATGTGAAAACCAGAAATGCAGGACAGGGCTTGCCAAAAATGGAACACTGCTACGCTGATGGTGGGAATGTAAATTGCCAATGGCCGGTCTGCAGAAGTGTATTGTGTTTCCCCAAAAAATTAAAAAACGGAGATACACAGCATACGACAGTTTAACTCATGGGCGTATATCCTGTGAAAACCAAAAATCGACAGGACACAAGCACTGCAATGTTTAGTGCTGCTCTGTTTACAAGAGCCTCGAATTGGATACAACATAAATGTCCTTGGGGGAAAAAAATGGATAAAGAAGATGTGGTACTTACAATGGAATATACCTCAGCCAGGAAATCAATGAAATAAGGCCAGTTGAGCAACTTGTGTGGACTTAGGTACGATCATTCTAAGTGACATAGACAGAAAGAGAGACTTATCCTGAGATATCACTTATAGGTGGAATCTAAAAATGGCTACATGTGAACTAAATTACAAAACAGAAAAAGAGTCACACATTTAGAAACCACACTTATGGCTGCTAAAGGTGAAAGGTGGGGTGGGGTGAGGCATAAACCATGAGGTTGAAATTAGCAGATATGGTTCCAAACCAAATAGCTAATCGACAAGACCTACTCTATAGCTCAAAGAACTGGACTCACAACACTCTAGTCACCGGAAAAGAATATATACGACTGGTAAGGATCTAAAAAGAATTTATTGAGGTCTCTCAGTAAGTGAATCAAGAAGATGTACAGCAAAAAGAAACACAGCATTGAAAACCAGCTGTACCCCATTATAAAAATAAATTACAAAATAATTTTTAAAAAGGACAGTGAGAGAGAGAGAAATTCCTACAGAATTCCTTCAGGGTCTCTGATGCAACCTGGATTGACTACATCTAGACCCACAGATAGATGGAACTTAAGGATGGACACTTGTGGAGTGAGAAAATTGGTGAGGATGGGCCAGCATATGCACCACCTTTAGAATAATACTGGCCTGGCCCCATTCCAAGGGTCCCAAATCTCCAGGTGCAGAGGAACCTTTCTAGAGCTAAAGTATGCATGGGACACACAGAGGATGGTACACCGTGTGATCGGGAAGAGTTTGGAGAAGGCACCTCATCTCCTCGTCTCCTGGTGCTCGAGTCCCAACTCCAGCCTCTTTTCTAACAATCTACTCACCAGGGGAAGTCAGCGCCTTCAACATCCTGTTTTGCACAGTTTGTAATTTGTCTGGAGGATGAAGGGGAAGAGGGGGAAACCATGAGAGACAAGCCCGAGGTGTCTGTACAGGGACATGACACTCTAATTTCCAATCAGGAAGAGGAATTGACCAAAGGCTCAGCTTGCCACCGAAACCAGAATAGGGTTGGAAGCAATCCTGGAAAAATGCCTTGAGGTAAGTCACGAAAAAGGACAAGAAAACAAGGCAGAATTGCAGGAAGGGGATTTCAAGAGGGAGATTGGTCTCACCTCGAAAGCACATGGAAAGGGGAAGAACTTCTTCAATGACTCGGATACCACAGAAATCTCCTTGGAAGGAAAACATGGATAAAGAAGATGTGATACTTATGTACAATCGAATATAACTCAGCCATGAAATCAATGAAATAAGGCCAGTTGCAGCAACAAGGGTGTACTTAGGTACGATCATTCTCAGTGACATAAGTCATACAGAAAAATGAGACTTATCATCAGATATCAGTTATAGGTGGAATATCAGAATTGTGACACATGAACTAAATGTCAAAAGAGACACAAAATCACACATTTAGAAAACACACTTATGACTTCTAGAGTGCAAAGGTCAGTTGAGGTGAGGCATAAACCAGGAGTTTGAAATGAGCACAGATACCGTTCCTTAGACCAAATAGGCAATCAACAAGGCTTACTCTAAAGCTCAAAGCACTGGACTCTGCACATTACACACCGGAAAACATTATATACGACTGGTAAGAATCAGAAAATTTATTGATGTCTCTCTGTAAGTGAATAAAGTGGATATACAGCAGCAAGAAACATAGCACTGAAAATCAACTACACCCCATTATAAAAATAAATTCCAAAAGAAAAAAAACAAAGAGAGTGAGTGAGAGATAAATTCGTACAGAATTCGTTCAGGGGCTGTGATGCAACGTCAATTGAACATATGTAGACCCGGAGTTGGATGGGACCTAAGGCTGGACACTCGTGGGGCTGTGAGGCTTGGTGAGGATGGGTCAGCATATTCAGCCCCTTTACAGTAATATGCTTGGTCCCCCTTCCATAGGTCCCAAATCTCCAGGGGCAGCGGACTCGTCCTACGGCTAAAAGATGCATTGGACACCCAGAGTATGGTACACTGTGTGACCGGGAAGAGTTTGGAAAAGGCACCTCATCTCTTCATCTCTTGGTGGTCAGCTTCCCCCCTCGAGCCTCTTTCCTAACAATCTCCCCACTTGGGGAAGTTAGCACCTTCAATATACTGTTTTGCAGTTTGGAATTTGTCAGGAGAATGAAGCCGAATGGGGGGAACCAAGAAGAGACAAGCCCTAGGTTTTTCAACAGGAACATGCCACTCTGATTTCCAATAAGGAAGAGGATTTGACCAAAGGCTCACCTTGCCCCCGGAATCAGAATAGGGCTTGAAGCAATGCTGCTGTTTTGTGGCCTGTTCCCCACAAAATATGAAAAATTCACCTCAGGGCCGTGCAATTTTCGAAGCTTCAGGGTTGTAAAGGATATCTATCATCGAAAAATGTCGTGAGGTAAGTCATCGAAAAGGCTTGAAAGCAAGGCAGAATTGCAGGAGAGGGATTATAAGAGGTAGATTGGACTTGCAGTTAAAGCACATGAAAAGCAGCTGAACTACGCCAATGATCCATTTGGCCAAAAAGGGCGATGCGTTTTTTCTGAATATATTCAGGAAAAATGCATACTCCCTTTTTTGCCAACCAAACAGGCGGGCAATGAAAATCAACACTTCGCATCAGTCAGATCAGCCATCATCACAAAGTGTAAAAACCAGAAAAGCAGGACAGGGCATGGAGAAAAGGGAGCCCTGTTTCACTGAGGCTAGGAATGTAAATTACCAATGGCAACTCTGAAGAAATGTATTGTGTTTCCTAAAAAAATCTAAAAAACAGAGCTACAGAGTATACGGCACTTCCACTCATGGGCGTATGTCTTGGGAAAAACAAAATTCGACAGAACACAGCGAACCCAACTTTTAGTGCATCTCTGTTTACAAGAGCCTCGACTTGGATACAACCTAAATGTACTTGGAAGGAAAAAACAGATAAAGAAGATGTGGTACTTATGTACAGTGGAATGTTAATCAGCCATGAAATCAATGAAATAAGGCCAGTTGCAGCAACTCGGGTGGACTTAGGGACGATCATTCTAAGTGACATAAGTCAGACAGAAAAAGAGACATCATAAGATATCACTTAGAGGTGGAATCTAAAAATGGCTACACATGAACTAATTAAAGAAGAGAAACGGAGTCATACATTTAGGGCTTCCCTGGTGGTGCAGTGGTTAAGAATTCACCAGCCAATCAGGGTAAACAGGTTCGAGCCCTGGTCCGAAAAGATCCCACATGCTGCAGAGCCACTACACCCGTGCGCCACAAATACTGAGCCAGCATTCTCCAGCTGGCAAGCCACAACTACTGAGCCCACGCGCCACAACTCCTGAAGCCCACATGCCAGTGCCTGTGCTCTGCAACAAGAGAAGCCACCCAATGAGTAGCCTGCGCACTGCAACCAAGACCCAACGCAGCCAATTAATTAATTAAAAAAAAAAAAAAACAAGTTGCCGTCTTAGTGCCTGGTGATGGCCAAATTTCTGGTTCATAATGTGGGTCTTCTGGTTCTGCAATTAAATGATGTAATGGGCGTAAGATCTTTTGTGTGCTACATTTATTAGGTCACTAATCCCATATTTGAAGTCTCTGGCCTCATGACCTAATCACCTCCCAAAAGCCCCACCTCCTAATACCATCAACAAGGGAGCTGGTTTTCAAAATTTGAAAACTAGAGGCAAAAAATGTTTATACCATAACAGGGACCACACGGTTAATTTATTTTTCCTTTCATGTTAAAGGTTTTGCACATATATGTTTATTTTTTATTTATTTATTTATTTTTACATCTTTATTGGAGTATAATTGCTTTACAATGTTTCTGCTTTATAACAAAGTGAATCAGTTATACATATACATATGTTCCCTATATTTATTTTATAATCCTGAAACCCTTGGGGTTTTTTAAGATTCTTTTCCCATATAGGCCAGTACAGAGCACTGAGCAGAGTTCCCTGTGCTATACAGCAGGTCCATACCAATACTTATCTATTTTATGTATAGTAGTGTGTGTTTGTCAGTCCCATTCTCCCAATTTATCTCTCCCCCACTTATCCCCTGGTAACCATAAGTTTATTTTCTATATCCATGAATCTATTTCTGTTTTGTAAATAAGTTCTTTTCTACCGTTTTTCTTTTTTAGATTCCGCATGTAAGCAATATCATATGATATCTGTCTTTCTGTGTCTGACTTGCTTCACTCAGTATAACAATCTCTAAGTCCATCCATGTTGTTGAGAAACCCGTAACTGTTAAGGATAACTCTCAATTTTTTCCAGTGTCATCAGCAATTCTTTCTGGCAGACATGTGATAACATTTTTTAAACAGGGATATTGAGACCAAGGCTCCTGACCTGCAAACAAAAAAACATCATTCATATAGTGAAAACTTTGCACATCAAAGGATGACAGCACTTGGTCTCTATCGTTTTGCACCCACTGCTGACAGAGGGCAGAGGAGTTTGACTCACTAACCTTCCTTACGTGCATTTCTTCCTAATGGGGTATTCCACCTAAAACTTATAAGAAGCGGGACTGCATCATGGAACACACCAATCACTACTACAGATTCTGAAGCAGCAAAAAAAAAATAAAAACTTGATGAAATCATCCAAAGGGTTCTCTCTACATTGTTACATTAGTTTCACTCCCACTGTGAACCCATTTCAAACCCTGTCACTTGAACCTGTTTTTATTTTTTTCAACAGCAATAAGGTTAATCTGGAGTCACACGCTCCAGGAATATTGCACTATCCCTTGTGCAAGTATATAGTGATTCGAGGAGCTATGGGAGGCTATCATGAGAGGTTGCCTAGAGTAATTATGACATTTCATTTAATGTTGGCTCTTCTTCTTAAGATGTCTGCTGTCCTCTTCTTTTTGTAGCTACTAGCATTGAGAAAGTGAGCAAGGTAAGGCCCTTCTCTTTTCTTGCCCATGAATGCACCCGTGATGAACCCCACAGACCTAGGTGCTTCCAGAATTCCCTGAACCTCCTGACCTTCCATGCATGGCATCATATAGAAAAAGATGGTGACGTGTGTATTTGTATAAAACATGCTATAAAATTTTTGACTCTTCCCTTCCTCATAATTCCAAAGAATAGATTTCTTTGGATTTCTGCTTAATGCTGCTGGAGTTGGTACATAAGTTGAGGGAGGTATCAGGGCACACCAAAAGAGAGGGTAACTGCACAGAAAACACAAGCAGGTATATTTCTGTGTAGTTTCAAGCAGCTTATTTCCTATATCAACCATGGTGATATGTTGACCCTTCCTCTTTCTACTAGTAGTACAACAAACAAAAAGGATATTTAGGCTGCTTGTTTTATCCCCACCTCTCACAATTGATCTGAATTCACATATAGGACAATGAGGGGCCCTTACTACCATCTTACCCAATACTGGAGAACTAGAGAATTTCCAAATTTTTTCAGGGATTATTTTCATATTCTCCAATCAGGTCAATGAAGGAATCTTACCTATTCTGTTTAATGAAGTCATATCTCACATGGCACCCATCATCACCAATACTGGAAAGAAATTTGAAGGGTCTTAGATTTTACCATATTTGAAATTCCAATATTTTAGCCTGACACGTTTTTTGATTTTACAAAAAAAATATTTTAAATGAGACAAAAAAATCATTTTTATGACACAGACAGCAATAGTTTTCTATTTTTCTCTGTTCCACTTCACACAAAAGTCTCATGGGGTGATGTAAAGCAGTCCTGTTGGGTGCTGTGCATGTGTAAGTATGGATTAAAGCTTAGGAATCTTAAGCTTCAGTCACCTGAAACTTTTAAAGTAGGATGCAAGCAATACTGTCCAACATTTGAACAGAGCAAGACACTGTCTTTATTTTATTTGTCAGGTACTTAATCTGTCCTTTGCCCAAGGGAGAGAAACAACTGGCGTCTTCCATCAATGTGCTGTACAAAAATCTT
This sequence comes from Lipotes vexillifer, assembly GCF_000442215.2. Lineage (NCBI taxonomy): Eukaryota > Metazoa > Chordata > Mammalia > Artiodactyla > Lipotidae > Lipotes > Lipotes vexillifer. The sequence continues at coordinate 50,119 of NW_006779915.1, read as the reverse complement.
TGAACAGAGAGTGCAAGCAGAGGCTGATAAAAGATGTAGGAAAAAAAGAGAGAGAGAGAGACCCTTGTGGCCCTTTCTCCTAATTTACTGCAATCTCCCATTTGAAATGTGGGAATAATCACTCTTCTGAGGAAAAAGGCCCAAGGAAGGTTTTTGCTTTTGTGGAATAATGGGATTGCTAAAGATTTCAGGATGTAAGAAGAATTGGTGAGAATGACCATGAGACATCAGAGAAAAGTCAGATCCATGGATGAAGTGATGTTTACATCTGTGAATCAATGAGAGGCAGGAGCAAATGAAAAGTAAGTTGAAGACAACATTTTATGAATAAATGTAACCTTTCAGCTGTCCTAGAAAAAAATAATTTTCCCTATGGTACAATATATTTAGTTTACAAAGTTAAATTTAAAGCTTAATAATTAGATTTATTGAAGAAATGAAAACATCTTTGTGGTTTCGAATAAATAATGTGCTCTGTTACAGATAAGAAGGCTGCATAAATAAATAGAAATATGACTAAATAAGTAAATAAAGAGGAAAATAACAAATTAGAAGTTATTAACATTAAAAACTGACAATCACCTAAAGAAAGAGAAGGAGTGACAGAAAGAGAGAAGAACTCATATCAAGCATATATAAAAAACTCCCAAATAAGAGGTCTTCAGATGTTTAAAAAAAAAGTCTTCAATAAGAAGATAATGTAAGAGCAAAAATGGAGAAAATATACCAAAAGATATTTCAAAAAAGAGAGTACAGAATGTTAAGTAAACCTATCAAAAGATGCTTGGCTTCTTAGTAGTCAGTTAAATGAAACAAAAGCAATCCTTGGAATTATCACTCACGAACCACAAAGTTCAAATGAAAACGACAGGTATTATCAAGTTTGACAAGAATGTGTGTAATCCTTGAATCTCATTCACTGCTGTTGAGCATGAAAATTCATACAAATGTCTTGAAAATACTTAGAAGTATCTAAAAAGATAAACACATGAAAGCTATGACTCAAAAATTTTACTACTACATGTATACTGAACAATAATTTATACACACACCACCAAAGCTCAAGTTCTAAAATTTATATACCAGTGCTATTCTCAACAGACACAAACTAAAAATCACTCATATTGTAATACACATTGGAATAAATTACTTAGTAGTTAAATGTTTACACTATGGAATCCTATGCAACAGTGTCAATACATGATCACAACAGGCAACCATATAGGTATGTTCACAAACAACATAAGGAATAAAAAAGCCCTGTCCAGAAGTGGTTATACTGTGTCATAACATTTATATAAAATACAAAATACAGGTAAAGTGATCTTCTTGTTACATACCAGAACAATTGTAAACCTTAAGGGGAGCCACTAGAATGGGACCAGGGGGCCTATAAGTGTCTGGAAATTTTCTGTGTCCTTATCTAGAAGCTAGGTATAGAGTGTATTCAGATTCTGAATTTTCTGAAATTTGTCATTTTCGAACAAACCGTGCATGTTTTTAGTTTTTTTTTTTATACATAACAAAAAGTAAAAAAATATAGACTAGGGAAGGTAATTATATTAACACTTTAATATCCATGCTTTTCAAGGTGGAAGTGAAAGATATTAAACACTTGACATTGTGATTACTTCTTAAAAGTAAGCTGAAAATTTGAGATTAATAAATAATACATACTTCATATATAATACTCAAAGAGGAGGGGTAGAAAGGAGTATTATTTTTTGAATTTAATACAGAATAGTTAAGATAGAAAATAAAGAAAACAGACTAGGTTTAAAAAGGAGCACACTGGACTTTCTTGGTGGCACAGTGGATAAGAATTTGCCTGCCAATACAGGGGACAGGGGTTCAAACCCTGGTCTGGGAAGATCCCACATGCCACACAGCAACTAAGCCAGTGTGCCACAACTACTAACCCTGTGATCTAGAGCCCACAAGCCACAACTATTGAGCCTGCATGACACAACTACTGAAGCCCATGCACCTAGAGCCAATACTCCACAAGAAGAGAAACCACCACAAGGAGAAGCCCGGGTACCACAACAATGAATAGCCCCTGCTCGACACAACTAGAGAAAGCCCTGTGCAGCAACGAAGACCCGACGCAATGAAAAATAAATAAAATTATATCTTTTGACTTATGAGATGACTTACAAATGTGGCTGCAGTTGGAGGCCTCAGTTTCTTGCCACATGGATCTCTCCTTATGGCTTCTTGAGTGTCCTCATGACATGGCAGCTGGCTTACCCCAGGATGAGTGATCTAGCAGAAACCAAAGCAGAAGCTACAATGTCTTTCATAACTTTGGAAGCTTCACTTTGTCATTTCTGCAATTTCTTATTAGTTAAACAGTCAGCCCTTTTCAAGTGCGAGGGGCCACACAGGTGCATGAAGATTGGGAGATAATTAGGGGGTGATTCGGGCCATATTGGAGGTTGGCTACCAAAGTGGCTGACTAGCCGAAGACTGGATTTTGTTTTCTTCACATGTGGAGAGAGAATGGTCAGTGAATCCCATTGGTGGTCTTTGAGATATAGGAAAATTACCTCTTGCTCTCACCTCCAGCCGTGTGGCTGAAGGGTCTTGGTGCTCCGGCCGGGTGTCAGGCCTGTGCCTCTGAGGTGGGAGAGCCAAGTTCAGGACTTTGGTGTACCAGAGAACTCCGGTGCCATGAAATATCAAAAGGCGAAAGCTCTCCCAGAGATCTCCATCTAAATGCTAAAACCCAGCTCCCCTCAAAGACCAGCAAGCTCCTGTGGTGGACACCCTATGGCAAACAACTAGCAAGACAGGAACACAGCCCCCACTCATTATCAGAAAGGCTGCCTAAAATCATAATAAGGTCACAGACACCCCAAAACACACAACTGGATGTGGACCTGCCCAACAGAAAGAAAAGATCCAGCCCAACCCACCAGAACACAGGCACTAGTACACTCCACCAGGAAGGTTACAGAGCCCACCGAACCAAACTTTGCCACTGGGGGCAGATACCAAAAACAATGGGACACTACAAACCAGCAGCCTGCAAAAAGGAGGCCCCAAACACAGTAAGTTAAGCAAAATGAGAAGACAGAGAAACACACAGCAGATGAAGGAGCAGGGTAAAAACCCACCATACCAAGCAAATGAAGAGAAAATAGGCAGTCAACCTGAAAAAGAATTCAGAGTAATGATAGTAAAGATGATCCCAAATCTTGGAACTAGAATGGAGAAGATACAAGAAATGTTTAACAAGGACCTAGAAGAACGAAAGAGCAAACAATGATGAACAGCAAAATAAGCAGAATTAAAAATTTTCCAGAAGGGAAGAATACCAGAATAACTGAGATAGAAGAATGGATAAATGACCCAGAAGAGAAAATAGTGGAAATAACTATCGCAGAGCAGAATGAAGAAAAAAGAATGAAAAGAATTGAGGACAATCTGAGACACCTCGGGGACAACATTAAACAAAACAACATTCGAATTATAGGGGTCCCAGAAGAAGAAGAGAAAAAGAAAGGGACTGAGAAAGTATTTGAAGAGATTATAGTTGAAAACTTCCCTAATATGGGAAAGGAAAGACTTAATCAAGTCCAGGAAACTCAGAGTCCCATACAGGATAAATCCAAGGAGAAATATCCCAAGACACATATTAATCAAACTATCAAAAATTAAATACAAAGAAAAAATATTAAAAGCAGCAAGGGAAAAACAACAAATAACATACAAGGGAATCCACATAAGGCTAACAGCTGATATTTCAGCAGAAACACTGCAAGCCAGAAGGGACTGGTGGGACATATCTAAAGTGAAGAAAGGGAAAAACCTACAACCAGGATTACTCTACCAAGCAAGGATCTCATTCAGATTTGACGGAGAAATTAAAAACTTTACAGACAAGCAAAAGCTAAGAGAATTCAGCATCAACAAACCAGTCATACAAAAAATGCTAAAGGAACTTCTCTAGGCAGAAAACACAAGAGAATGAAAATACCTACAATAACAAACCCAAAACAATTAAGAAAATGATAATAGGAACATACATATCGATAATTACCTTAAATGTAAATGGATTAAATGCTCTTGACAAAAAGCTTTTGACAAAATTAAACACCCACTTATGATAAAAACCCTCCAGAAAGTAGGCATAGAGGAAACTTTCCTCAACACAACACAGGCCATATATGACAAACCCACAGCCAACATCATTCTCAATGGTGAAAACCTGAAACCATTTCCACCAAGATCAGGAACAAGACAAGGTTGCCCACTCTCACCACTACTAGGCAACACAGTTTTGGAAGTTTTAGCCACAGGAATCAGAGAAGAAAAAGAAATAAAAGGAATCCAAATTAGAAAAGAAGAAGTTAAGCTCTCACTGTTTACAGATGACATGATACTATACATAGAGAATCCTAAAGAGGTTACCAGAAAACTACTAGAGCTAATCAATGAATTTTGTAAAGTAGCATGATACAACATTAATGCACAGATATCTCTTTCATTCCTATACACTAAAGAAGAAAAATTTGAAACAGAAATTACAGAAACACTCCTACTTACAACTGCAACAAAAAGAATAAAATACCTAGGAATAAACCTACCTAAGGAGACAAAAGACCTGTACTCAGAAAACTATAAGACACTGATGGAAGAAATCAAAGATGACACAAAAAGCTGGAGAGATATACCATGTTCTTGGATTGGAAGAATCAACACTGTGAAAATGACTATACTACCCAAAGCAATCTACAGATTCAATGCAATCCCTATCAAACAACCAATGGCATTTTTCAGACAAATAGAACAAAAAATTTCTCAATTTGTATGGAAACACAGAGGACCCTGAATAGACAAAGCAATCTTGAGAAGAAAAACAGAGCTGGAGGAATCAGGCTCCCTGACTTCAGACTGTACTACAAAGCTGCAGTAATCAAGACAGTATGGTACTGGCACAAAAACAGAAAGATAGATCAATGGAAACAGGAGAGAAAACCCAGAGATAAACCCACGCACATATGGTCACCTTAGTTTTGATAAAGCAGGCAAGAATATACAATGGATAAAAGACAGCCTCTTCAATAAGTAGTGCTGGGAAAACTGGGCAGCTACAAAAGAATGAAATTAGAAGATTCCCTAACACCATACACAAATATAAACTCAAAATGGACTAAAACCTAAATGTAAGGTCAGACACTATAAAAGTCTTAGAGGAAAACATAAGCAGAACACTTTATGACATAAATCACAGCAAGATCCTTTTTGACCCACCTCCTAGAGAAATGGAAATAAAAACAAAAATAAACAAATGGGACCTAATGAAACTTCAAAGCTTTTGCACAGCAAAGGAAACCATAAACAAGACCAAAAGACAACCCTCAGAATTGGAGAAAATATTTGCAAATGAAACAACTGACAAAGGATTAACCTCCAAATTTTATAAGCAGCTCGTGCAGCTCAATAACAAAAAACAAACAATCCAATCCAAAAATGGGCAGAAGACCTAAATACACATTTCTCCAAAGAAGATATACAGACTGCCAACAAACACATGAAAGAATGCTCAACATCATTAATCATCAGAGAAATGCAAATCAAAACTACAATGAGATATCATCTCATACCAGTCAGAGTGGCCATCATCAAAAAATCTAGAAACAATAAATGCTGGAGAGGGTGTGGAGAAAAGGGAACACTCTTGCACTGCTAGTGGATATGTGAATTGGTACAGCCACTATGGAGGACAGTATGGAGGTTCCTTAAAAAAACTACAAGTAGAACTACCATATGACCCAGCAATCCCACTACTGGGCATATACCCTGAGAAAACCATAATTCAAAAAGAGTCATGTACCAAAATGTTCATTGCAGCTCTATTTACAATATCCCAGAGATGGAAACAACCTAAGTGTCCATCATTGGATGAATGGATAAAGAAGATGGGCACATATATACAGTGGAATATTACTCAGCCATAAAAAGAAACGAAATTGAGCTATTTGTAATGAGGTGGATGGACCTAGAGTCTGTCATACAGAGTGAAGTAAGTCAGAAAGAGAAAGACAAATGCCGTATGCTAACACATATATATGGAATTTAAGGGAAAAAATGTCATGAAGAACCTAGGGGTAAGACAGGAATAAAGACACAGACCTACTAGAGAATGGACTTGAGGATATGGGGAGGGGAATGGTAGGCTGTGATAAAGCAAGAGAGTGGCATGGACATATATACACTACCAAACGTAAAATAGATAGCTAGTGGGAAGCAGCGGCATAGCACAGGGAGATCAGGTCGGTGCTTTGTGACCACCTAGAGGGGTGGGATAGGGAGGGTGGGAGGGAGGGAGACGCAAGAGGGAAGAGATATGGGAACATACGTATATGTATAACTGATTCACTTTGTTATAAAGCAGAAACTAACACACCATTGTAAAGCAATTATACTCCAATAAAGACGTAAAAAAAATAACACACAGAGAAAGACACACAGAGAAAGAAAATTAGAGGCCAATATCTTTGATAAAAAAAGATGCAAAAATTCTCAACAGAATATTAGAAAACCGAATCTGACAACACATAACAAGGTCATACACCATGAGCAAATTTGATTCACCCCAGGGTCACAAAGTTGTTTCAACATATGCAAATCAATCAACGTGATACACCCCATTAACAAAGGAAAAACAAAAAACAAATGATCATCTCAATAGATGCTGGAAAAAGCATTTGAAAAACTTCAACAGCTATTCATGGTAAAAAACGCTTACCAAAGGGGGCATAGAGGGAACATATCTCAACATAATAAAAGCTATTTATGACAAACCCAAAGCCAATATAATACTCAATGTTCATAAGCTGAAAGCCTTCCTGATAAAATCTGGAGCAAGACAAGGATGCCCACTCTCACCTCTTCTCTTCAACACAGTATTGGAAGTCCTAGCCACAAGAGTCAGACAAGAAAAAAATAAATAAATTCTAACCAAAGTGAAAGGGAAGAGGTAAAATTGACACTATATGCAGATGACATGATAATACATATAAAGGTAACCCTAAGAATTCCACACAAAACAAGTAGAACTGATAAACAAATTCAACAAAGTAGCAGGATACAAGATGAACATACATAAATTGGTTGCATTTCTTTCTTTTTTTTTTTAATTTATTTTAGCTGCATTGGATCTTCATTGCTGCACACAGGCTTTCTCTAGTTGTGGCCAGTGGGGGTTACTCTTCCTTGCGGTGCACAGGCTTCTCATTGCAGTGGCTTCTCTTGTTGCAGAGCACAGGCTCTAGGCAGGCGGGCTTCAGTAGTTTTGGCACACGGGCTCAGTAATTGTGGCTCATGGGCTCTAGAGTGCAGGCTAAGTAGTTGTGGTGCACAGGTTTAGTTGTTCCACAGCATGTGGGATCTTCCTGTACCAGGGCTCGAACCCATGTCCCCTGTATTGGCAGGTGGATTCTCAAACATGGAGCCACCAGGGAAGTCCCTGGTTGCATTTCTTTACACTAACAATGAAATATCAGGAAGCAAATGTAAACAAGCAATCACTTTTAACATGGCATCAAAAAAATAAAATAATTAGGAGTAAACCTCACCAAGGAGGTGAAAGACATATGCTGAGAACTACAAAACATTAGTAAAGGAAATTGAAGATAATTCAAAGAAATGGAAAGACATCCCACGTTCTTGGACGGCAAGATATAATAGTGTTAAAATGGCCATACTACCCAGGGCAATCTACAGGTTTAATGTGATCCCTACCAAATTACCCGTGACATTTTCCCCAGAGCTAGAACAAATAATCCTAAGATGTATATGGAACCATAAAAAGCCAGAACTGTCAACACAATCCTGAGGAGAAAGAACAAAGCAGGAGACATAACCCTCCCTGATTTTAGACAATACTACAAAGTTACAGTAAGCAAAACCACAAGGTATTGGCACAGAAGGAGATATATGGATCAATGGACTAAAATAGAGAGCCCAGAAATAAACCCACACACCTATGGTCAATTAACCTTCGATAAAGGAGGCAAGAATATACAATGGGGAAAAGACAATCTCTTGAGCAAGTGGTGTTTTGAAAGTTGGACAGCTGTATGCAAATCAGTGAAGTCAGAACATACCTTCACACCATACAGAACAATAAACTCAAAACGGCTTATATGCTTAAATATAAGATAGGAAACCTTAAAACTCCTAGAAGAGAACATAAGCAAAACATTCTCTGACATAAATCATACCAAAGTTTTCCTAGGTAGATCTCCTAGGGCAGTACAAACACAGTAAGTCACCTACATATGAACCTTCAAGTTGCAAACTTGCAAAGATGCAAACGTCCATTCACATGTCCAAATCATGTAAGTTAGTTCACGTGCCTGGGTGGCATACATTGTCATGTGTGTGCATCCTCTATAAGTGGTTGTGCTTTTGTGTAGTTTACAGTACTGTGTAGAGTACAGTAGTACAATACCTTTATTTCAAGCCCAAGATGTCTGGAGGCAAGCGTAAAAGCAGCGGTGATGTAGCTGGTACTGCTAAGAAGAGCCACGCGATAGTGATGGAAACAAAAGTGAAAATAATTGAGAGAGTGGAGCGAGGCAAGACGATGTTAGACATCACTCATTCTTATAACATCAATCATTCAACCATTGGCACGATTCTAAAGAACAAGGACAAGATCATGGAACATGTGAAGTCTGCCGTGCTGATGATGTTGACAAAATATTGAAGAAGTATGGAAAAGAGATGGAGATGCAGAAACTTCTCAGTGTATGGATGTAGGATCAACATCCTGCTCAGCTTAATGCTGATTCAAGAGAAAGCTAAAAAGCCTTTATGAAGGCTTGGAGTAGAAACATGGCAAAGAATCAGAGGGCACGTCTTTTAATGCCAGCCATGGCTGCTTTCATCGGTTCAAGGCTAGAGCCAACCTTCACAATGTAAAAGTAAGTGGAGAGGCAGCAAGTGCAGAAAGGGTAGCTGTCCAGGAACTTCATGAAACACTTTGAGAAATTACTGATGATGGTGTGAATTTACCGAAGCAGGCTTTTAATGTCAATGAGACACAACTGTAATGGAAGAGGATGCCGGACCGAAGTTACATCAGTAAGGAGGAAAAGTTGATGCCGGGCTATAAAGAAGCAAAGGATAGGCTAACTGTTATTTGGTGGCAATGCTTCTGGTGATACGAAGCTGAAACCTCTCTTAGTTTATCATTCAGAGAACCCAAGAACCCTTAAAAACACAGCCAAGTGCTCTCTTCCTGTTGTGTGGAAGCGTAACCCCAAAGCCTGGAAAACACAGGCCATTTCCCAGGACTGGTTTTTCCACCACTTTATCCCAGAGGTAGAGAAATACTGCTTGGAGGAGGATGTCCCAGCAAAACATTCTATTGCTGCTCGACAATGCTCTGGGCCACACCCCATTCATGGATGACTTTCATGCCAACGTCAAAGTAGTGCATCTACCACCGAATACTACGTTGCTCATGCAACCTACGGACCAGGGAGTTATAGCGACTTTCAAGAAATATTATTTATGTCACACTTTTCGTCAGGCAGTAAAGGTAAGTGAAAAATCAGGAACAACCTAGGGACTATTTTGGAAGAACTATAACATCTACAAGGCCATATAAAACATTGACTTTGCTTGGTGTGAGGGTATGGCGGTCACCATGAATGGGGCTTGGAAGAAACTTGCCCACAGTTTGTTCATGATTTTTATGGATTTGAGAAGGTCGATGAGAAGTCCGAAGAGGTCTTCCCCAATATAGTGACCCTCAGCGAGAAGCTGGAGTTAAATCTGCAAGAGGACGATTTCATTGAACTCCTTGCTGTGCAACATGGGGAGCTTACTACTGAAGACGTGATGGAACTGGAGGCCCAGAGAAAGGATGAAGAGGGACAGGAGGAAGAAAAAGAAGTAACTGAAGAACCGAAGAGATTCACGACACAGAAAATGGCAAGGGGATTTTCTTTATTTGAGGAGGCACTGTTAGTTTTTGAGGTAAAGGACCCGAATCTAGAATGGTACCCAAAGTTGCAGCAGCCATTCAGAATGCAATCCAGTGTTACCTTGTCATCTATGATGAGAAAAAAAGAGCTACTACCCAGACATCAATGGATCATTTTTTCAAGAGGGTAGATAGAATTGAATCCAGAAAGGAACCAGAACCTGTGCCATCAACGTCAGGCATGAGTGAAATGGCAGCTTTCCCTCTGTCTCCTACTGCTGATAATCCTTCACTTCTACCATCTCCCACCTCTTCTCCCTCCTCCAATCAGTAACTCTTCTTGCCTGTTCCCTCGATGCCAGCTCAAGTATCCCAGCTGTTGTACTGTATTACTGTATTTTTCAAGTTACTGTATGTAAGATTAAAAATGTTTTCTTTATTTTTGTGTTTGTTTTTTTATGTATTGTTTGTGTGAAGACTATTATGAACCTATTATGGTACAGTAACATATAGCCGACTGTGTAAGTTGGGTACCTAGGCTAACTTTGTTGGACTTACAAACAAATTGGACTTACAAACACACTCTTGGAACAGAACTTGTTCTTATGTAGGGGACTTATTGTAAAAGCAAAAAAGAAACAGGAGCTAATCAAACTTATAAGATTTGCACAGCAAAGGAAACCATAAGCAAAATGAAAATAAAACCTATGGATTGGGAGAAAATATTAGCAAATGATGAGAAAGACAAGGTCTTAATTTCCAAACTATACAAACAGCTCATACAACTCAATAACAAAATAACAAATAACTCAATGGAAAAATGGGTAGAAAACCTAAATAAAAATTTCTCCAAAGAAGACATACAGATAGCCAATAGGCACATGAAAAGATGTTCATCATCACTAATTATTAGAGAGATGCAAATCCAAATTACAATGAGGTACCACTTCACACTGATCAGAGTGGCCATCATTAAAAAAATCTACAATTAACAAATGCTGGAGAGGGTGTGGAGAAAAGGGCACCCTTCTGCACTGTTGATGAGAATGTAAACTGACACAATCACTATGGAGAACAGTATGGGGGTTCCTTAAAAACTACAAATAGAACTAGCATATGACACAGCAATCCCACTACTGGGCATATACCCTGAGAAAACCATAATTCAGAAAGATACATGTACCACAATGTTCACTATAGCACTATTTACAATAGCCAGGACATGGAAGCAACCTAAATGTCCATCGACAGATGGATATATAAAGAAGATGTGGCACATATATACAATGAAGTATTACTCAGCCATAAAAAGGAACAAAACTGAGTTATTTGTAGTGAGGTGGTTGGACCTAGAGTCTGTCATACACAGTGAAGTAAGTCAGAAAGAGGAAAAACAAATACCGTACACTAACACATATATATGGAATCTAGAAAAATGGCACTGACGACCCTAGTGACAGGGCAGGACTAAAGACACAGATGTAGAGAACAGACTTAAGGACATGGGGGGGGAAGGGGAGACAGGGACATAGTGAGAGAGTAGCACTGACATATATACACGACCAAATGTAAAATAGCTAGTGGTAAGCTGCCACATAGTATAGGAAGATCAGCTCGGTGCTTTGTGTCCCCCGAGAGGTGTGGGATAGGGAAGGTGGAGGGAGGCTCAAGAGTGGGGGATATGGGGAATACATGTATACATAGAGTTGATTCACTTTGTTTTAAAGCAGAAACTAACACAATGTTATAAAGCAACTATACTCCAATAAACATGTATTAACAAAACCCACAACATTGTAAATCAACTACATTTGAAAATATTTTTTAAATACAAAAGTTTTTAATTAATTTTATTGTGTGTGTGTACCACAGGTTCAATATATAAATTATGTCAAATTGATTTCACTGTTTTTCAAAATAAAGAATTTTTGATATTTTACATCAGCTTCATAATATAAATGCAGAAAAACTATATTATTTTTTTCATAAAGTTCAGAAGTAGCCATTTTGCTCATTCTGTATACTATAAACGACTAACTTTATTAAAAATGGATTCGTGACCTCTTCCTTCCAAAGAAATATTTCTCCATTCACACAGGTTTAATAGAAGGTTCCGCCATGAACTGACTTGCCACCTTAGAGACACGAGATTTGCATCCTGAAATCTCTTTCTTGCAAAAATGTCCAATTAGCATCCTAGCATTACAGAAAAGAAATGCTTTTTTACAGATCTCAAATTCCAGGCAAATTTACTCAAGACATCATGTATTTTTAAATTATCAACACTCACTTGAAGTCTTTAAAAATCAACAAAAACATAATTTTGTGTTCCCTTTCATTTATTCTGGTTCTAAGTGGTCATTCTAAACGAAAGTATTAGAGTATGTTAGTATCACCGTATAGCATCATATTTCAAATGACTACCATCTCTCTAAAGATGAAATATGAGGAACTCATAATTAGGCTCTCCAAAGATTTACTCTCTGAATCTGTATTACCCTTCTGCTGAATTCCACACAGTTCAATATTCTCTGAGAATATTCTTTTTCTCGTATGGCCATCTCACATGTTGTTTCATTTCATGTAGCTTTTTCCTACAATTTTATGCCTAGTTTATTTCTGAGATAATGCATTATTTCAGATTGATAATAACAGAAACAAAGACTTCTCTATAATTTCCTGATTGTTTCAGGAACTCCTTTTTTTTTTTCTAATACCTACATTCGGAAGCTCTCCACAAATCATTACTAAAATTGTATTTAACATAAGTATCTACATATTAATCACACAATAATGCATTTACAATTGTATTATGATTTATTGCTAACTTTGGAGCATAAACGTAGCTGTCTTATTTACCACGCTCTTGGAAATCACTTTAATATTTGCACTTAGGACTTGAAAGAAAATGGACAAATAAAAACCTGAAAAATATGCAAATACAATTTATATATTTCTCATAAAATTAGGTGATTATCCAACCTTTAGCCAGAAAAAAGAAGAGCTCAGATACTCTGCAGGCATGATACTCGAGAATGTATGGTTTTCCAGCAGGAAAACATGCAGTAATCCATGTGGCAGAGTTTACCTGTGACCAGCTGGGGTTACTGACCTATGCATTCCTTACATGCAACATTATCTGGAGAGGAAAAAGGGAATTTGTCAGTTGTGGCAATAAGTATAATGAAGTTTTGTAGCAGGTCACGCTCATATATTCAACAAAGGTACAATCAAAATTATACTGAATTCTGGTAAATCTAAGTCTGTATCTCTTACTTGTCTTTAACTATGAAATGTCAGAACTGACTTACAAAAAAATCCAAGTGTTTTGTTTGTTTGTTTGTTTAATTACGGTCATGGTGAGTAAGACATAGCTCAAAACAGCTAATGTGACTTAGTGATTCTCTCATCAGGAAACACAGTTTCTATTTCCTTGTTTACTCTCCACATCCTGTAGTAAGGTTTCAATGAATGATAAATCTACATGGCAAAAAGAAAAGAAAACTTACATGTGTTGATAAGATAATTTTGACAGGTTTTACCACGTATGTCAGTGTTTCTGGGGATGGACACAAGCCAGAGCTCCCTACTCAGACATTTTCACTGATGTCATTCCCCTTGATCCACAATTTGAAAGTGGATAAAAATGTTTTCTGTTTTCTTCTTTAAGAAATTAAATAAAGAATGCTGTCTAGACATGATCCTCTAATGATTTTCAGTCAGTGGTCATCAACAGAGGAAAAACACAGAATCTCATACCCACAAAAGGATGACATTCAGTCAGGTAAGAAAATTCTCCCTGAAATCAGAGCTTCATCTTTAACATGCAATCAGAGGCTTTCACGGGTTCTTCATCACTCTGCAGTCAGCCCTACCATATGGGATTGGCTCTGAGAGTCTCACATCAGATGACTGACAAACATGCCATAGTACACTGATCTGGTACCAGATCCTGCCTCTCTTAATGAACTCATGCAGGGACACTGGAATATTCTAGGAGGTTTCCTGGAGCCATCTACTCTATGCAGATACACTTCCAAGTAGAAACAGAAGCTTTGATTCTCACTGGGACCCACGCTCTCTCCAACCAACCTCTCTAGAAATATGATGTTCTAATCTCTCCTGATTAGAACATTTCAAGGTCTCTCCCTGTGCTAATTTAGTAAAGGTAAAAGAGAAAGAAGAAAGAGGAAAACTATGCAGGGAGCAATATATAGGATTCCTTTATTTAATGTATTTATCTGATATACCCAAATATTGAGAAATATAGATTCATTTCATAATGGTCAAGAAAAGAGGAGGAGGAACCTCCATGCCAACAGTATATATAAAATGGAATCAATATTGCATAAGCTCCTGCTTAAGCTTAACTATGAGGTACTAGGTCTTCTCATAAGAAGCAATAACTCTCCATCATTTGAAGCACACTGAGGACTCAGACAGCTGGACACTGAGGGCGTAGTCTCCTCACTCGAATTCTGTACCTGCATCACAGAGCAATGAAATATTCCCAAAGAATTATTAAGGATGAGGTGGGAAACTGAAATAAGAAAGATGAATCCATAGTCTGCCCTACCATCTGTTCTGTGGGATATTACCACCATCGTGGCCCAATATGACTTTCCCACTTTTCTCTGGGCCTCCCTACGTTCCACCTCCATCCTCTCATTATATCTTACCTACACTTGGAAAAACTCTAGTTTTTCCACTTATCTGTATCAACAAGTAATCCAAATAGCAACTGCATATATAACTCCTTAGAAATCAAAGATCTGACTCAGTAATCCATGACCTTCAAAGTCCAAAGTTTTCCTAATTCCCTTCATTATTTTTTTCTACTTTCCATGTACTTACACTCTCAGGACCTCCACTGTTCTCAAATTCGTCTTCCCTCCAAAATCTGTCAACCTAGACATAGACTTAAGTACCACCCTCTAATTATCTCATACGGAATCTAGTTTTTAAAAAAGCAAATCTTTTGGACTTTATTAAAGATTCTTTAAGATAACTCACAGGAGATAGCAGTAAACCCATAGATATCTATTTAATACACCCTCAGAGTAATTTTTAATTTTTTTATAAAGTCTCTTCTGGCCAATGAAGACTCTCGCCTCTTCTTCAAAATATGCAGTGTCTCACCCTTCTGATTACTCTCTGCTCCATCCCAGGTCCACTCCCTTTCCTGATATTACATTCTTTCCCAATTTTTTATGTTGGTAAAATCAAATAACATAAAATATAACATGTTAATTATTATAAGGTGCACTGTTCAGTGATATTAAATATATACATATTATTGGGCAACCAATATCACCATTTACTTTCTAATTCTCTTCTATCTTTTAAAAGTGTAACTCAATATCCTTTAAACATAACTTTCCTTTTTGTTCCATAACCACATAAAAAGCATCATTACCCTCTCAATTTCTATGGTTTTGACTATACTAAGTACACCCATATAATTCAAATAAGTAGTTGTATTGTTATGACTCACTAAAAGTCAAAAAATGGCATTTTTGGTAGCTAAATTTCCTCAAGATCCCTCCATGTTGTAGCATATTCCTAGATCTTTTCTTTCTTAAGACTGAATAATATTGTATTATATGGGTATACTACATTTTGTTTATCCAGAAACTAGTGGATGAACACTTAGGTTGCTTCCATATTTTAGCTATTTTGATTATTACTGCTATAAACATTGGAGTACAAATATTTCTTTAAGACCCTGATTTCAATTCCTTTGTGTGTACCTCATAGTACAATTCCTGGGTCATGCAGTAATTCTATTTTTCAATATCTGAAAAATTGCCATACTGTTTTGCAAAGCAGCTGTATCATTCTACATTCCCAATGATATAGCACAATGCTTCCAACTCCCTCACATCCTCACCAATACTTGTTTTCTGCTTGTGTATGTGTGTGTGTGCTTGTGTGTGTATGCATGCACACAAATATATAAATATGCATTTAGTGATATGGAGCATCTTTTCAAGTGCTTAGTCATTTGTACATCTTTTTGAAGAACGATCTATTCAAGTCTTTTATCCATTTTTGAATCAGGATGTTTGCTTTTTGTTGAGTTGTAGGAGTTCTCTCTATATTCTGAATAGAAATCTGTTGTAAGATATACGGCTTTCAAATATTTTCTCCCATCTTGTGGGTTGCCATTTTACTCTGTTTCCATTTCTTTGATACACATTTTTTTTAAAAAATTATGTACTGAAAATTGTTTTTTTTGTTAGCTGCACCTTTGCTATTCCTTCGTTTCATATTGAGGAATCACTGCCAACTCCAATGTCATGAAGCTCTTGTCGTGTGTCTTCTTCAAAGACTTTTTATTTTATTAGGCCGTATATTTAGTTTCTTAATACATTTTCATTAATTTTTGCCTATGATGTTAGGTAAGGGTCCATCTTCCTTCTTTTGCAGGTTGACAAGACCTCTCAGCACCATTTGTTGAATATACTATCCTTCCTACTTTGAAAAGTCTTGGCAACTTGTCAAAACTCATTTCGCCATATATCAGGGTTTATTTGTGCTCTATTCTATTCCATTGGTCTTGAATAAAGGAGGAAATAGTATAACGTATCCAGGTTGGTGAAGAACATAGAGAAAAACCAGGACTGAGAATTAGTAGGGCAATATAAATGAGCAGGGAGTAAAAGACAGTGTGAGAGAAGATCTTGTATTTGCAAGTTCAGGGAAATACGATCATGCTAAAACCACTAAAAACCTGACTGAACAATACAGTAAATTTTTTACAAGAAACATAACACTTACCCATCTCTGGGAAATACAGTATGGGCATAAGGATAAACTACACACAAATATATTAAAAAGGGAAGGGTTTTCATGGTGTGAGAATATGGTGGGATTTGAAATACAATTTACTTCTGTTCTACCATTTTCTCTAAAATTTATCATCTCTAAAATTTATCAAAATGTATATACAAGCAATTCCAATTCCGGTAATGTGCTTGACAGGTTTATATATGAACTTCAGCAGACCAGTAAATGTATATTCATAGTAGGACTGTTCCATAAACCAAAAACCATAAAACAAAAACTGGAAAGACCACAGTTCACTTTGTCAACACACATACAGATGGAATGATGGTTAACGGTCCCAAAAGAGAAGGTGAGCATGGGTGCAAGAGGTTAATCCCCAGGCTGGGGTGGGGAGCAGAGTTTGAGGGTAACACGGGTAGAAAATCCTTTTGTCCTAACCGTGATTTTTTTTTTTTTTTTTTTGCGGTACACAGGCCTCTCACTATTGTGGCCTCTCCCCCTGCAGAGCACAGGCTCCAGACGCGCAGGCTCAGTGGCCATGGCTCACGGGCCCAGCCGCTCCGCGGCATGTGGGAACTTCCCGGACCGGGGCACGAACCCGTGTCCCCTGCATCGGCAGGCAGACTCTCAACCACTGAGCCACCAGGGAAGCCCTATCCTTTTTTTTTGAGGTATGGAAATTCACAGGTCACTATCTCCATTTCAAAATGAATGAATGCACTATTCAATTTTTTAAAACAGGCCACGTGAACATGAGTGATATAAATTTCAAACTGTCACAAATCAAATAAGATATTAAGAAAAGTTAAATAATATGATTTAGGAATGAAGTGGAGAGATGGTCCTAGATGGTAGCATAGAAAGACCCAGCCAGAGCTTGATGCCTCTCATGGGCACACCGAAGTCACAAATATTTACAGAACAGCAATTGATGAAAAAGGCCGGGACATACCATAAAAGATGTTTTACAGCTAAAGACATAAGGAAGGCACCACGACAAGACAGGAAGGAAGGGGAAAAGTCTCAATATACTCAAGACCCATACCACCAGGTGCGTGGCCGACACATGGGAGAATAATTACAATTTCAGAGATGCTTCCAGGTAGCAAGGGATATGATCCCAACATCAGGCTCCCAAGCCCAGGGATCCTGTGCTGGGAAGAAAAGTCCCTAGAAAGTTGGGCTTTGAACACCAGTAGTGCTTATTTTCCAGACAGCCAGAGGGTTGTGGGAAATAGAGATTCTACTCTTAAAGGATGCTCACAAAATCCCACATGATCCGAGAATCAGAACATAAGCAGGAATTTGAAAGCATCCTGGGTCATACCTACCTCCTGATCTTGGAGAGTCTCCCAGAGAGGCAAGAGGCAGCTACAGCACACTCTCAGGGACGTAGACACTGGCAGCATCCATTTTGGGGAGCTCCTTCTACCTTGTGGCCACTGGTAGCAGCAAGCATAATTTCAGAATCCTCCCTCTAGCTTATCAGCCTCAGGACCGAGCCCCACCAATTTCCACCAGACTATAGACACAAGCACTATGGGGCTGCAGGCCAAGCAGCTAACTGAGCAGGGGCACAGCCACACCCACCAGCCAAAAGGTGGCTTAAGACCCTCTCAATGCACAGCTGCCCCTGGACATGGCCCAGCCAACAGAAGCCCAAGGACCAGCCTCCACACGTCAGTGCACAGGCACTAGATCCAAGACGCCCAGGACAGCTCAGACAGAGACCCTGGATCCAAACTCCACCCACCAGTGGGCAGGTACTAGCCTCAGGATCCCTGGCCACTCCGACAAGTGAGCCTGCTCTGGCCTTGGAATCAGCCTTAACTGTTGTCAGGTGATTACTGCACAGGGACTGGATGGAGCTTGGACCTACCCAACAGCAAACCTGCTCTAGCCTTGGGATCAGCCACATACACCAACAGGCACACACCAGCTCCAGGAATACCACAGCCCAGCAGCCAGTGTAACCAGGCCACTCACTTGTAGGCCAGAAAGAGCCAGGGACTCAGCTGGATCCTGACCCTGCCCATCAGAATGCCAACACAAACTAGGGATACCCCAGACCCTGCAGATAGCTGTGTCAGGGACAGTGATCCAACAACAACTCTGCAACTCCTGGGTGTCGCAGCCAGAACTCAGGACCTGTGTCTTCCTCCCAGTAGCCAGCATAGCCCCAGGACCAGTGACTGGGCACTAGCCCTGATATCACCTGAACTGCAAGTCTACCCATAAGTGAACCAGCACTAGATTTGGTGTCTCCCAGCGTTGTGAAGCCAGCTGCCTTATATGATTCAGTCCCAGCAAGCAACACAGACAGCCTCCATACAAGGCAGAGCCTAGAAAAGAAGCAGTCTGGGGGCAGCCAAGACTACCAGACCACCCACAGTAGTCAGCCCACCACAACAGAAGAGCCCAAGCAGCCCACATAGGGGGTACACTTAGAACATATAGTTCTAGTGACCAGGGGACAGTGGGCTCCTGGGACACATAGGACCCCTCCTACAAAAGGCCACTTCTCCAAGGTCAGGAAATGTAACGAACCTACTACATACATAGCAATAAAAACAGCAAGTTAAGAAAAATGACGTGACACAGAAACACGATCCAAATGAAGGAACAAGCTAAGAACCCAGAAGAAGATCTAAGTGAAGTGGAGATAACCAGTCTACTCAAGAAAGAGTTCAAGGTAAGGACTGTAAAGATGATCAAAGAACTCAGGAGAAGAATGGACGACCAGAGCAAGAAGTTAGAAGTTTTTTATAAGAGTTAGACTCTTAAGAACAACCAAACAGAGATGAGGAATACAATAAATGAAATGAAAATTACACTAAAAGGAAACTACTGCAGACTCAGTGATACAGACAAATGAATCAGAAAACTGAAGGACAGAGTACTGGCAATCACTGAAGATGAACAGTAAAACAATAGAATAAAATGAAATGATGAAAGTTGAACAGACCTGTGAACAACATCAAGTGTACTAACATTTGCATTATACTGGTCCCAGAAGCAAAAAGGAAAGAGAAAGGGGTGTAAAACATACCTGAAGACATAAAAGCTGAAAACTTCTGTAACCTGGGAAAGAAAACTGACATCCAAGTCCAGTAAACACAGTAAGGCCAAAACAGGATCAACCCAAAGAGGACCACACCAAGACTCATTGTAATTAAAATAGCAAAAAAAAAAAAAAAAAGATAAAAAGACACTATTAAAAGGAGCAAAGGAAAAATGGCAAGTTACAAACATGGGAACTTGCATAAAGTTATCAGCTGACTTTTCAGGATAACCTCTGCATGCCAGAAGGGAGTGGCATGGTATATTCAAACTCATGAAAGGGAAAATCCTATAACCAAAAATACTCTACCCAGAAAGGCTCTCCTTCAGATTTGATGGAGAGATCTAAAGTTTCTAAAGCAAAACTAAGAGTTCAGCATCGCCAAACCAGCTTTATGAGATATCTTAAAGGAGCTATTCTAAGTGAAAAAGAAAAGGCCTCGACTGAACCATAAACATTAGGAAAGGAAACTTACTAAAGGAAAAACCTCATTGGTTAAGGCAAATATTCAATAAAATAGTAAGTCAATCATGTACACAGCTAGTAGGAAGGATGAAAGAAAAAACTAATAAAATCATCTATATTCACAATTAGAAGTTAAGGGACACACAAAACAAGTAGAGGTAAAATATAAGGTCAAATTCAGTAACTGTGGGTGAGGAGAGTAAAAATGCAGGGTTGTTAATGTCCATGTGAAATTAAGAGCTCAGCAACTTAAAATAATCTCTCTCACACACACACACACACACACACACACACACAAAGAAAAAACTGAAAGAAATCCAAACATAATGTTAAAGATAGTCCTCACATCACAGATGAAGGGAATAAAAGGGGAAGAAAGGAACACTGAAGAAATTAATTAGGGATTCTAAAAATACCCTGAGAGAAATGAAAATGAACACACAATGATCCAAAACCTCTAGGACACAGCCAATGCAGTTCACAGGGGGAAGTTATAGTGATACAAGCTTATTCTTAGGAAACAAGAAAAATATCAAATAAACAACCTAACATTACACCTGAAGGAATTAGAAAAAGAAGAAAAACCAAAACTCAAAGCTGCCAGAAGAAAAATTAAGAAAACAATACCATATGCAATCACACCAAAAAGAATAAGATACCTAGGAACAAACACACCTAAGCATGTAAAAGACATGTACTCAGAAATCTATCAGCCATTGGTGAAAGAAGTTGAAGGCAACAAAAAAGATAGGAAAACATAGCATGTGCATGGACTGGAAGAATTAATACTGTTAAAATAACCATACTACCAAAGACAATCTACAGATTTAATGCAATCCCTATCAGAATACCAAAGCATTTTCACAGAACTTGAAAAGTTTAAAAATTTGTATAGAAACACAAAGACCCCCAATAGCCAAAACAATCTTGAGAAAGAACAGAGCTGGAGGCATCATGCACCTTGACTTCAGACTATACTACAAAGCTACAGTAATCAAAGAGAATAGTACTGGAGCAAAAACAGACATAAAGATCACTGGAATAGAACAGAGATAACAGAAATGAACCCACACACTTATATTTAATTGACTTATGACAAAGCAGGCAATATGGAGAAAAAACTGTCTCTTCAATAAGTGGTACTGGGAAAACTGGGCAGCTACATGGAAAAGAATAAAATTACAATATTTTAGCACACCATATATAAAATAAACTCAAAAGTGAAAAAAGACCTAAATGTAAGACCAGAAACCATAAAACCCCTAGAGGAAAATATAGAACATTCTTCAACATAAATGATAGCAACAGTTTTAGGTTCAGTCCACTAAGGCAAATGAAACAAAGCCAAAAATAAACAAATGGGACTTCACTAAACTTAAAAGATTTTGCATAGCAAAGGAAACCAAAGACAATATGAAAAGACAACATGCTGAAAGAGCAAAAATATTTGCACATGATAAGAAGTTAACACAAAAAGAGGACAAATCAAAGGTTAATATCTAAAATATAGAAACAGCACATACAACTCAATATCAGAAAAACACCCAAAATTTTTTTTAAAAAGTGAGGAGAGCTAAATAGACATTTTCCAAGGAAAAAATACAGATAGACAGCCAGAACTCACAAAGATGCTAAACATAGCTAATCGGCAATAAAATGCAAACCAAAACAATGAGATATATCACCTCAGCCTTGTCAGAATGGCTGTCATCAAAAAGGTCTCAAATAACAAAGGTTAGTGAGGATGTGGAGAAAGGGAAGCTCTTGTACACTCTTGATGTGAATGTGAAGTAGGGCAGCTACTGTGGAAAGCAGAATGGAGGTTCCACAAAAAACTACAAACAGAACTACCACAATATCCTGCAATCTCACTCTTGGGTATATATCAGAAGAAAACAAAAACTGCACCCCAAAATTCAAAACAGTGTTATTTGCCATAGCCAAGATATAGAGTCATACTAAGTGTTCGTCAATAGGTTACTGGATAAAAAAAGATTTTTTATGATGACTTCAACAAAAAATGAAATTTTGCCATTTGTAAGAACATGGATGGACTTGGAGGATATCATGCTTAGTAAAATAAGTCGCAGAGAAAACAAGCCTGGTATGATGTCATGTACACGTGGCATCTAAACAACTGAATACAACAACAACAACAAAACAGACTCACAGTTTAAAGAACAGACTAGTGGTTACCAACAGGGAGAGACAGGGTGGAGGAGCAAAATAGTGGTAGGAGATTCTGAGGAATAATCCACTATGTATAAAAACAATAGTCTACAGTGATGTACTGCATAGCAAGGGGAATATAGCCACTCTTTTATAATAAGTATAAATGGAGAACAACCTAAACATTTACGAATCACTATGTTGTACCTCTGAAACTAATATAATAATGTAAATTAACTATAGATCAATAAAATATAAAGTAAGAAACAATAAAGGGGAGACAGATTATTAGATAGAAATCAATTAAACACAAGTTTTGGAAATCAAGAAAATGAAAAACAACATGTAAGTAAAAACATTGGCATTTAAAGTGTACAATCTATTCATTTAAAAGAAATCATTTAAGTGGTAAAAAATGTTACCCATTCTCACAATTTTGTATATCTAGGGTAAATTATTATCTACAAAAATATGTAACAAACATTCACTCAAAAAGAAAGAGAAAATTTGGATTAACCAATTTTAGTGTAGAAATTTAATATCAAAGACTCTATCTAAAATTGATTTGAATTAGTTCTGTCAACGTTGAATAAGTTCTGTTAGCCACTTCTAGTCTCTTTGTGATGTAAAATCTTTTATAGCATAAAAATCAGCCTTTCTACATTATTCCATTAGACATACATAGAAGTTAAAAGAAATGAGAAGACAGAACAATCAACCAGGAAGGTGAATTTACTGAGAAAGTCATTCGTTCTCCCTCTTCCTTTTCTTTTCTTCCTTTTCCAGGTCTCTTTCGGTTCCAATCAAGGGAAGTCTTGAGAGTTCTGAGAATATTTATTTAAGGGCTTCATATCACCATACCTACATCTTCTGCCACAACTACACACACAGGAACAAAAATAAACCTCTGCTATCTACTCATGTAGGAGGGATTCACGCAAAATAAACTCCTACATGGAGACCAACAGGTGAGTTTTCTACCTGTTCTTTATAATGTCCTTCCATTATAGTAAATCCCACACATTATGAGGCAGAAGGGGTTATGTGAGCTTGTCCTTGAAGTCAAAAAACTTGCATTCATTTCAAGTACCTGGTGATTATAGGGTACAGCCAGGGAAGGTGCCATCCCCCTTGGGGGGTGCTGGCAGTGAATGGGCTCCCACAACCATGCACCTCCTGATGTACATTCTGGAGAAACAAAGGGCGGTCACACCTCAGTCAGCCTGTCAGGCTGTCAGGCCACTGGGCACCTGACCAGCCTGGAAGTGCCCCATCAGTTGCTGAAAGCAAAACTCTGTCGCCCCTGTGAAGCCAGGCAATTTGGGCCAGAGAGTCAGAGGAGACCGGTAATCAACTCCTCCTCTCTACTCACCTCCTTGGGGTTACAGCAACCCCACCTCCAAACCCAAATCTGACCCTGCAGTGCCAAACTGGGAGTGGCAGGTGAGCTCTGCCGGTGCTTCAGCGCCCTCTGGAGGTTGTCTGCTCTAATGGCAACCCTCAGCCTTTCCTCCTCCTCCTTCCCTAGTCCTGGGGGGCTGCCTTGCCTCCTGCAGCTGCTGACATGATTTCATTCTTCTTTTTTCTCCAATTACAATGAAGTGTCCTAGAGAGGTTTGGAATCTCGTGAAGAAGGAAGATCTTTTAGTCAATACACCTTAACCATGAGAAGTTGGTTTCAAGAATGCACCTGAAATACTGTATTTTTCTCCTGATGATTCCAAGGAGACACAGCTCAAGTCTTCTAAATCATAAGAAAAACCAAGGTAAATATGATATTCTGAACCAGAGATAAAAAACCCGTTTTTAGCACCCCCTCCTCATGTCTTATGACCGGGATTTAAATCAATCAACTGCCACTGGTTTTTAAATCACATGACCCAACTTTAAATCAATCAGCTGCTTCGGTGTAACTCACGTGACTTGGCTTTGAATAGTAAGAAATGCAGAGGTATAAAAATGATGTTCTGAACAATAAATGGAAAAACAACATCTTATAAAGTTTTTTTCTTTTCGAATGGACAATTCATTGCATACAGAATAAAGGATTCTCTTCTGGATTTCTTGAACTGTAAACATACAATGTCTCCATTGGCGTGGTTGACTTCGTTTTTTTGTTTTTTTTGTTTTTTTCATTGTGGTTGTTAACATTTTTATTAGAGTATAATTGCTTTACCATGTTGTGCTAGCTTCTGCTGTATAACAAAGTGAATCAGCTATTCGTATACATACATCCCCATATCCCCGCCCTCTTGCGTCTCCCTCCCACCCTCCCTATCCCACGCCTCTAGGTGGTCACAAAGCACCGAACTGATCTCTCTGTGCTATATGCAGCTGCTTCCCACTAGCTATCTATTTTACATTTGATAGTGTATATATTTCCATGCCACTCTCTCACTTCGTCCCAGCTTACCCTTCCCCCTCCCCATGTCCTCAAGTCCAGTCTCTACATCTGCGTCTTTATTCCTCAGCAGCGACTCCTGAAAGGGGTGGGTACTTCCTTTTATGCTCAGGGGATATCCCCTAGTTTGAATATGATTTGAGTTTGATCCTGTGAAACCATCAGAACTTCCCACCAGAGATAAATGAGGAGATTCTGGCCTTTATTAGTATGCATGGTGAACACGGGTGTCCTGGCTGTACTTGCCAACCCTCCTATTTTACCCATCTGTTTTTATCCACCTTCCTCCCTGTGAGTACCTTTGACCAACCCTGAGCTCAGACCCCTGACTTATTAGAGTGACTTTTTCACTCTTTCTTTAAAAATGGACAGGTAATAAAATGAATTTAACCTAGAAGCAGCAGCTCAGTAAGGGAAATAAAATCACAAGAAGTTATATAATCACAGCCACAGCCATCCAGGGCCCTTGTGTTATCTGCTGGGTCATAAGAATGGGACCTTCCTAAATTGGAAGGGCATCCAATCAAATAAGTAAAGGTGTTGCTCGCCTATGGCTCTTGGAGGGATTGCTAGGCAGTCTACCCAGTGTATACTAACTGCTAAACAGTGTCATGGTTTTGAAGCACCTATGTTCCAGGAAAGCTTTTTGGGGTGCATGGGGAAGTTTTATTTATTTTTTTGACATGAAACAAAAAATAGGTCACCAAGTTCTTTGTGCACAGGGCCTCTTAAGAGGGCAGTAGAAGGAAAGAATGGGCAGAAAAGACAATCTCCTCTGAAGTGAAGGTAGTTTTTCCAAAAGAGAAGGATTTAGTCTCAGTTTAAGGAGAACACTTTTAAATAGCTGGGACAGCTCCAAACTGCAGTTTAGGGAACGAGTGCTTCAAAAGAACAGTGCTTTAAAAGTCCTGGCAAGGCAGCAAGAGGATGAAGAGTTGGTTTTGCATAGTTTTGAACACAGGAGTAAACAAGCAGAGGCATCTCTAACTAAAAGGCCCTGAGATCCTATGGCATCAATGGGTCAGTTGCAGGGGGCAGGGGTTGTGGGGGGGCGATATTTTTCTCTCAACGTCTCCCAGGGAAGCCACCCCTCCCTACCCCACCCCCCTAATCCCTTCACCCTTCCTCCCTCCACTGTTGACTCCCCAGGGACAGCACTTCTTAAGCTGGAGCGCTCAGGCACCATCTCTGCAGTCTGGATTCTTCCTGGAGCCTGGCAAGTTCTGGGACAGGAAGCCAGGACTGAAAGGTCGCTGGGGTGCAGTCGGACCTGGAGGCCTGGAGGGGAACTGGAGCCCTGAAACCCACCCACATCCTTGAAGCTGAGGGAGGAACACATCCTCCTAACAGTACTTCTCAGGGCTCAGCGTGTTTCCCATCCAATGGTGATCCATACTCACTTGAGGCAGCAAGGACTGCCTCTAACTGGCCCACTCGATTCTGCCTTAAGGGTCCTCACACATAGGTGGGAGCGCAGGCCCCGGATCTCTTTAGTCAGCTGAGGCCAGTGCTGCTGGGATTCCTCCAGTCCCATACCCCAGCCCCTCCCTCTGGTACTTTACCTAATAGAAGAAAGAGCAGAGAGGAATTGGCTGAATCAAGGGACCTGGGAGCCTGGGTATGAGTCTGAAGACCGAGAACCTAAGGGGCAATTACATATTATTGGAAACTCTTGTGGGGTGTGTGGGGGGAGGTTAGGAGGCTGAGAGGCTGAGTCGACCCGGTGAGTCCAGCCCCAGGACACCACACAGCCCCGCCTCCCCTTCCCTGCCAATGAGACAAGGGGTGACGCAACTCCAGCCGGGACTCTGCACTTCCCCCTCCCTGATTCTCCTCCGGAAGAGCAGGGGGCCCCCCTCTGAGGGCAGGGGCAAGACAAGGCACCAAGTCCCCCTGCACTAAGGCACTACTGTAAGCTCTTCCTGAACAGCAGTGCTGGCTTGGAGCGAACCTGCGTACCGCCAAAGTTGGTCTCGTCCTGCAGCTGAGGGATCCAGGCTTTAAGTCAGCTGCCCTGGCTTTAAATCAATCAGCCCCGCCCCTTTAAATCAGGTGACCCGACTTAAATCACTGTCTGCCCACTAAGCTTGCAACTTGAAAAGCTGGGAACTTCACATTGATCCCAGCAGCTCACATAGCTGAACACACACTGTAGTCACCCCGAAGGCTGGCTTAGAACCAGGATATAAGATAAGGGGATGGGCGTGCACACATGGTGATGAGGGTGTACTTCATGTGCCAGAAGGGTCTAGGTACTCTGGAGTGACAACAAGCAGTGCATGATGCAGCAGGTCCCTGGAAAAGCTGGTGATGCACAGGGAGAGCAGGCACACCCAGGCATGCAGAGGTTCCAGGGCGGGAGCTGGGGCACAGCCAGCCGGGAGGGCGTGAAAGCAGAGGATCTGAGCCTTCTTGACAAAGGCAGACACCAAGGATGGATGAGAAAGAAAGACCATATGAAACATGGATTTGAAAACACACCATGCTCTTGAAATTGGGGTGGGGGGCACCCCAGATTTGAGTCTTCTTACTCCCCAGTACCTAGTGCTTTGGCATTTGCCTAGTTACTTAAAAAATGTGACTGATAATATCTAACCCATAGAATACTGCATTTGTAGTGGTTTTGCGTGTTTATGTTTCTATAGTGGAATAAGCTTTTCTATAAGAAAAATGTATATTTTCTGAAATAAATTAAAACCCCTTTTAAAAAAGTACCATATCGTACTCCCCTGGTGGCGCAGTGGTTAAGAATCTGCCTGCCAAGGCAGGGGACATGGGCTCGAGCCCTGGTCAGGGAAGATCCCACATGCCGCGGATCAGCTAAGCCCGTGTGCCACAACTACTAAGCCTGCATGCCACAACTACTGAAGCCCGCACCTAGAGCCGGTGCTCCATAACAAGCGCAACAAGAGAAGACACCTCATTGAGAAGCCCACGCACCGCAACAAAGATTAACCCCCGCTTGATGCAACTAGAGAAAGCCCACGTGCAGCAACGAAGACAAAACGCAGCCAAAAATAAATTGTTTTTTAAAGTACTATATCCTTCTGTACATGTTCTCTGCAAAGAACAGAGAGGAGTGGGAGAGTGAGAAAGACCAAAACTTAGTGCACATCCCTGATGAAGGTGCTCTGCTGGCTCAGATAGTTTTATCCCCACTTTTACAAAGGAGGAAATAAGCTCAGAGAGGTTTAGTAATTTTCCCAAAGCCAAACAGCTATTGAATGGCAGAACCAGGATCTGAACCAAGTCTGTTGCCTTCAAAGCCTAAGCCCTCATCACAACAAAACTCAATTAATATTTACATTTATCGAATTACATTGCAACCTGGTGATTTCTTGGCACAATCCTGAATAAGAGTGAGAAAGAAAGAAATAGCATTGTTCATACAGTTAACCAAAATTATTGGAGCAGCTGCTAGATGCCTGGCCCTGTTTGGCATTCAGCAGTGATAAAGACAGGAAGAGTCCTGCTTTCATGGACCATGTAGTGGGGAGGAGAGATGCATGCACCTTGGGCGAGGGATTTCACCTTGCTGGGTCTCTGTTTTCTCATCTTGAAAACTGGACGGGTGCTCCTCATTTTGTGGGATTGTCCAGACTCACATTCTCTGACTCCATAAGAAGCATTTGTTTTCCTGTTTCTTTAAAATTCAATCAGGCCATGAGCTGTGATGAATGTCGTTAGCTGCTCCCCAAATCACTCTATTTCCACCCATGTCCTGTGATCAGGACTTTCCCCCAACATGACTCACAATCAATCAAGACACAGAAGCTAAGGGGCACCCAGCAGAAGAATTCCAGCCTGGCTTCTCAGGAGTTCTGTGGTCTACCTGGCCAGGTAAACTTAACTCACCTGGGATAAGGTGGCCATCCCTAGTTTTGCATCAACATGATCTCAGGCACAAACCTCCTTGTTTTTCCATTTTGTCTTTAAGTTACTTGTTGAAGCAACTGCACAAATATGACAAAGATATAAAATCAGGCATCCTCTGTCCCCAGTGTCTACTAATATATGATTTTCTGCCACTTTAATGATAAAGAGAGAACATTTCAGCATTCCACTGCCCTTATTATTTGTCATTTTTGTTAATATTTGTACTGAATACATCTTTCAATATTTTAACAATGGAACATTTATTTAAGTTGTTCCAAACACAGCCTTTAGTGGTAAGGGTTTTGTTGTTATATTTCTATTATGTTTCTTTTAAAAATCATTATCCTGTTTAAATGGATTAAGTCAAATCTATAGGCATTTATCTTATGAATATTGATGAAATGAATACCTAGAGGGCAGTAGTACAGGTTGACTGGACTTGAGAACCTCTATTAGCACAGTTACGTATAAATATTGTATATATGTAAACCAAAGTACATGCTGAGTGAGATTCTCTGACACTTTTTCACTGTCTGCCCCTCAAGCCTCTGAGAAATGGAATATTTCTTGCCATCTCAGTAAACAAAGGATGTCACAGTCATCAGCACTTGCAGCCCTCCAGTGTGAGCCGCGGGCCCTGAGGAACTCAGGATATGCATATACAGAATGCAGGCCCCAGAGAGCTGAGGTGCATATGAAAGGAAGGATTTCAGTGAACCCAGACTCTGGCATCTTCGCATACAAAGAAAAGCGCTACATTCCTCACCTTGGGAGAGCAGGATTTCCTTAGTCAACAATCACATTTTGATGTTCCCCATTACCTGCGCTAGTCTCCTGCCCTGTCCCCACCCCCTGGTACTTTAGCTCAGGGAGGAAGAAGAGCAGAGGGACTCAGCTGAATAAGGGGGCTGCGAACCTGGGGATGAGTTTTCAGCAGCTTTCCCCGCAGTCAGGAGGAGGGGCGCTGACGCTGCAGCCGGACCCTGCGCCTCCCTTGCCCCGTTTCCCCTCAGGACGCTCAGGCCGACACCCTCCCCACGCTCCCCAGGCCCCGCGAGCCAGGCCGCGGGCAGGGGCGAGAGGAGGGACCGAAGTTCCCCGGGACCAGAGGCTGGGGGCCAATCTTTCTGCACAGCAGCGGCGGGTGGCAGCGAACCCCTGCCCCTCAGAAGCTGGTCTTGCGCTGCCTCCTGGGCACCGGACCAGGCGGAGGGTCAGCGCCCACCTACCCGGCCCGCCGTCCGCACGACTATCGCACCTTCGGCCGCCGGGGCCCCTCCAGA
>NW_006779915.1:0-20009 GCF_000442215.2 Lipotes vexillifer | reverse complement strand
GGGGGGCGGGACCGCTCTGCCCCGAGGCCTTCCGGGAGGGAGGGGGATGCCGGGGGAGGAAGCCTCCAGGAGCGCAGGGCCCCAAAGGGGGTACTGGAGGGGCGGCCCCGCCTGGGGGCCCCGCCCACTGTGACCTCAGCCCAGGCCTTTTTCCTGGAATCCTACACAAATCCACTGACTTTTTAGGATTTCTCTTGTGGGCCCATCATATGTTTACCATAGGGATAGCTGTCAACTCAGTGGCATACTTTGCATCAGCTACCGTCATTACTTCTATCCCTACAGGAGCAAAAGTATCTACTTGATTAGCAACTTTTTCTTTTTCTTTTTTTTGGCTGCGTTGGGTCTTGGTGACTGCACGTGGGCTTTCTCTGGTTACGGTGAGCGGCAGCTACTCCTTGTTGTGGTGCGCGGCCTTTTCATTGCAGTGGCTTCTCTTGTTGCAGAGCTGGGCTCTGGCGCGTAGGCTCAGTAGTTGTGGCTCACGGGCTCTAGAGGGCAGGCTCAGTACTTGTGGTGCACGGGCTTTTTGCTCCACGGCATGTGGAATCTTCCCGGACCGGGGATCGAAGCCATGTCCCCTGCATTGGCAGGAGGATTCTTAACGACTTCGCCACCAGGGAAGCCCCCCTTGTCTGGTTTTGGCATTACCCTTGTCTGGGGTAATGCCTCATAAGATGGGTTGAAAGCATTCCCTCCTCTTGAAATTTTTGGAAGTATTTCAGTAGTCTTGGCTTTAATTTCTCTCTGAATATTTGGCATAATTCACGAGAAAAACCATCTGGTCCTGGGATTTTATTTATTGAGAGGTTTCTCAATACTGTTTCATTCTCTTTACTCATCACTGGTCTGTTCAGGTGTTCTATTTCTTGGTAGGTTGTATGTTTCTGTGAGTTTGTCCTTTTTTGTCTAAGTAATCCAAGTTGTTTGCATATGATTGTCAATAGTAGTCTCTGATTGTCATTTGTATTTCTGTGGCATCACTGTAATTCCTTTATATGCATGTGTGTGTGTGTGTTTATTTATTTGTTCATTCATTCATCATTCATTCAGTCTCTCTTTTTCTTAGTTATTCTTGCTAACAGTTTGTCAATTTTGTTTATCTTTTCAAAAAAACCCTCCAATATTATTTATCCTTCTACTGTTTTTGTAGTCTCTATTACTTTATTTTTGATTTTTATTGGAGTATAGTTGATGTACAGTGTTCTGTTCAGTAAAGTGAATCAGTTATATGTATATCCACTGTTTTAGGTTCCTTTCCCAATAGATCACTACAGAGTATTGAGTAGAGTTCCCTGTGCTAGAGAGTAGGTCCTTCCATTACATTTATAACTGCTCTAATCCTTATTATTTATTTCATTCTGCTAATATTGGGCTTACTTGGTTCTTTTCCTAGTTCCTTTAGTTGTAAAGTTAGGTTCTTTAATTGAGTGTTTTTTCAGAAACAGAGGTTTTATTACTTATGGTACAGCAAGCGTGAGCATAATATTGTATTGGTTCTCCTTCCCCACACCCAGGTTCCCACTGGGATGACAGAGAGGGATCCAGTTGAGTGCTATGCATGTACTCAGCTGTGTTACACTGAGGAACACTGAGTTTGAGGACTCTATTGCTTTTAAAATGTAAAAGCAATGTGTCTCTACATCAACAAAGCAATGTGTCTCTACATCAACACATATATGTGGAATCTAGAGGTTAGCAGGTTCCTCTTTGTCTTAGGGAGAGATATTAGCTCATTCCTCAAAGCTGGTCATTACAAACACACTACCAAGAAATGGCTCAGGTGAAATGCTGTCACGGCATACACTCTTTTTCTTTCTTTTGTTTTGTTTTTTGATAGAAGAATAGTTGGCTTATGATATTACATTAGTTTCAGATGTACAGCATAATGATTAAGCATTTAAGTATATTACAAAATGATCATCTTGATGAGTCTAGTAAACATCTGTCCCCATCCACAGTTACTGCAATATCATGAACTATATTCTTTATTCTGTATATTAAATTCTTGTCGATTTTTATCATATAACTGGAATTTTGTACTTCTTATACCCTTTCACCTGTCTTGTCCAAGACCCACTCCCCTCCCCTTTTGCAACCACCAATTTGTTCACTGTGCCTGTAAGATTTGTTTTGTTGTGTTTGTTTTGTTTTTAGATTATACACATAAGTGAGATCATGTGGAATTTGTGTTTCTCTATGTGACTTACTTCACTGAGCATAATACTCTCTTGGTCCATCCATGTTGTCAAAAATGGCAAGATTTTATCTTTTTATGGCTTAGTAATATATAACTGTATATGTACATTTGTATACACATATATACATATGTATCTGTATATGAATATATCTACATATATGTATAGATACATGTATATACGTATACATATGTGTATATGTATGTATGTGTGTATGCACATTGTGTATATTCATATGTATGTATGTGTGTACATGTATGTGTGTGTATATATATCACTTATCCATTTGTCTATCATTGAACATTTAGGTTTCTACCATATATTGCCTATTGTAAGTTATGTTTCAATTAACACAGGGGTGCATGTATCTCTTTAAATTAGTTTTTTGCTTTTTTTCCGTTGGATAAATAACCAAACGTGGAATTGCTAACTCATATGGTAGTTTTATTTTTTAATGTTTTCAGAACCCTCTGTAATGTTTTCAATAGTTGGCTGCACTGACTTACATTCTTAGCAACAGTTCAGGTGAGTGCTCTTTTCTCCACATCCTCAGCAACACTTATTAATTGTTGTCATTTTGATGATAGCCATTCTGACACCTGTAAGGTGATCTCTTTTTGTGGTTTTGATTTGCATTTCCCTCCTGATGATTAGGGATGTTGAGCATGTTTCCATGTGGTTTTTAGCATCTTTTTTTTGGCAAAATGTATATTCAGATCCTCTACCCAATTGTTTTTATTTTATTTATTTTTTAAAATTATAATTTATTTACAATATTATATCAGTTTCAGGTGATCTGGGATTTTTTACAGATTACACTTGATTAAATGATTTTACAAGAGAATGGCTATAATTCCGTGCTATACAATACATCTTTGTTGCTTATCTATTTTATACATAGTAGTTTGTACCTCTTAAGCCCATACCCTTAATTTGCCCCTCCCACCTTACCTGTCCTCAGTGGTAACCACTAGTTTGTTTATAGATCTGTGAGTCTGTTTCTGTTTTGCATATACATTCATTTGTATTGTTTTTAGATTCCACATATCAATGTTATCACACAGTATTTGTCTTTCTCTGACTTACTTCATTAAGCATAATATTCTCGAGGTCCATCCATGATGCTGCAAATGGCAGAATTTCATTCTTTTTATGGCTGTGTAATATTCCACTGTACATATATACTATATCTTTTTATCCATTTGTCTGTTCATTGGCATTTCAGTTGTTTTCATAACTTGGCCATTGTCAGTAGTGCTGTTATGCACATTGGGGTTTATGTATCTTTTTGAATTAGTGTTTTCATTTTTTTCCTACATAGGTACCCAGAAGAGTTATTGATGGATCATATGGTAGTTCTACTTTTACTTTTTTGAGAAACCTCCATCTTATTTTCCATAGTGCCTGCAACAATTTACAATCCTACCCACAGTGTACAAGGGTTCACTTTTCTCCACATGCTCTCCAAAATTTGGTATTTGTAGACATTTTGATGAGAGCTATTTTGACAGGTGGAGGTTGATATCTTATTGCTGCTTTGAATTGAACTTCTCTAATAATTAGTGATGTTGAGCACCTTTTCATCTGCCTTTTAGCCATCTGTATCTTCTTTGGAAAGATGTCTATTCATGTCTCCTGACCATTATTGATTGTGTTGTTTGTTCATTTTTTGTGTGTGTGATACTGAGTTGTATGAACCATTTATATATTTTGGATATTAACCTTTTGTCGTATCATTTGCAAATATTTTCTTACACTTTGAATTTTGATTTTGTTGATGGTTTTCATGGCTGTTGCAAAAGCTCTTAAACTTTATTTAGCTTCCACTTGTTTATTTTTGCTTTTATTTCTTTTGCCTTAGAGGCCAGACCCCAAAAAATATTGCTACAATTTATGTCAAAGAATGTTCTGCCTATGTTCTCTCCTAGGAGTTTTATGGTTTGGTGTATTACTTTTAGGTCCTTAATCCATTTTGAATTTTGTGTCTGGTGTGAGGAAATGATCTAAATTCCTTATTTTACATGTAGCCCTCCACTTTTCCCAACACCACTTATTGAAGAAACTCTCTTTTCTCCATTGTATATTCTTGACTCCTTGGTGGTAGACTTATTCACCATAAGTGCGTGAGATCCTTTCTGGGCTCTCTATTCTGTTCCCTTGATCTATGTGTCTGTTTTTGTGATTATTGTAGCTTTGTAGTCAGGGAGCATGCTATCTCCAGCTTTGGTCTTTCTTTTCTCAGGATTGCTTTGGCAGTGTGGGTATTTTGTGGTTCTATATTTATTGGGGGATTATTCTGTGTATGAACAATGTCATGGGTATTTTGATAGGGACTGCTTTAAATCTGTAGGTTGCTTTGAGTAATAGGGCTATTTTAAAAAGATTAATTCTTCTGATCCAAGAGCATGGACTATCTTTTCATTTGTTTGTGTCATCTTCAATTTCCTTCATCAATGTCTTATAATTTTTAATATATAAATCTTTCACCTCTGTAGTTAAATTTATTCCCAGGTATTTTATTATTTTGGGTACATTTGTAAATTTTTTTTCTTAATATCTCTGACAGTTTGTTATTAGTGCCGAGAAAAATAACAGATTTCTGTATATTAATTGCATATATTTCAATGAAAACAAAAATTAACAAATGGGATATAATTAATCTTAAAAGTTTTGCACAGAAAGGAAACCATAAACAAGATGAAAAGACAACACTCACAGTAGGAGAAAATATTTGCAAATGAAGCAACTGACAAAGGATTAATCTCCAAAATACAGAAACAGCTCATGTAGCTCAATATTAAAAAAAACAAACAACCCAATCAAAAAATGGATGGAAGACCTAAATAGGCATTTTTCCAAAGAAGACATACAGATGGCCAACAGGCACGTGAAAAGATGCTCAGCACCATTAATTATTAGGGAAATGCAAATCAAAACTACAATGATGTATCACCTCACACCGGTCAGAATGGCCATCATCAAAAAATCTACAAACAATAAGTGCTGGAGAGGGTG
Organism: Lipotes vexillifer; assembly: GCF_000442215.2. NCBI lineage: Eukaryota > Metazoa > Chordata > Mammalia > Artiodactyla > Lipotidae > Lipotes > Lipotes vexillifer. The sequence continues at coordinate 14,796 of NW_006779915.1, read as the reverse complement.
TGGAGAAAAGGGAACCATCTTGCACTGTTGGTGGGAATGTAAATTGATACAGCCACTATGGAGAACAATATGGAGGTTCCTTAAAAAACTAAGAATGGAGCCTTGTTATGATACAGCAATCCCACTACTGGGCATATACCCAGAGAAAACCATAATTCCAAAAGACACGTGCACCCCAATATTCACTGTGACACTATTTACAGTAGCCAGGTTATGGAAGCAACTTAAATGTCCATCAACAGAGTAACTGATAAAGAAGATGTGGTACATATATACAATGGAGTATTACTCAACTATAAAAAGGAACGAAATTGGATTATTTGTAGAGATGTGGATGGACCTAGAGAGATTCATACAGAGTGAAGAAAGTCAGAAAGAGAAAAACAGATATCATATATCAACACATATATGTGGAATCTAGAAAAATGGTATAGATGATCTAATTTTCAAAACAGAAATAGAGACACAGATGTAGAGAACAAACGTATGGGCACCAAGGGGGGGAAATGGGGGATGGGAGAAATTGGGAGATTGGGATTGACAGATAAACACTATTGATACCATGTATAAAACAGATAACTAATGAGAACCTACTGTGTAGCACAGGGAACTCTACTCAGTGCTCTGTGGTGACCTAAATGGGAAGGAAATCCAAAAAAAGGGGATATATGTATATGTATAGGTGCTTCACTTTGCTGTATAGTAGAAACTAACACAAAATTGTAAAGCAACTATACTCCAAAAAAGTTAATTAAAAAAAAAAGAAAAAAATTGTGTATACTTCAAATTTACTGAGTTTATTTATGCTAATAGCTTGTTGGTGAGACCTTTAGAGTTTTCTCTACATATTATCATGTCATCTGCAAAGAGTGACAGGTTTACTTCCTTTACAAGTTAGATCCTATTTTGTATTTTTATTTTTGTCTTCGGCTGTGGCTAGAACTATTAATCCTGGGTTGAGTAAAAGTGGTGAGAGTAGGCATCGTTGTCTTGTTCCTGTTCTTAGAGGAGATGCTTTCAGCTTTTCAGCATTAAGTATGATGTTAGGTCTGCTTTTGTCATATATGCCCTTTATATTTATTTATTCATTCATTCATTCAGGCCCCACCGCACAGCATGGAGGACCCTAGTTCCCAGACCAGGGATTGAACCCACACCACCTGCAGTGGAATCGTGAATTCCCAACCACTGGACTGCCACGGAAGTCCCTGTCCTTTATTATAAAAAGGTATGTTGCCTCTATACCCACCTTGTTGAGAGTTTTTATCATAATTCAAATGTTGAATTTTGTCGAATTTTGCCAGATCCTTTGCTGGAGATATGAAGATGATAATATGATTTTATCCTTTGTTCTGGTAATCTGGTGTGTCACTTAATTGATCTGCATAGACTGAGTCATTCCTGCCTTGCTGAGATTATCCATTTGATCATGGTGTATGGTTCTTTTAGTGTATTGTTGAATTCAGTTTACCAGTATTTTGTTGAGGTTTTTTGCATCTATGTTCACCAGGGATATTGGTCTGTAATTTACCTTTTATGGTAGTGTGTTTATCTGGTTTTCATATATGGGTGATGCTAGCCTCAGAAAATAACTTTGGAAGCACTCCTTCATCAATTGTTTGGAATAGCTTGAGAGGGATAGATGCTAATTGTCCTTTAAATGTTTGGTAGAATTTATTAGTAAATCCACCTGGTCCTGGACATTTATTTATGGGGAGTTTTTTGACTATTGATTGATTTTATTGCTAGTAATTGATCTGTTTAGATGTTTTATTTATTGCTAACTCAATATTGGAAGATTTATGTTTTTAGGAATTCTAGGTTGTCCCATTTGTTGGTGTATAATTGTTTGTTGTAATCTCTTAGGATACTTTGTATTTCTGTGGTGTCTGTTGTAACTTCATCTCTTTAATTTCTGATTTATTTGTTCCCTCTCTGTTTAAAAAAAACATACTACTATTGTCTTTTATTCTTTACAGAAGCTTAATAAGTGTTTGATCTACTACCCTTACTCTATGTATACTTTTTGCAGTGAGATTTTTACTTTTGTTTGTTTTCTGGTTACTATCAATAATTAGTGAGACTTCTTTTAAGCTTAAGCAAATTCTTGCAACATTGCTTATAAGGCTGCTTTCTTAGTGATGAACTCTTTTAGCTTTTGCTAGTCTGGGAAACTCTTCACCTCTCCTTCCTTTCTTTCTTTTTTTTCATAAATTTATTTATTTATTTATTTTTGGCTGTGTTGGGTCTTCGTTGCTGCACACGGGCTTCTCATTGCGGTGGCTCCTCTTGTTGCGGAGCACGGGCTCTAGGTGCACGGGCTTCAGTGGTTGTGGCTAGCAGGCTCAGTAGTTGTGGCTCATGGACTCTAGAGCACAGGCTAAGTAGTTGTGGCTCATGGGCTAGGTTGCTCCGCGGCATGTGGGATCTTCCCGGACCAGGCCTCGAACCTGTGTCCCCTGCATTGGCAGGCAGATTCTCAACCACTGCGCCACCAGGGAGGCCCTCTCCTTCACTTTGAATCATGATCTTGCTGGTAGAGTATTCTTGTTGTAGGCTTTTTCCTTTTAGCCCATTGAATATATCCTGTCATTCCTTCCTAGCCTGAAAAGTCTGCTGAAAAGTCAGCTGACAGTCTTATGGGAATACCTTGAACATAACTAGATGCTTTTATTTCACTGCTTCTATGATCCCTCTTTACCTTAAATTTTTGGCGCTTTATAATGTGTCTTGGTGTGGACCTGTTTGTCTTCATCTTGTTTGGGACTCTGTTTCCTGGACCTGGATGTGTGTTTCCTTCCCCAGGTTAGGAAAGTTATCAGTTACTATATCCTCTACTAAGTTCTCTGCCACTTTCTCTCGTCTGCTCTTTCTGGGACCCCTGTTATGTTCATGTGAATATTCTTGATGTTGTCTCAGAGGTCCCTTTACCTATAGTCTTAATTCTTTTTTCTTCGTGCTATTCAGCTTGGGTGATTTTCACTACTCTGTTTCCCATTTCACTGATCTGTTCTTCTGTATCATATAATATAATGTTGCTCCCCTCGTGTGTGTGTGTGTGTGTGTGTGTGTGTGTGTGTGTGTGTGTGTTTTAATATCATTTATTGTATTTTTCAGCTGTTTGGTTCTGACATGTTATTACTCTTTGTTCAAATTCTCACTATGTCCATCAATTCTTCTCCTGATGTGGGTGAGCATCTTTATAATCATTATTGTCAACACTTTTTTTGGGGGGGGTAGAATGCTTATCCCTGTTTTATTTAGTTCTATTTCTGATGTCGTGTCTTGTTACTTCATTTGTAACATTTTCCTCTATTTCCTTATGTTTCCTAATTCTCTGTGCATTTCTATTCATTAGGTCCAGGTTGCTACATTCCCAGGTCTCAGAGAAGTGGCCTTATATAGGAAATGACTGATAGGGCCGAGCAGCACATTGTTCTCTGTCCAGAAGAGCTACATGCTCCAGGGGTGTCCCCTGTGTGGGCTGCACACACCTTTCTCTTACGGAAGGGCCAATTACTGTGGACTAGCTGGTAGGTGGTGTTGGACCCTGGCCTAAATGGCTGTGAGGCCCTGCAGTATGTGATTACTGTGGGGGTGCTGGTAGCTAATGCAGCCCTCCATTATGGGTGGCTGTGTGGTGCTCCAGGTGCATAGACAGACAGGGTAGGCCCCCAGTGTGTCTGGTTGTGAGGCCTTGGGGTTCAGGAGTGTTATGGCCATGGTGGTAGATGGGGCAGGCCTCTGATTCTAATAAGTTCCAGGGAAGACTCTAAAATGTTGCTTACCAATGTCTCAGTTCCTAGCAGAAGTCCCAGCTGCCTCTTGCCTTTCCAAGAAGCTCTCCGAGTTAGGAAGTTGGTCTGACCCAGGTGTCTTTCACACTATTGGCTCTGCACAGGGTCTGAGAATGTGAGATTTGTGTGTGCCCAATGACAGCAAAGTCTCAGTTTTCTTTAGCCTCCAGCTTTCCTGAAGTGAGCCCTGCAGGTTTTCAAAGCCAGACCTGCTGTGTTCTTTTCTTCCCAGTGCAGGATCCCTGGGCCGAGCAGCCTGATGCCAGGCTCATACCCTTCTCTCCATGTGGAGGACCTATGCAATTGTGATATCTTCCAGCTGTGGGTCACTCTGCTCCACGTGTGTGTTCCAATTAGACTGTGTTTCCAGTCCTCCTACCTGCCTTGTGGTTTCTCCTTCCTTATATCTTCAGTTGTGGAAAACGTTCCCTGCTAGTCTTAAGGACATTCTCAGAGATAATTTCTGTATAAGTTGTTATAATTTGGGTGCATCCGTGGCAGGAGGGGAGCTCAGTAACTTCCTACTCCATCATCTTGATCCTCTCTCAAGAATTGTTTTTAAAATACATCCATTTATTACTGTAAACATAACTCTTTGAATTGCATTGTTTTTCCTGTATTCCATAAATTTAGGTACTTTGTGTTTCCAATTTTGTTTGCTTTAAGATTTTTTTTAATTTCCCTTTTGATTTATTCCTGTATGCATTGGCTATTCAGGAGCTTATTGTTCAATTTCTAAGTGTTCTTTAATTTTCAGTTATTCTTTTTAATATGGATTTTCAGTTTCATACCATTGTGGTTGGAAATGATACTTGATATGATTTCAATATTCTTGGATTTTTGAGGACTTGTTTTGTGGCTTAACCTAGGATCTACCCTAGGAAATGTTCTATGTGTACTTAAGAACAAAGGAAAGTTTGCTGCTGTTGAGTAGAACGTACTGTATATGTCTGTTAGGTTCATTTGATATCAAGTGTGTGTTCAAGTTCAATGTTTCCTGATTGATATTCTGTCCAGATGATCTACACAGTGCTGAAAGTTTGATATTGATGTTTCTTACCATTATTTTATTTCTGCACATTTTCCTCTTCATGTGTGTTAATAATTTCTTTATATGTTGAGAGGCTCCAATGCTGGACACATACATATTTATAATTGTCATAATTTCTTGATGAATTAATCCCTTTATCATTATATGATAACCTTCTTTCCTTTGAGAGGTTTGACTTCAAGTCTTTTTTGCCTGATGATAGAATAGCCAGGCAAGTATCATTTTCATGGAGTATCTTTTTTCCAATCATTCAATTTTATGCTATATATGGATGTAAAGTTAACATGAATCTCTTGTACACAGTATATAATTGAACTTTCTTTAATCCGTTCAGCCACCCTATGGATTATTTAAATTGAAGTATAGTTGATTTACAATATTACATTAGTCTCAGTGGTACAACCTATGGATTTAATTTTTTATAGATCATGCTCCATTTAAATTTATTACAAAATAATGACTATATTTCCCTGGGTTGTACTATATATCCTTTTTTGTTTATTTCATACATAGGGGTATTGGATTTAGAGAAACAAACTACTGTATTTCCCTCCCCCCTTTACTTACCCCACCAGTAACCATTAATTTGTCCTCTGTGAGCCTATTTCTATTTTGTTATATACATTCCTTTCTTGCATTTTTTGGATTCCACAGAGAAGTGAGAACATAGAGTATTTGCCTTTCTCTAACTTATTTAAGTAGGTATAAATATTCTAGGCTGATCCACGTTGTTGCAAGTGGCAGAATTTGATCCTTTTTAATGGCTGGGTAATAGTCCATTGTGTATACATACCACATCTTCTTTATCCACTCATCTGTAGATGAACATTTAGTTTGCTTCCATATGTTGGCACCTGTAAATAATGCTGCCATGAACATTGGGACTCATGTATCTTGTCAAATTGGTGTCTTCATTTTCTTTGGACATATACCAAGCAGTGGAATTGTTGGCTAATATGATAGTTCTATTTTTAGCTTTTCTCAGGACCTCCATATTGTTTTCATAGTGGGTGTACCAATTTACAATCCCACCAACATTTCATACGTGTAGACTTTGGAATAATAGCCATGTTGATAGGTGTGATGTGACGTCTCATTGTGGGTTTTTTTGTGGGTCATTCATTAAATTTAATTTACAAAAGAAGGTGATAGGCTGGATGTGATCTCCAGATTTAGTTTGCTAATACCTGGTATAGGTTAATTTGAGGAGAATTAATACCTTTATAATGTTATTTATTGCTTAATCTTTTCAGGGTGACATTTGATGATTGGTAACAGATTTAAACATTTTTCTCCCTAAGGGATATCTGAAGTCTGTCAGTTTGTTTGTTTCATAAATTAGTTCATTTGTATCATTTTTTAGACTCCACTATAAGTGATAGCATTATATTTGTCTTTTCTATCTGAATTACTTCACTTAGAGTGAAATAATGCCATTTGCAGCAATAGGGATGGACCTAGAGATGATCATGCTTTTTCATTTCTGAGTAATAATTGATTGTGTACAAGTACCACTTCTTTATCCATTCATCTGTTGATGGACATTTTGGTTGCTTCCATGTCTTGGCTATTGTAAATAGTGCTGCAGTGCATGTTTGGGTTTGGGGGCATTTGTCTTTTTGAATTCTTGTTTTCTGCAGATGTACGCCCAGAAACGGGACTGCTGGATGATATGGTAGCTCTATTTTTATATTTTAAAGGCATCCCCATACTGTGCTTTATAGTGGCTCTTACCAGCTTACATCCCACCAACAGCATAGGAGGGTTCCCTTTTCTCCGTGTACTCTCCGGCATTTATGGTTTGTAGACTTTTTCATGATGGCCACTCTGACTGTGAGAGGTGATACCTTGTTTTAGTTTTGATTTGCACGTGTCTAATAACTCAAGATGTTGAGCATGTTTACATGTTTTTTTTTAAACACTGTGAGAAAAAGTTACAGTTGAAATTGGCTTTTTGAAAGTCTGACTATTTTGAATTTTTTTTGATAACTACCACAGGACACTTGTTAAGCACATGTGCCATTTACACCCTGGCAGTCCTTGTGAATATTAAGTGCCCATAAGCACATGTTTTAAAGTTGCTGTTGTGGAAATGGGCACAAGAGGTAGGATTTCCTTCATGCCCCTCTCTGGTTACTTGGGTAACCAGAGCCACTGTGGAAGACGGGCTCCTGGATTGTAAATTAGTGTGGACTGTGCCAGAACAAACACCCAAAATCATGTATTTTGTTACTTCTTGCTTTTTTTTAATTTAATTTTTCGTTTTTATTGGAGTAAAGTTGATTTAAAATATTATGTTTGTGGTAAGCGTACAGAATCTTGTTCAGTTATGTACATTCATAGGTCTATTCATCTTCAGATTCTCTTCCCATATAGGTTATTAGAGAGTGTTGAGTAGACTTCCCTTTGTTATACAGTAGGTCCTTGTTGATTATTTATTTTATATGTGTTAGTGTGTAAATGTTTTTCCCAACCTCCTGATTTATTCCTTCCCCCCCACCTTTCTCATTGGGTAACCATAAGTTTGTTTTCTAAGTCTGTAAGTTTGTTTCTCTCTCTTTTATTTTTTTGGCTGCATTGCAAGTCATGCAGGATATTAGTTCTCCCAACACCAGGGATCGAACCCATGCCCCCTACAGTGGAAGCTCAGATTCTTAACCATTGGACCACCAGGGAAGTTCTTGTTTTTCTCTTGTAAATTAGTTCATTGGTATCAATTTTTAAATTTCACCTATAAGTGGTATCATATGATATTTGACTTTCTCTTTCTGACTTACTTCACTTAGTATGATTATCTCTAGGTCCATCCATGATGCTGCAAACGGCATTCTTTCATTCTTTTTCATTTCTGAGTAATATTTCACTGTGAACATGTACCAATTCTTTATCCATCCATCTGCCACTGGTATTTTGGTTGCTTCCATGCCTTAGACATTGTGAACTGTGCTGCAGTACACATATGGGTGCATGTGGGTTTTCCAATTCTGCCTTTCTCTTGATATATGCCTGGGAGTGGGACTGCTGGATCATATGGCAGCTGTAATTTTACCTTGTAAAGGCACCTTCATGCTGTTCTCTATAGTGGCTGTTATCACTTTAGGTCCCAACAGCAGCATAGGAGGGTTCCCTTTTTCCTACAACCTCTCGAGCGTTTACTGTTTGTAGACTTTTCGATGATGGCTATTCTGACTCACGTGGTGGGAGCCCTCATTGTAGTTTTGATTTCCAAGCCGCTAATAGTACACGAATTAGAGCATCTTTTCAAGTGCTTTTCTTTTAAACAGTGTGAGTAAAATTTACTTATTGAAATAAGATCTTGGAAGTTTCTTTTGAATTTTTTTTTTTGCTTAACTATCCCTGGACATTCCCTGATTGCAGGGGTCATTTGCAGCCCTACAGCCCTTGTGAATATTAAGTACCCATAAGCCTTGGTTTTAATGTTGCAGTTGCAGGAAACGGAAACAAGGCAGTGGAATTTATTCATACTCAACTTGATTGCTAGGGAAAACAGAACCTTAGTGGAACTCCTGTTCCTAGGTTGGAAATTAGAGTGGAAAGTGCCAGGACAAATACCCAAAAGCTTGTGTCACATTACTTCTTTTTTTTTTTTAACATCTTTATTGGAGTATAATTGCTTTACAATGGTGCGTTAGTTTCTATTTTATATCAAAGTGAATCAGTTATACATATACATATGTCCCCATATCTCTTCCCTATTGCATCTGCCACCCTCCCATCCTCTCTAGGTGGTCACAAAGCTGATCTCCTTGTGCTATGTGGCTGCTTCCCACTAGCTATCTACTTTACATTTGGTAGTGTATATATGTCCATGCCACTGGCTCACTTTGTCCCAGCTTACCCTTCCCCTCCCCGTATCCTCAAGACCATTCTCTAGTAGGTCTGCATCTTTATTCCCGTCTTGCCCCTAGGTTCTTCTGATCACTTTTTAAAAATTCCATATATATGTGTTAGCATACGGTATTTGTTTTTCTCTTTCGGACTTACTTCACTCTGTATGACAATCTCTAGGTCCATCCAACTCACTAAAAATAACTCAGTTTCGTTCCTTTTTATGGCTGAGTAATATTCCATTGTATGTATGTGTCACGTCTTCTTTAACCATTCACCTGTTGATGGACACTTAGGTTGCTTCCATGTCCTGGCTATTGTAAATAGCGCTGCAGTGAATATTTTGGCACATGACTCTTTTTAAATTATGGTTTTCTCTGGGTATATGCCCAGTAGTGGGATTGCTGGGTCCTATGGTAGTTCTATTTTAGTTTTTTTAAGGAACCTCCACACTGTTCTCCATAGTGTCTGTATCAATTTACATTCCCACCAACAGTGCAAGAGGGTTCCCTTTTCTCCACACCCAATCCAGCACTTATTGTTTGTAGATTTTTTGATGATGGCCATTCTGACTGGTGTGAGATGATATCTCATTGTAGTTTTGATTTGCATTACTCTAATGATTAATGATGTTGAGCATTCTTTCATGTATTTGTTGGCAGACTGTATATCTTCTTTGGAGAAATGTCTATTTAGGTCTTCTGCCCATTTTTGGATTGGATTGTTTGTTTTTTGTTATTGAGCTGCAGGAGCTGCTTATAAATTTTGGAGATTAATCCTTTGTCAGTTGTTTCATTTGCAAATATTTTCTTCCATTCTGAGTGTTGTCTTTTGGTCTTGTTTATGGTTTCCTTTGCTGTGCAAAAGCTTTGAAGTTTCATTAGGTCCCATTTGTTTATTTGTTTTTATTTCCATTTTTCTAGGAGGTGGGTCAAAAAGGATCTTGCTGTGATTTATGTCATAGAGTGTTTTGCCTATGTTTTCCTCTAAGAGTTTGATGGTGTCTGGCCTTACCTTTAGGTCTTTAACCCATTTTGAGTTTATTTTTGTTTATGGTGTTAGGGAGTGTTCTAATTTCATTCCTTTACATGTAGCTGTCCAGTTTTCCCAGCATCACTTATTGAAGAGGCGGTCTTTTCTCCACCGTATATTCTTGCCTCCTTTATCAAAGATAAGATGACCATATGTGTGTGGGTTTATCTCTGGGCTTTCTATCCTGTTCCATTGATCTATTTTTCTGTTTTTGTGCCAGTACCATACTGTTCTGATTACTGTAGCTTTGTAGTATAGTCTGAAGTCAGGGAGCCTGATTCCTCCAGCTCCGTTTTTCATTCTCAAGATTGCTTTGGCTATTTAGCGTCTTTTGTGTTTCCATACAAATTGTGAATTTTTTTGTTCTAGTTCTGTGAAAAATGCCAGTGGTAGTTTGATAGGGATTGCATTGAATCTGTAGATTGCTTTGGGTGGTAAAGTCATTTTCACAATGTTGATGCTTCCAATCCAAGAACATGGTGTATCTCTCCATCTATTTGTATCATCTTTAATTTCTTTCATCAGTGTCTTATAATTTTCTGCATACAGGTCTTTTGTCTCTGTGGGTAGGTTTATTCCTAGATACTTTATGCTTTTTGTTGCAATGGTAAATGGGAGTGTTTTCTTGATTTCACTTTCAGATTTTTCATCATTACTGTATAGGAATGCAAGAGATTTTTGTGCATTAATTTTATATCCTGCTACTTTACCAAATTCATTGATTAGCTGCAGTAGTTTTCTGGTAGCATCTTTAGGATTCTCTATGTATAGTATCATGTCATCTGCAAACAGTGAGAGCTTTACTTCTTCTTTTCTGATTTGGATCCCTTTTATTTCTTTTTTTTCTCTGATTGCTGTGGCTAAAACTTCCAAAACTATGTTGAATAAGAGTGGTGAGAGTGGGCAACCTTGTCTTGTTCCTGATCTTAGTGGAAATGGTTTCAGTTTTTCACCATTGAGGACGATGTTGGCTGTGGGTTTGTCATATATGGCCTTTATTACATTGAGGAAAATTCCCTCTATGCCTACTTTCTGCAGGGTTTTTAACATAAATGGGTGTTGAATTTTGTCGAAAGCATTCTCTGCATCTATTGAGATGATCATATGGTTTTTCTCCTTCAGTTTGTTAATATGGTTAATCACATTGATAGATTTGCGTATATTGAAGAATCCTTGCATTCCTGGGATTAACCCCACTAGATCATAGTGTATGATCCTTTTAATGTGCTGTTGGATTCTGTTTGCTAGTATTTTGTTGAGGATTTTTGCATCTATGTTCATCAGTGATATTGGCCTGTAGTTTTCTTTCTTTGTGATCTCTTTGTCTGGTTTTGGTATCAGAGTGATGGTGGTCTCATAGAATGAGCTTGGGAGTGTTCCTCCCTCTGCTATATTTTGGAAGAGTTTGAGAAGAATAGGTGTTAGCTCCTCTCTAAATGTTTAATAGAATTTGCCTGTGAAGCCATCTGGTCCTGGGCTTTTGTTTGTTGGAAGATTTTTACTCACAGTTTCAATTTCAGTGCTTGTGATTGGTCTATTCATATTTTCTATTTCTTCCTGGTCCAGTCTCAGAAGGTGGTGCATTTCTACGAATTTGTCCATTTTATTGGCATAGAGTTGCTTGTAGTAATCTCTCATGATCCTTTGTATTTCTGCAGTGTCAGTTGTTACTTAACATTTTTCATTTCTGATTCTATTGATTTGAATCTTCTCCCTTTTTTTCTTGATAGGTCTGGCTAATGGTTTATCAATTTTGTTTATCTTCTCAAAGATCCAGCTTTTAGTTTTATTGATCTTTGGTATCGTTTCCTTCATTTCTTTTTCATTTATTTCTGATCTGATCTTTATGATTTCTTTCCTTCTGCTAACTTTGGGGGTTTTTTGTTCTTCTTTCTCTAATTGCTTTAGGTGTAAATTTAGGTTGTTTATTTGAGATGTTTCTTGTTTCTTAAGGTAGGCTTGTATAGCTATAAACTTCCCTCTTAGAACTGCTTTTGCTGCATCCCATAGGTTTGGGGTCGTTGTGTTTTCATTGTCATTTGTTTCTAGGTATTTTTTGATTTCCTCTTTGATTTCTTCAGTGATCTCTTGGTTATTAAGTAGTCTGTTGTTTAGCCTCCATGTGTTTGTATTTCTTAACAGATTTTTTCCTGTAATTGATATCTAGTTTCATAGCGTTGTGGTCAGAAAAGATACTTGATACGATTTCAATTTTCTTAAATTTAGCAGGGCTTGATTTGTGACCCAAGATATGATCTATCCTGGAGTATGTTCCATAAGCACTTGAGAAGAATGTGTATTCTGTTGTTTTTGAATGGAACGTCTTATAAATATCAATTAAGTCCATCTTGTTTAATGTATCATTTAAAGCTTGTATTTCCTTATTTATTTTCATTTTGGATGATCTATTCATTGGTGCAAGTGGGGTATTAAAGTCCCCTACTATGATTGTGTTACTGTCAATTTCCCCTTTTATGGCTGTTAGTATTTGCCTTACGTACTGAGGTGCTTGTATGTTGGGTGCATAAATATTTACAATTGTTGTCTCTTCTTCTTGGATAGATCCCTTGATCATTATGTAGTGTCCTTCTCTGTCTCTTGTAATAGTCTTTGCTTTAAAGTCTATTTTGTCTGATATGAGAGTTGCTACTCCAGCTTTCTTTTGATTTCCATTTGCATGGAATATCTTTTTCCATCCCCTCACTTTCAGTCTGTATGTGTCCTTAGGTCTGAAGTGGGTCTCTTGTAGACAGCATATATATGGGTCTTGTTTCTGTATTCATTCAGCCAGTCTATATCTTTTGGTTGGAGCATTTAATACATTTACATTTAAGGTAATTATCAATGTTTCTATTACCATTTTCTTAACTGTTTTGGGTTTATTATTGTATGTCTTTCCCTTCTCTTGTGTTTCCTGCCTAGAGAAGTTCCTTTAGCATCTGTTTTAAAGCTGGTTTGGTGGTGCTGAATTCTCTAAGCTTTTTCTTGTCTGTAAAGGTTTTTATTTCTCTGTCAAATCTGAATAAGATCCTTGCTGGGAAGAGTAGTCTTGGTTGTAGGTTTTTCTCTTTCATCACTTTAAATATGTCCTGCCACTCCCTTTTGGCTTGCAGAGTTTCTGCTGAAAGATCAGTTGTTAACCTTATGGGGATCCCTTTATGTGTTACTTGTTATTTTTCCCTTGCTGCTTTTAATATTTATTCTTTGTATTTAATTTTTGATAGTTTGATTAATATGTGTCTTGGCATGTTTCTCCTTGGATTTATCTTTTATGGGACTCTCTGTGCTTCCTAGACTTGAATAACTATTTCCATTCCTATATTAGGGAAGTTTTCAACTACAATAACTTCAAATATTTTCTCAGTCCCTTTCTTTTTCTCTTCTTCTTCTGGAACCCCTATAATTCGAATGTTGGTGCATTTAATCTTGTCCCAGAGGTCTCTGAGACTGTCCTCAATTCTTTTCATTCTTTTTTCTTTATTCTGCTCTGCAGTAGTTACTTCCACTATTTTATTTTCCAGGTCACTTATCCATTCCTCTGCCTCAGTTATTCTGCTATTGATACCTTCTAGAGAATTTTTAATTTCATTTATTGCATTGTTCATCTCTGTTTGTTTGCTCTTTAGTTCTTCTAGGTCCTTGTTAAACATTTCTTGTATTTTTTCCATTCTATTTCCAAGATTTTGGATCATCTTTAGTATCAATATTCTGAACTCTTTTTCAGGTAGGCTGCCTATTTCCTCTGTGTTTGTTAGGTCTGGTGGGTTTTTACCTTGCTCCTTCATCTGCTGTGTGTCTGTGTCTTCTCATTTTGCTTAACTTACTGTGTTTGGGGTCTCCTTTTTGCAGGCTGCAGGTTCGTAGTTTCTGTTGTTTCTGGTGTGTGTCCCCAGTAGCTAAGGTTGTTTCAGTGGGTTGTGTAGCCTTCCTGGTGGAGGGGACTAGTTCCTGTGTTCTGGCAGGTGAGGCTGGATCTTGTCTTTTTGGTGGGCAGGTCCACATCTGGTGGTGTGTTTGGGGGTGTCTGTGGCCTTATTATGATTTTAGGCAGCCTCTGTGCTAACGGATGGGGTTGTGTTCCTGTCTTGCTAGTTGTTTGGCATAGGGTGTCCTGCACTGTAGCTTGCTGGTCATTGAGTGGAGCTGGGTCTTGGCATTGAGATGGATATCTCTGGGAGGTTTTGATATTACATGGAGCTGGCAGGTCTCTTGTGGACCAGTGTCCTGATCTTGGCTCTCCCACCTCAGTGGCACAGCCTTGATGCCTGGCTGGAGCACTAAGATCCTGTCCTCCACACAGGTCATAAGAAAAGGGAGAAGAAAGAAAGAAAGAAAGAGAGACAGAGAGACAGAGAGAGAGAGAGAGAGAAAGAAAGAAAGAAAGAAAGAAAGAAAGAAAGAGAAAGGAAAGAAGAAAGGAAGGAAGAAAGAAGGAAGGAAGATAAAGTAAAATAAAATAGTAATTAAAATAAAAAATAATTATTAAGAAAAAGTTTTTTAAGTAATAAAAAAATGGACAGACGGAACCCTAGGAAAAATGGTAAAAGCAAAGCTATACAGACAAAATCACACAGAGAAACATAGACATATACACTCACAAAAAGAGAAAAAGGGAAATATATATATATCTTTGCTCCCATAGTCCACCTCCTCAATTTGGGATGATTCATTGTCTATTCATGTATTCCACAGATGCAGGGTACATCAAGTTGATTGTGGAGATTTAATCTGCTGTTTCTGAGGCTGCTGGGAGAAATTTCCCTTTCTCTTCTTTGTTCTCACTGCTCCCGGGGTTCAACTTTGGATTTGGACCCGCCTCTGTGTGTAGGTTGCCTGAGGGTATCTGTTCCCCCTCAGACAGGACGGGGTTAAAGGAGCAGCTGATTCGGGGGCTTTGGCTCACTCAGGCCGTGTTAAGGGAGGGGTACAGATGCGGGGCAAGCCTGCAGGGGCAGAGGCCAGCGTGACGTTGCACCAGCCTGAGGTGGGCCATGCGTTCTCCGGGGGAAGTTGTCCCTGGATCACGGGACCCTGGCAGTGGCGGGCTGCACGGGCTCCCGGGAGGGG
>NW_006779913.1:0-232 GCF_000442215.2 Lipotes vexillifer | reverse complement strand
GAGCCATGGCCACTGAGCCTGTGCATCTGGAGCCTGTGCTCCACAACAGGAGAGGCCACAACACTGAGAGGCCCGTGTACCGCAAAAAAAACAAAACAGAAAACAAACTGAAGAATAAAAAACATATGATCATCTCAACTGATGCAGAAAATGCTTTTGTCAAAAATTGAACACCCGTTTATGATAAAAACTCTCCAGAAAGTGGGCATAGAGGGAACCTACCTCAACATAA
>NW_006779912.1:0-268 GCF_000442215.2 Lipotes vexillifer | reverse complement strand
TAAACCATTAGTCAGACTCATCAAGAAAAAAAGGGAGAAGACTCAAATCAATAGAATTAGAAAAGAAAAAGAAGTAACAACGACACTGCAGAAATAAAAAAAATCATGAGGGATTACTACAAGCAACTCTATGCCAATAAAATGGACAATCTGGAAGAAATGGACAAATTCTTAGAAATGCACAAACTATCAATACTGAATCAGAAAGAAATAGAAAATATGAACAGACCAGTCACAAACACTGAAATTGAAAGTGTGATTAAAAATC
>NW_006779910.1:0-209 GCF_000442215.2 Lipotes vexillifer | reverse complement strand
TAACCCTAAACCTAAAACTTACCCGAAGCCTTACCCTACACAGTGCCTTAAGCCTAACCCATACGCTAACACTAAACCATGCCTTAACACGTACACTAAACAAAAACTGTTGTCATACCCTAACCTTTACCCTAAACCGTCCTCGCTGCCTAACCCTAAACGTAACCCTTACCCTTAGCCTTACCCTAAACCATGCCCTAAAACTAACA
>NW_006779909.1:3891366-3908720 GCF_000442215.2 Lipotes vexillifer | reverse complement strand
GTAGCCCCTGCTCGCTGCAACTAGAGAAAGCCTGCGCGCAGCAACGAAGACCCAACGCAGCCATAAATAAATAAATAAATTTATTTTTTTAAAATCTGACAAAAGTCATTCTCTGAAAACCTAATTTATGAATACCTTGGAAGTTATTACATTTCTTCATGCTCTATGTATTTATATTAAAGGTAAACTAATCGTGGATAAAAAATCTTTAAGATAATGCTACTCACTAACCTAAATAGAACTGTCTGCTCTAAGTATGCTGTTATTGTAGTTACTCCTTTCCTCAAGACTTAAAAATAGCCTAATGTATTTTGCTTAAAAGATCCTTTCTTCCATCTTCTTCTGGGCTGTAGGTTGCTTGTAGGAATAAGTATGTAAAAATAGCAATAATGACCACAAAAGATTTTTTAAAGAAGACCAGGTGAAAACACTCAAGTAAAATTTTGAAGACCTGATTGCCCATAGAAAATTTCAATGCAAATAATCTTCTATACTTAACCACATTCACAACAGGGAAGATGTATACAATATGAACTTGGAAAGAATTTTAGATGGTAGTTAAAATGCGACATCACAAAAGAATTTTCCTCTCCTAAGTTAAGCCAAATGTACAAGAGCAAGGAATATACAACTTATGGAGACCCCATGCAAGGGTCTCCATCTCATTCTACAAACTTCAAGAAACATCATCAGATAGAACACAAATTTTGCCAAGTTAAAAGGAGATACAGGGAATAGACGCTTGACTTTCTCTCTCAGGAGAGAAATGCAGTGGGATGATCAGTAATCAGAGAAAATTCTGGGAAACCTCAGTGAGGTTTGGTATAAAGACTGGGAATAAAGATAACAAAATGTAGAGAACTTCTAACTAAAAGCTCCTCCTTCCGACCTTAGATATAGTTCATGAGCCTAATTTAGAAAAACTCATAGGATTTGCCTCTTTTTCCCTTCGGCCACATAGAAAGTGAAACAGGTTTTTTGTTTTGTTTTGTTTTGTTTCAAGTAGCAAAAAAAGTCTCTGGATGGTGGGTGGGAGGGAGGAATATTAGGCCACACCAAACTAAAAGTTAAAACACCCAATGCTTTCACCCTAAATACACTAGCTTGATGATCCTAAAACAGGGAAGCATACTGAAACTCAAGAGAACCTCACTGTCTCAACCCTTTGTCTACACGGACAGCCCATCTCCCCACAAACTCAATAAAATGACCTCTTTATACAGGACTCATTAGGAAGGGTGGTGATAAAGCTCCATGACTTCATCTGTTCCAAGTCCCAACCCTCTCAAGCCCCTTCCCACTCTCACAGGACAGAACATAACCACAACCCATTAATATGAGCCCTTAAACTCAAGTTCTGAGGGGAGGATTCAAATATTACCCAGATAACAAGGTCTGGAGTCAAGGAGATCTTACCTTCATTATTTTCCGGCAAAGAGGCCACGATGGAATTGCTGTGGCAAAGGTGATAGGCAAAGCAAGCTGAAATGGGAGCTGTGCAAAAATTTGTTAGTCTCCTCTGCATATTTTCCTCCCCTCAAGCCCCCTGCAAAAAAAAGAAATGTAGCAAAGAATCCAAATTGGAAGAAAACTTACCCTGGAAAGAGAAGAAATGTTTAGATATTATATTCTTCATACTCTTGAGGAAATGAAGAAGAAAATGAAATAACAAAATGAAACAATAAGGTCCAAAAGAAGCTGGCCAAGAAAAGGAACTGAGGAGAAAACAGCACAGTCCCAGAGCAAAGAATTGTGTTAGAAATTAAAAGGCAAGGAATGAACATGTGGAAAACCATGTCAAAGATACATTCAGTGATGGAGAGAAATGTTTTTTAAATGATTAGTTCAATTTGCATATCAAAAGGTTTTAGGAAAAAAATAATTAACACCAAGAAGAATACAGGTGGGCTACTGAAGACCAAGAAAAATTGTTACAGGCCTCCTGAAAAAGGGGTCAAACCACCTACATAGGAAAAGGAATCAGGCTGCCTTGAGCCTTCTTCACAGGAACATCTGAAAACAGTGAAGCAACATCTGAATGTTTTGCGTCGTAAGGGATTTTTGACTGCAAAACTCTGTACCCAAGTGTCATTAGGCAACAGATAAACACAAGCAACATACAGGGAATAGATCGCCTCTGATAGGCAAAGATTCTGGAGATAAACCATTTCTAGAAAGCCTACTTGATGATATAATTAAGTCAATCAAGAGTTGAAATAGGGTTTCCCTGGTGGCGCAGTGGTTGAGAGTCCGCCTGCCGATGCAGGGGACACGGGTTCGTGCCCCAGTCCGGGAGGAACCCACATGCCGCGGAGCGGCTGGGCCCATGGGCCATGGCCGCCGAGCCTGCGCATCCGGAGCCTATGCTCCGCAACGGGAGAGGCCACAACAGTGAGAGGCCCGCGTACCGCAAAAAAAAAGAAAAAAAGAGGTGAAATAAAATTAAAAGCTGCAGTGTCTGAGTCACAGAGAATGACTATTTTCAGCTTTATTAGCCATTGCCAAAATGCTCTTCAAAATGATCCTTTAGATTTATGCTGTATCTATCAGGCATACACAGTATCAACTTTCCCACCTGCTTGCCAGCACTTAGTATGGCAAGATTTTAAAATTGTTTCCAATCTGCTGTGCACTGTTTTATTTTGCATTTTTCTTATGTGACGCTCTACAATGCTTTGCAAAGGGTTGTACCAACTTTCACTCCCATTAGACGCATATTAGCATTTATCTTGACCCATATGTTGCCCATGCTTGAAATGTGGGGAACAATGATGGTCACCAGTTGGCCTGACGTAGCCTGAAAATTTGATATAAACTCTTTTAACCATGTAAATACTTCTAGACCCTCTTTATAAATATATGAATATTGCCCCCATTTTAAACAGAGTGGATATGATGGTGCATATCATGACCTCCTTTTTTTTATTCAACTAGGCATTGTGGAGGGTTCCACAATCCCCCTCCCATCTACCGCTCACCAACAAAAAATTCTGTGAAGAAATTGTGCAGGAAAAATATTCCTTTCTTCATTACATAATTCAACTAAAACTCAGTAAAGTTTTAATGCAGTATCAAGTTGAAAATCCTAAACAATATATGGATTTTCTTCCTGTTGATCTAGTAGACCATCCAATGGATCTTCTTTTTCCTACACTACATCACTGAGAAGATAAACTTTACCTGAAAACTGGCTGTAGTTTCACACACACACACACACACACACACACACATACACACACACACATACACACACACATGCACAAATATTTATAAATAAACTATTGATTCAGTCAAATTGCTTAATTTCCAGTTAGTCATGGGATTATAAAATATAGTTTCCTTAAATACCTAGGTAATATTTTACTGAATGAATCCTGCTGTGATAAGTCAAACTGCACCCTAGGCAGATTATATTTTATAGTCACTCTCCAGTTTTGTTTTGTTTTGTTTTTACTATATAGAGTCAACCACAGTTGCCCTATTTCATCACTGTAACCTGGGTTTGTCTGCATTTCTGCCAAAAACACATTTTCTCCTGATGAGGATGTTAATGATAATGTAGCAAGAAAATCTAGGAAGTAAGCATCTAATATTGTGCCTGGCACATAATAGGTGTTGAACATTAGTTTTGAACATGCAGAAATTAAGTCTTGTTTTCTGATTTAATTTTATATTCAATCTATCCTTGTATTCCATATTATATTTGAATGTCATTTTAAATGGTGAAGTGTAGGTCATTTGTATCATTTCCGTATGATAATCTCCATTACTGGGTCTTCTTAAAGTTGTTCCATTTTTCTAGATCCGTCCTGTGAAGGTATGTGGGTCAATGCATATGAAATACAATTTTACCTATTATGTAAAGAAATATGATGTAAATAGTTTTTCCTGATGCCCTTTCCTGAGTAGCTACATCACATTTCTCCCCTACACTAATCCTTTAGGATCATGTCTTTCCCCTTGATCACAGAACAAACTTACGTGCACAGAACTCATACCCAGAAGCCATTTCCACTTGAACTGGAAAGGATGAAGTGAAGGTAGCTAGAATGTTGATTGTAATCTTGGACTTTGTTTCTCTTATCCTGATTCAAAATTTTGTTTGCATTCCAGTTAACAAGGTGGATCAAATCCATATCTTTAGTCTGTTCCCCTTTGAAGCATCTTCAAAATGACAGAATAGGAACTTGAAATGACATAAATTCTACAGCACAAGGGAATGGGAGAGGAGACAACAATGGATAGAGGATTCCACAAATTTCTAAAAGATGGAAAGTAGAAGGACCTGTGATAATTGACTTAGTAGAGTGGAGAAAGCTAAAACCTAAGTCTACGGATGGCAGAGGGCAATGAGAAGAAAGTTCATTCTATGGAACCGTAGAAAGTTCAGGAATTGGAGGCATCAGGTGAACTTGGGGTGGGGAGGATTGAGGACTGGTTGAAAGTCTGTATCAAGAACACCTAGTTCCCCACATCTCCTCGATTACTCCACCCAGTTAAGTGACTACTCCTCTCTTACCCTGCACAAGAATGGAGATTTGTTCTTCGAAGAAATTGAAAGAGAGAGAGAGAGACACAGGGACTGTAGGCATAATGGAGGGTGTGGGTGAGCACTGAGCAAAAGCTCCTTCTTTGTTCTCCAGCATCTAAGCTTATATTGTCCTCTTCCCTCCAATCATCTCGCCAATCATCCCTCCAACTCCCCATCCTCCCCATTTCCACCAACACACTTTCCCCCAAGGTAAAGAGTGGATGATATGCCCCCGGAGAAACTACCTCAAGAGAAAAAGAAATCTATAGACACTGAGATTTAGGGGCATCTCAAGAAACAAATGTGCCCTACCAAATCACATCACAGTGAAGCCCACTAGGCAGCCAACCCTGCCCGTGTCTCATTCTTAAACATACTCTGTCAAAGATCACTAAACATGTGAGGAGCACCTCCAGCACGAAAGGCACACCAGTAATTAAAAAAAAAAAAAAAAAACCAAAACAAATAATCTGGAAAAAAAGGAGCTCAGTGAAAAAAAACAGAAACAACATAGGGAGTAGAAAAGAGGTTCAATAATATTCCAAGAGGCAAAAGAGTATACTTTGCATCTATGAAATAAGAACAATCAGAAACAAGAAAAAGCTCTTGAAATGATAGCTAGAATTGAAAATATTCCACATAAGAATTAGGAGATAAAGTTAGGAAACTGTCCCAGAAGGTAGAATTAAAAGATCAAAAGGTGAAAAACAGGAGAAAAAAGATAAGAAAATTAGAAGATCGTGGCAGAATTTGAAGAATAGGAATTCTAGAAAGAGAGTAGGGACAGTAATGAATTATAAACCATGGAGGGGAGGGGAGAAAGCCATAAGTCAATCCATACCAAGGATAAAGAGATAATGGGATAGGTAACTGATGATAGATAGATAGATAGACAGATAGATAGATGGTGGGTAGGTAGACAGAAGGATGGATGGATAGATGGGGAGAGAAGGGAGGGCTCTTGCTCTTGGTGGAATGCTGAGTGCTGACTGCTAAATGCAGGAGTTAAATCATCATTTGCAACTATCAAAGTAAAGATTGTTTCAGGCAAGAGTCATCAATGGATGTGAAATCTAGGGGGAAATTTCAGTGATGAAGAGGATATTAGCATGGCCTCAAAGTGTCTTCCTGCAGATTTGTCACAAGCAAAAAAAAAAAAAAAAAAAAAAAAAAAACTATGCAGTGGGGAAAAAACTGAATAGCACCTGGACCAGGTGACCAAAATTAACACTATCAATGAGAAGCAGACGGACATTGGGTGTCTCCAGATGTTACAACTTCGAAAGCACAGCATCGCTTTTGTTGTATTCTGACCAGGAATGCATAACTTGAATCTCACCACGAAGAAACACTGGGAAACCAAAATGTGGACCATTCTACTTAAAATAAAAGGGAGGGGGACTTTACTTTTTAAAAAGCATCACAAACGATAAAGATTGGCTGTGGAAATGTTCCAGATTAAAGGAGACTAAAGAGACATGACTACTAAATGCAATGCCTGATCCTAGGCTGGATCCTGTACTGGAGGGGAAAAAATAATACAAAAAACATCTTTGGATCAACTGACACAATTGATCTATTGGAATATGAATGATAGATTAAAGTATTGTATCAATGTTAAATTCACCAAAGTTGATAATAAAACTATAAGATAATATCTTTATTCTTATGAAATATTCTTATGAAATAAAGATAATATCTTTATTCTTATTGAAGTATTTAGGGATAAAGGGCCATCATGTGTAAAACTTAAGTTTTAAATGGTTCAGAAAAAATATTTTTATTATATGTATACACATCACACGTGTGTGTGTGTGTGCAAACGAGGCAAAATGTTACAAATAGGAGAATCTGGGGGAAATTAAAATATATTCACATAATCTTGAAGTCATTTACAAATAAAAAGTTGTTAAACTTGCCTCGCACTCACCTTTTCTTAGGAAGTTAATAGATGATGTAACTCCAACAAAGAAATGGAGTGAAACAATTACAAAGAAGACAAAAAATCCAGAAGACTGGGAGCCACCATGGGGGAAAGGAAGGGCAATTCCCGGGATAATGGTAAAGGCAAGGTTGGCAAGTTCACAGGAGACCAAAAGAACCACTAATCCTACCTGGAGCAGGAGGACGGAGAGATTCCAGAAAGATATCCCCCCAATCCCCCAAAATGATATCAATAGATTACCTGACTGCGTTGAAAGGAGTTTACAGTTCTTTTAGAGAGTCTGGGAAGAATTAGTGGTAGTAAAAAAAAAAAAAAAGGCAATTAGTAACTCTAGGGGAAAATAACGTTGTACAAGAAAAGGAATGTAATGATATACTACTTGGCTCACTTGTGAACAATACTTACCTGGAAACAATACATGGGGACACAGAATGTTCATGTGTCCAAAAATTGTGATAAAACTGTACTGAGAAAAATGAAAAAAAGGGAGTGAAGGAAAGGGATGGACATGGGCAGACGGGGGTGTAAGAGCACTAAATTCACAGCCTCCATAGTTGCAAGTGAGCTAATGCCCAAGTTGACTGATAAAGAAAAGGCAGCATAAGCAAATCATTTAGAAATATGGGGGGAGGGCTTCCCTGGTGGCGCAGTGGTTGAGAGTCCGCCTGCCGATGCAGGGGACACGGGTTCGTGCCCCGGTCCGGGAAGATCCCACATGCCGCGGAGCGGCTGGGCCCGTGTGCCATGGCCGCTGAGCCTGCGCGTCCGTAGCCTGTGCTCCGCGACGGGAGAGGCCACAACAGTGAGAGGCCCACGTACCGGGAAAAAAAAAAAAAGAACTATGGGGGGAAATATCAGAAGAAACAGAGGAATAGCAGAAGAAAGAGGTGAGAGACTGAGAAGTTCTGAGAAGCAGGACTCAGAGATGGTGGTGTAACAAGTGAACTGTAGGTTTTTGGGGTTTTGTATTTGTTTGTAATAAACTTTGTAATACTATTTGATTTATATACATGTATTGTTCAGATAAAAAAAACATTTAAAAACCCCAGATTTCTGCTCAGTATGATGATTAACAATCTATTTTGCATTTCCTGTTTTGATAGTACTAGGATATAGGTATCTTAGGATATAGGTAAAGCTAAGGGGAGCTGCCAACTAAAAAAGGTGATCGTTATACTCATGATAAAACTTTGTTTCTTATGTTAATTGTTTAAAGCTGTGAGTGTGGGGTGGGGTGTGTGTGTGTGTGTGTGTGTGTGTGTAGTGAAAGGGAGAGAAAAAGAAAGGTTCGGGTTTTGAATAATTCAGGTATTCGCAAAACTCCAGAAGGAACCTCTAGTCATTTACATGCTTTATAATATGCTCCTGCTGGAGAGTAATTAGGACGCAAGTGGAGTTTGATGCCTAAGCATAAGAAAAGGAAGCACAAAGAGAGGGGTTCGGATCAAATAGGAGGTTGTTGTCTTTAATTTGGGGTACAGAACAGGATGGAAAGGGGGAAACATAGAAAAGATGTTTATTTGATTTTTACAGATTAGGCGCTTGACCTCATAATGTGGTACAGCTGGGGAATTATTTCACCTGCAGGACAGGTGTAACAGAGCAGGGCGCAAGAGGAGGTTCTACATGTTACATGGGTTTCAAGCTGATATTTCCCTAGGGAAGTGGGGACACCAAGGAGAAGAGTGTGGGCGGTACCAAGTCACTCATTCTGGTTGGTGGAAATTTCACGGCTAGGCAGAAATACGTCGAATTTTCTTTGCCAAAAAGACATGTGTAAGAACACCAGTGATTTCTTAATCCAATTTTGCAAGTACAAACAGTGACTGGGTATTATAAAAAGGGCTATTCAGATTTAGATTTCTTCATAGTTCCAATAAGGCAAAGATCAAATTTTAAATGTAAAAAAGAAAAGACAGGCAAGCAGACAAGGAGTGAGAATGCTCTAAAAACTTGAGAGGCATTTTAATTGCTTTATAGTTTATGGCAAATGGAAGCCAACATGCAAAACTGAGTTAAAACGTTATGGTTTGGGAGTTTTTTACTCTCTCGTGTCAATCTGAAGTAAAACGAAGCATATGCTTTTTCAAAGGCTGATGATGTCAGTGTTATTGATTGGAAATGCTTCTTGGTTATAACGCCAAATATCCCATCAAAACGAAAGTTTTCGAGTCCATGATCTGGATGTTTCCAAACATCTAGATATTCAGTGCCATGTAGACAAAACATACAAATGACATAACCCCAAACACACAGACATTTCACAGAAACTTGCAGGTTGTGTCCAAATATTTAGATGGTATGACTAGATATGCCTTGCTCTTATCTCAGGCCTGAGGAAGTGGGCTGTGCAAAGCGCATGACTTTATTTAAATCTGTCTTAAGTTAGCTTGGCTTTTTGCTGAAATGAGTTATGACTGCAACTCTTTAATAATCACATGCACAAGTTTGACTGTGTTGTTTAGCACATCAAGAAAAAAAAAGATTTGTACCCTGGGGTTTCTAAACCTGGGTCAGGAGTTTGTTAGATTTATTTTAGTGATCAATTTGGTCTCAACTGGACAACCTGGTAGCTGAATTTTTAAACATTACAGAAATCAGGTGTGACTTTTTTTTTTTTTTTTTTTTTGGTTGAACTGAGGATAGTGCAAGAATGAGTACCCTCTCGGATGACAGCATCCCCCTAGGAGATTCGAGAATGAGGGGCACCCAGTCTACCAGAGGAACATTTTCCTAAATGCACCTACTACTCCAAATTTGCAATTTAAGAGAGGGGGGAGAATCTAACCAAATCAGTTAAAAAAAAAAAAAAAAAGAAACGCTTCCCTTACCAATAACTCCTAAAGTTTTTACTAGGTACATGTACATACATAGATATGGATCTAGAGACAACAACAAAAAATCTACCTCATATAGTTCTAATATCTAACTGAATAAGGTCCCAAATCAAATCCTCCTATGTGGTAAAGAAGTAACGGAGATGGAAGCAAACAAAAATACCTCCTGGTTTTCTGAGTTTCTGAGGTCTTTAGAGAAAGAGAGCATCTTTCTTGTCTCTGGACTATTACCTTTTCACGTGTGACCCTGTGGGAAGCTTACAATTCTTCCATAACAATATAGGATTCTCTTTCCACAGCTACCTATGGTTTGGTCCCCATTAAATAATGAAATTGCAACACATGAGAGCAGGAAAGAACACCTCAGGAAATTCAGCTCAACCCTTTTGCCCTCTCCACGAGGGAAGCAAGATGTGAAGTCTCTGATCCTGGGTCCCAGAGCTAATGGGAAGCAGAGCCCAGGTGTCCCATCGCCCAGTGCTGTGCTCTCTGCTGCGTTCCACTTGTCACATGACTTCTCATCCATGAGAGGGATTGGCATCCCTCCCTCATTCCCACTTGACTCTTGTAACTTTTTCCCAGACATGCTCTTGGCTTTTGCCTCTGATCTTTTTCTGATTCTCCTCCTAAACGAATCCTGTAGCGTCTAACCTTAAAATGTTTGAATTTTGGGGGCTTCCCTGGTGGCGCAGTGGTTGAGAATCCGCCTGCTAATGCAGGGCACACGGGTTCGAGCCCCGGTCTGGGAGGATCCCACATGCCGCAGAGCGACTGGGCCCGTGCGCCACAACTACTGAGCCTGCGCGTCTGGAGCCTGTGCTCCGCAACAAGAGAGGCCGCAATAGTGAGAGGCCTGCGCACCGCGATGAAGAGTGGCCCCCGCTTGCCACAGCTGGAGAAAGCCCTCGCACAGAGGCTAAGACCCAACACAGCAAAAATAAATAAATTAATTAATAAACTCATACCCCCAACAACAACAACAAAAAAAAAAGTTTGAATTTTTGCTGATATAGCATCTATAAACAACTTATTAATGCATTTTCAAAAACGTTATGGCAAAATAGTGCAATGAAGAGAATATTAAGTTTGGATTTAGGAAACCTAGGTTGTAATCCTGAGTATGTCTTTAATTTTCTGTAGCTTTGGGTAAGTCGC
This sequence comes from Lipotes vexillifer, assembly GCF_000442215.2. Classification (NCBI taxonomy): domain Eukaryota; kingdom Metazoa; phylum Chordata; class Mammalia; order Artiodactyla; family Lipotidae; genus Lipotes; species Lipotes vexillifer. The sequence goes on along the minus strand of NW_006779909.1, from coordinate 3,898,252 downwards.
TTTGCCTTTCTCCTACACAGTTTTCTGATCTATAAAATTAAATATTTTCTATTTCCATAGTTGTATGATTATTTTGCTTTTTAATAAATTTAATTATGGAAACAAAGAAAAAAAAAGATTTTTCTTAATCTTCATAATTCCTTACCCACTGGAACAAATCTATATTCTTCATGTAGTGCCTTGGTCTCAGCTTCCCTTCCCACCCAGCAAAATGGGAATTGTCTCTAGGTAGTTCTCTTTATACACTGCATACCACGGCACCATCCAGACTCATTAGCTTAATGAGTATTTTTCAATGTGACGATGACAACAATTATAAAATATAGTGCAAACGTTGACATTTTAACGCCTGACATTTAAAAATTTTTCTGTTTTACTCCTCCTTTCAAAACACTGGTTTTGGCAAAAGAAAATTAATTAAATTGATTTAGGGTCTATCCCTAGCCAAACTGTTAAGTTAATTAGGTTTAGAGGGATCCTAGGAGAGGCATCTTTCTTTCCTGGCCCCTAATAGCCAGGCTTTTCTTAATCTTTTCCAAAAAAATTGGGATTCGAGTGGATAAAGAAATATTTGAAGGACTTCCCTGGCGGTCCAGTGGTTAAGACTTCACCTTCCAATGCAGGGGGTGTGGGTTCGATCCCTGGTCATGGAGCTAAGATCCCACATGACTTGTGGCCAGAAAAGCAAAACATAAAACAGAAGCAATATTGTCACAAATTCAATAAAAAGTTTAAAAAAATGGTCTACATAAAAAAAAAATCTTTAAAAAGAAAAGAAATATTTGAGATAGAGGCTAAATAAGATTTTGGCCCTTGGGAAGACTATCGTATTTCTTTCTTTTTTAAAAGTGTGTTTAAAAGAAAAAGAAACACCTTTTTAGGAGACGAAAGGAGGTAACTGGTTTTTAAATAAGACTTACTTAGGTTTATGGTCTCTAGGATTTGCCATAACATGTTCCCTGGAAAAGGAATTCCATGCTATTGGAAAGTGTGCAGTATGCCTCAAGTCTAAAATGAATTTGAGTAGTCAAAGGTAACTGCCCAATAGCAAATATGAGTCATCATTCCAAATGATAAGCAAAGGACAAAAATTAAATGAGAGCAGGAAAAAAGCAGAATTACTGGAAGCTTTGTTGGATTATCCAGAATGTTAGTGCATCTCCTCGGCTTACAGAACTGGATTCGCCTTTTGAAGACATTCTAGCTATTAGGCACCATGCTAGCTATCATGGCAGTGTGGCTTCACTGGTTTATTGGCAATTACCACTTTTTTCTTGTCTGATGGTGCTAGGAACATGGGGGTGGCTTTAAATATGCCATGGGAGAGATTCTTGCTTTATTTGGCATGACACTCCAAGGGAAGAGCAATAAAAGGAAAAATGGCAGGAGGGAACTCTTAAGCCAAGTGCAATTAAAAACAGTGAACATTATCTGATCTTTCACCCTCACAACTCATGGTGAGTGAGAACAGAAAGTCCATTCATTAGGATGAAGGCTGACATGCAGATTTTTGGGTCTCTCACTAGAGAATAAAAGATGAGCTATCATTAAAAAGACATACAGGGGGCTTCCCTGGTGGCGCAGTGGTTGAGAGTCCGCCTGCCGATGCAGGGGACACAGGTTCATGCCCCGGTCCGGGAAGATCCCACATGCCGCAGAGCGGCTGGGCCCGTGAGCCATGGCCGCTGAGCCTGCGCGTCCGGAGCCTGTGCTCCGCAACGGGAGAGGCCACAGCAGTGAGGGGCCCACGTACCACAAAAAAAAAAAAAAAGACATACAGGGAGCCACAAATCTTCCTATTACTGTGTTCAGAATGACTAGGGAATCTCCTTGTCAACCATAAGGCCAGCTATGAGTTGACCACGGTGCCTGAACGTCTTCTGGTAATTTAGAAGGATATATGTGGCATTCATCGAAATGCTTTTCAGAGGAGAATTTCTTTTCAGGGGTTCACCTTCACAATCCATGTGTACCCCGTCATAATAGAAACACATAGTTCAAAAAAAATCCCTTCTGCCAAGTTGGATTTCAGTGAAATAAAGAGCTGATCATTCCATAATGCTTGTAATCATTTCTCTTCTACCTTCCCTAGGAATTTTGTTTTCTTTTTTTTGCTATATATCCCTGCTCACTAGCTTCTCCAAGAGAACAAAGACGAAATTTTAAAAGATGGTGTTCAAACAAGAATTTGAATCCTATGCAAAAGCAGCAGGTTTGGGAAAAGGTTCTATGAGGAAGAGGCTGAAACTTTATTTACCAGGAATTTGAGAATTATATTTTAACTGTTTCAAAGTCTCCCAGTGAGAATTTTTCAGAATTGACCACCGGAACAAACAGGAATTTTGAGACAGGTAGCTCAGTAAATACCTTAAAATCACATTCCCAAAGGCCTGTCTCTCATAGCTAAAGTTTCACCATTAAAGAGATGGCCATTTGCATTATAACCTACCATAAAGCAAATATTCCCTGAGACATGATCACATATTAATGCACTGTTATCTCTTCATACTGCCACTGGGTGACTTCTATAGTCTGATTCTATTTCTGGAATAGTCATTGCCTGAGAGGAAATTTGAAGAGCGTGTAGGAGTAATGGGAACCCTAGTGGGGAGTGGGGTGGGGTAGAGATGGAGGGAAGGAGATGGTACACGAACCAAGCAGAGAAAGTGGTGCAAAGCAAGGGTGCCGACCCAGGAATCTCTGGGTTGAGCCCAGTGAGCACGTCTTGTCTGCCTGGGAGCTGCATGGGCCGCTAAGCTGCCAAAGCAAGGAGACGAAGGAGAGGAAGGGGACCCTGAAATAAATTTTATCTACACAGTTTGGTTTAGTTCTGACTCTGGGCCACCTAGAGAGTAGACAGGATGACAAAGATTTTAGCTTTGGTGACAGGTCAACTCTGGGGAGAAGACTGCAGAACGGACTAGGGTTTTGGCCTGCCATGGTGTGTGCGTGCATGTGTGTGCGCGTGCATGTGTGTGCGTGTGTGCATGTGTGCGTGCGTGTGCATGTGTGTGCGCGTGCATGTGTGTGCGTGCATGCATGCATGTGTGTGCGTGCGTGTGCACGCATGTGTGTGTGTGCATGCGTGTGTGCGTGCATGTGTGTGTGCGCGTGCATGTGTGTGTATAGAAATCGGAATCAGGAGTTTGACAGCAGAGCAGGCACTTCTGGTTTGAACAGCAGAGTCATCTTGGTAAGCAAACAGAAACGCATAGTAAGTCGCAATAAGAATCAGAACAGAGGCTGGATTTGGGGGTTAGAGGATGGGTGGTGAGGAGTTCAGTGGCTGGCAAAAGCTGTACTGATCTTTGCTCTTTTTGGCATTGTGCCTTCTTTGTCTTTTTCTCTCTTGTCATTTTGTGCCTGTCTCATCTTTCCTTTTTATTTGTTTCTTTTAAATGTGGTTAAAAAAAAATGACACAAAATGTACCCTCTTAACCATTTCCAAGTGTCCAGTTCAGTAGCATGATGTATGTTCACACTGATGTGCAACCAACCTCCAGAATATCTTCATCTGGCAAAATTGAAACTACGCCCGTTGAAAAAAACTCCCCATTTCCCCCTCCCCTCAGTCCCTGGCAACCACCGTTCTATTTTCTGTTTCTATGAATCTGATGATTCTAGGGATTCTGTAAGTGGAGTCTTAACAGAATTTGTTGCTTTGAGACTGACTTATTTCACTTAATTTAATGCGCATGTTGCAGCAAATGTCAGAATCTCCTTCCTTTTTCAGGATGAATAATGTTCCATTGTGTGTATGGAACACATTTGGTTTCTCCATTCTCTTGTCGATGGACACTCGAGGTGCTTCCACCTTTTGGCTGTTGGGCATGCTTTCCATTTCTAGCAGTTCCTTTCCCTCTTCCTTAATTGTATACATCAGGAAACTGAAGTATATATTTTACATTATTTATTTACTAAATAAATCATCAGGAGAAAGGCAGGAAGCATAACATATGGAAATCAGGTTAGTTTCCAGTTAACTGTATGACCTTGGACAAGTTAATTAATATCGCTAAGTCTCTGTACATCTGTAAATTGAGGGATTTGGTCTAGATGAATGTCCTCCTAAGGTCCATGATTTTTTGTTCTCTCTTCTTATGTTTAAAGCAGGAGGGTTGAATTATTATCTCAAATCAAGTAGATAGTTCCTCACTTGTATGAGACTATTTTGGATTTTTTTCCCTTAGACTAAACAATATCTTAAGAAAGAAGCCTCCACTTCTGAACTCTTTTTATGAGTCTGTTTATATTTTCCACTTGTACTGCCTTTGACTTGTAATGAGTTTCCTAAGTTTCCTATAGATAAACTCTAAATTTGTCTGTTTTAAACCTAGCCTCAATCAAGTTTTTTTTATTGCACAAATATTCATCGAGCATTTATGTATGTCCAGAATTATGTTAGTCACCATGGAGGATTTAAAAAAAAAAAGAGAGAAAAACAGCAGTATAAGACAATGATAGTGCTCTTAAGAAGCTCAAAACCTAGTGAACTGCATCCCAGGTTTAGGGGATTATTAATTTTTTAAAATTTCCTTTCAAGTTATCCTAAGTTATACCTGGATTTTATCTTCACTACTGTTTCTAAAATTGATTAATCCTGTGATATTTCTCTGGTTTTCCTTCCCCATTCACAACATTAGGTATTTTCTGATCTGGTGGACACTAACAGAAATGCAGTCCTTCATAAGCTAAAGTCCTTGCATGTATGGCATGGTATGGAGTGTTGTGTATTTCACCCATGAAGGCATGTCATAAAGAAGAATTGGAGGGACTTCCCTGGTGGTCTAGTGGTTAACACTCCATGCTTCCAATGCAGGGGGGCTGGGTTCGATCCCTGATCTGGGAACTAGATTCTGCATGCCACAACTAAGAGCCTGCATGCCGCCACTAAAGACCCCGCATGCTGCAACTAAGACCCAGTGCAGCCAAATAAATATTAAAAAAAAAAAAAAAGAAAATTGGAAACAAAATTTTTAAATTATTCAGAAGAAGTGTTGAGTGTATGCAAGCAGTCTTAAAGGATTAAGTCTCCTACTCTGGAAAGATGAAGGATTATGAGCACACCATCAAAGTTAATAAATATTGATAGATGTTAATGAAGGATACTGGAACTCGGGAGATACAACAGAACTCAAAAATGGACTCTGGACCAATTAAATAAGCCAAATGACATTTAAGAAATGTGCTACTCTGAATAAATAGTATGGGCTTATTGAACACATTAAGTCTTGAGGCGAGGCAGAGGCTGTAAGCACAGCTTTAAATAAGAGTTTGATAGATGAATACAACAGGCTTAAAGGAAAACATGTAGATAAAAGACCCGCCCTCCCACGTGGTTTGGCAGCTGCTGTTACATGTGGCTGTTTCAACCCCATGTGGTCCCTCCGGAGACGAGGAGACCCTGTTGAAGCTGTTGTTTCTATGGGCTGAATTGTGTGTCATCCTCTAGTTCATATATTGAAGTCCTAACTCCCAGCACTGCAGACTGTGACCATATTTGATGACAGCACCTCTACAGAGCTGATGAAGTTAAAACGAGGTCATTAGGATGGGCCTTAATCCAGTATCACGGATGTCCTTATAAGAAGGGTGAATTTGGACACAGACAGGCACAGAAGCAAGATGGTGTGAAGACATAGGGAGAAGATGGCCATTTACAAGCCCGGGAGAGAGGCCAGGAACAGATCTTTCCATCGTGGCCCTCGCAAGGAACCAGCCCCGAGGTCATCTTGATCTTGGACTTCCAGCCTCCAGAACTGGGAGATGATACATTTCTGTTAAGCCACCCATTCTGTGCTATATTTATGGTGCCCTGAGCTGACTAACACAGTCGTCACACACATCTTTTTTCATCTATTTAACAAACACCTCTCTAGAGTTTACTATGTGCCAGGCACACTTTAAGCACTTTACAAGTATTAATTTAAACGTCATAATGGCTCTATGAGGTAGGGACTGCTCTGGTCCCCGTTTTGCAGATGGGGTAACCAAAGCACAAAGAGATTAAGCAACTTGCCCAAAGTCTCCTACTTGGTAAGTAATGGAGCCAGGATGTGAACCTGACCAGCCTGACTCAAGTCCATGTGCTGAAACCCCACTCCATACTGTCTCTCTTCTTTTGTCTCCTGGGATTTAACCAGGGGTTCCAAGATACAGGTTAAAACCTGTCTCCCCAGAGAGAGAGAGAGAGAGAGAGAGAGAGAGAGAGAGACAGAGAGAGAGAGAGTTTAAATCTAATATCATACCATCCCTCACTGCCAAGTAGATAGAAATCACATTTCATAATGTTTTTCTAGATTTTTAAGCCTCACATCAAGGAAAATAATCCAGGATTCCTGCAAAATATTTGCTGGTCCTTCCTGAGAGGCAGACCGTCGGACTCCCCGGGCGTTGAATGAATAATTCTTATTTCTTACCCAGCAACATTCCACGGAGGTATGAAAGGAGCGATGTTGTCTTCTCTGTTGGCCTGCAGATAACTCCTTCTAGCTATGAGGGACACGAAGAGCTGCAGGAAAGATCAGGCTCTGCGTGCAGGCAGAGGGCTTTTCTGACTGTGCTCTTGGCTGCCAACAGACCATCATCCAACGTGTGTGCAGGTGCTTGACTTCAACGTGTGACAAAAATCTTTCTACAAAATCAACCAGAGAAGCCAAATTTAATTACTAAACGTTTTAGAACATGAGAAACTAGGGAAGAACATCAGTGCAGGGAAAGACAGAACTCTTTATTCCTGGCCAGCAAACACAAGGCTTTTGAAGCTTGGCGTTGTCCTGGTGGCATTTTCCACAAGGAGCATCAGAAGCTGCACTGCAGTGCAGCGGGGAGAGTTAATTCCTTTCTAATTATTAAATGGAAGGAAAGTACACATGTCCAACCTGCT
>NW_006779909.1:3888297-3891271 GCF_000442215.2 Lipotes vexillifer | reverse complement strand
CTGAACATGCACTGGGCTGCACGCTTTCCCACACCCTACCCTTGAGAGTTTCAGGTTGAAAGACTTTGTTTGCAGTCCTTCATTGCTCAGAGTCTTGAGTGGAGGAGCCAGAAACACACCTCTTTACTCCTTCCCATTTCAGCTGACTCACCTGTAGATTTTATGGAGGTGATCACGAGAAGCCAAGGTAGGGCAGTGGAGGTCAAGGTGGTGCCAGCAGAAGTTTGGACTTTAATGAATCAACATACTTAGTGATTGAAAAGATAGAGGGAAGGACTTCTTATTCTACACGCATTCAGTGCTTTTTCCCTTTCCTCAAGTTGATACCGGAACCCAAGTTATGCAGTGAGCACGTCGGCAGGAGAGCAACAAAGCTTTTTCCAATTATATCCAAGGAAACAAGCCAAAGTGCGCTCAGCAAGAAGGGGGCTCTTCTAAACCATTTCCTCTTATGTCCAGTCAAGAGCTTGGCTTCTTCAAAACGATCTGTGTGGTTTTCTGTCTTGTTCTAATAGGAAGCACTGACATTTTTTTTTTCTCAAGTTATCTCTGGTATTTCCAAACAGGCCCCAGTCCTAAAATTTCCACTGCAGAGAAACCCTAAGCAAGATTGTTGGCAAGTCTCTCCTGTGGATCTGGGAGCCAGCTCTGCCCCAGGTGTTCTAATGTTGACATGCACTGCAGCCAGCCGACTTAGAACATCTGAGAACAAAAGGAGAAAAGCATTATGAAATGTGATTGCTACCTGGGATATGTCATATAGGAAGGAAACAAGTCTTTTGTAAGGAAGCAGGTCTCAGCCTGAATCTCAGTGCCCCAGTAACGAATGCCAGGAGATTGATGGTTTCATGGTGGTGGTGATGGTGGTGATGGTGGTGGTGGTGCAGAAGGAGAGTCAAGAATTTCTAAATGAGAACACCTGGCTCTAGAAAAGCAGCTTGAGGCACTGCCATTAGGTATCAGCACCTACCAAGCCTGTGGCAAGGACGCGGTTCATTCTGGTGTGGTCCATTCACTTCACACAAATATAAGAAGCAAGATCAGGGGCTTCCCTGGTGGCGCAGTGGTTAAGAATCCGCCTGCTGATGCAGGAGATACCGGTTCAAGCCCTGGTCGGGGAAGATCCCACATGCTGCGGAGCAACTAAGCCCGTGCGCCACAACTACTGAGCCTGCGCTCTAGAGCCTGTGAGCCACAACTACTGAGCCTGTGCTCTAGAGCCTGTATGCCACAACTACTGAAGCCCGTGTGCTGCAACTACTGAAGCCCACGCGCCTAGAGCCTGTGCTCTGCAACAAGAGAAGCGACTGCAACGAGAAGCACGTGCACCTCAACAAAGAGTAGCCCCCACTCACCGCAACTAGAGAAAGCCCGCGTGCAGCGACGAAGACCCAACGCAGCCAAAAATAAATTTAAAAAATAATAAATTAATTTTTTTTTTAAAAAGAAGCAAGATCAGATCCACCCACACCAGGCTTGTGAGAAAACTTCACGAAAAGCCAGGGAACTATTTCTATAACTGAAACCTTTGTAGATCTGTGATATCTCTGGAGATGTTGCTAGAGGATGAAGTTATAGATAAGGTCAAGACTGGGTTCGGCTTCTTTACTGGGTAGGTTAACTCAAATTGAAGGCTCTGGAGAGTTCTAGTTCTTCGTGTCACGCTGAAGGCAAAAAAAAAATAAACAAACCAAAAACGTTGCAAACCACCTCCCACCCAAAACTGAAGTTCTTTATCACTCTTTTAAAGAGATACCATGACAGCAGAGCAGGTAGCTTTATGCTCCTTCAGGTCCTTCTAACTCGAATAACAACATTGCTAGTTTATCATTTCCAGCTAAGTCAGGCAATACCTGCTATGCAGGATTTCTAAGCAAAATGATTTACTGCAAGAAACTATCAATTGCCTGTCTGTCTTGGTGACTCTAAAGAGATTGACAAAGACCAGAGATATGAAAGGAAAATATTTGTGAAATTAAATCAGAGTCCCTGCTCCCTCCACTTGGCACCACTCTTATCTTTCTAGAGTAATTCTAAGACTCTTATTCAAGTTGAAAGCTCACCCTGCCTTTCCACAATGAATATTCGTATAATTGGTTGTTCGTTTCTTACTCATTTAGCTAACCAATTTATTTCAGGTGCAGCCTAAGTGTATGGGGTGTGAACCAATTTGCATGTACTTTTTGATCAGAATAAGAGTTTCATCCTACCACAAGTGAGGCTAAAATTCACACAAAGAAGCATAGAATGTAAGGCACTTTGTAAAAGGAACCTGATATTTTCTGATTATTTTAGTACACTGGGTTCAAGTAGAGCTTATAAAAAGGTCTTATAAGGTTATCCTTTTTTTTTGTGGTACGCGGGCCTCTCACTGTTGTGGCCTCTCCCGTTGGGGAGCACAGGCTCTGGACGCACAGGCCCAGCGGCCATGGCTCACGGGCCCAGCCGCTCCGCGGCATGTGGGATCTTCCCGGACCAGGGCACGAACCCGTGTCCCCTGCATTGGCAGGCAGACTCTCAGCCACTGCGCCACCAGGGAAGCCCTAAAGTTATTCTTTAAAAAAAGGGTGGATCTAGAGACTGTCATACAGAGTGAAGTCAGAAAGAGAAAAACAAATATCGTATATTAACGCATATATGTGGAGCCTAGAAAAATGGTACAGATGAACCGGTTTGCAGGGCAGAAGTAGAGACACAGATGTAGAGAACAAACGTATGGACACCAAGGGGGGAAAGCGGCGGAGGGGTGGTGGTGGTGGTGGGATGAAGTGGGAGATTGGGATTGACCTGTATACACTAATATGTATAAAATATATAACTAATAAGAACCTGCTGTATAAAAAAATAAATAAAATAAAATTCAAATATTCAAAAAAATTTTTAAAAACCTGATATTGATGAAAGTGCCTAAGTATTTTCTTACCCAAGTTAATTTGTGTTGGTTAAGTTATGCTGATGGATTGCATAACCAAAT
>NW_006779909.1:3886967-3888287 GCF_000442215.2 Lipotes vexillifer | reverse complement strand
AGGAATGCCAGAAACCTGCTTGAGGTTGAAAGGGCAATGAAGTTAAAATAACTGTGGTCTCCAAAGTATTGACTCAAGAAAATGCTCTGGGTTCATGGAGGTAGTTGGAGAGAAAGTCAAAGAAATTCATTGGTTATGTGGTAGAGTAGTAAGATTTCTGAATCAATAGTCAAGGGATCTAACTTCAGATTTCAGGGTTTGTCGCCTCACCCTGGGGAATTTGTTTCTTCTCTCTGGGCTTTGTCCGTAGAATGAGGTGCTTGGATTAGATGATCTCTGAGGTCCCTTCTCTGTCTATTAGCCTGTAAATAGGTGACATCAGTTTAGAGGATGGTGGTTTTGATCAGTTACACATTTTTTGTTTATACACGATTTAATTAAATGAACATTTGTACTACAGTAGCATGCTTAGGATTTTTTCAATGGCTTTTCCAATCCCTGCATTCAACTTGGTTAACCAGGCTATTTAAATAGTTTAAAACTAGAAACTTCCAGGTTGAATTAATGGGGTAGGACTGTCGATTATAGCTCAGTTAAAAAAATTAATGGGGCGGCTGCCCTGGTGGCGCAGTGGTTGAGAGTCCGCCTGCCAATACAGGGAACATGGGTTCGTATCCCAGTCTGGGAAGATCCCACATGCCGCGGAGCGGCTGCGCCCGTGAGCGTGGCCGCTGAGCCTGCGCGTCTGCAGCCTGTGCTACACAACAAGAGAGGCCGCGATAGTGAGAGGCCCGCGCACCGCGATGAAGAGTGGCCCCCGCTTGCCACAACTAGAGAAAGCCCTCACACAGAAACGAAGACCCAACACAGCAAAAATAAATAAATTAATTAATAAACTCCTACCCCCAACACCTTAAAAAAAATTTTTTTAAAAAATGAATGGGGTGGGGAGATTATCAGAGCAAACTGTCAAAATAGCAGGATGGGGCTTCCTTGGTGGTGCAGTGGTTAAGAATCCACCTGCCAAGGCAGGGGGCACGGTTCAAGCCCTGGTCTGGGAAGATCCCACATGCCGTGGAGCAACTAAGCCCATGCGCCACAACTACTAAGCCTGCACTCTAGAGCCAGGGAGCCACAACTCCTGAAGCCTGGGCGCCTAGAGCCCATGCTCTGCAACAGGAGAAGCCACCGCAGTGAGAAGCCTGTGCGCTGCAACAAAGAGTAACTGCCCCCCCAACCCCCTCTCACCGCAACTCGAGAAAGCCCACGCACAGCAAAAAAGACCCAACGCAGCCAAAAAATAAATAAATAATAGCAGGATGGAGACCTTAAATCAAAGAAAAGAATGAAGGTATATAATACTTGTCTAAATTTTAACAG
>NW_006779909.1:3881628-3886957 GCF_000442215.2 Lipotes vexillifer | reverse complement strand
AGGAATATGAGAGCTATAGGGAATTTGAAGAGGGCCACAGTGGGAAAATATGTGTTCATAAATATTCTTTTCTTTTGGACAACAAACTCTGGTTTAAAAGAATAAAGAAAACATGGAGGATGATCAAAATAAATATTTCTAACATTGAAGAAATAAAATAACATTAAAAAATCCTTGATATTCCATAGTCTGTAAGCAAAGGCATAAAGCTGCTTCAATAAAGGTGGTTATAATCTATCTTCGGAAGCCTAATTTTTATAACCTCAACTAGTCAACTTCAAAATCTCCACACAAAAAAGGAATTCTATAGAAAATATGGAAGTCAAGAAGTGGGAGCTGAAGGGAGGCAAGAGAGAGGTCCTATCCTGAGGCATACGTGCATGTCCCCTTACTGTGACGGACACTGGCCAGGCTGCGGTCAGCCCAGATCACTACTGCCCGTCTTAGTGGGGGTTCCCTGGGACACAGACCCAGAGATGGAGATTTGCCTGCAGGAGGGTCAGCGGGAGTTCTCTCAGGAGCGACACCTGGAAGGGAGTGAGGGAAACAGGACTGGGCAGGAGGAGAAGTCGAGCTGTGATGCAGTTACAACGAAGGCCTCAGCCAATCCCGCGGAAAATTTCTGGAGCTGGGATGGCCTTTCCAAGTTGGCTCACGTCAAAGCAGGAAGGCTGGGCCTTTGCACAATCACCTGAACTGGTCACTGGATATAAGCTGCACCTGGGAAGAGAACATAACCTTGGGTAAAGCAGCTCCCTGGGGCTGAGGGCAATGCCCAAAGAGAAACTCAGCTGTGAGTTTTAAGCAGCCAATACTGTCAGCTGCTGGGGGAAACAGTCCTGACCTGGGGGAAGGGGATTTGGGGTCCTACACTAGGTGTCAACAAGTCTATGCGCCACAGATAATGAACTTTATTCACAGGAGTCTCTGCACAAGAAACTTGGCAATACATGGTCTATGCCCATATCCAATGAGAAATAACACATTAAAAGAAGAATTTAAAATGTCTTAATGACGGGAAGTTGAGACCACTAACAATGTATCTGTGAGGGAGGAGCTAAAGAAAAATGACATGACGGAGAAAAAAAAAAAATCCAACTTAAAGGGCACAGGTGTCTGGAATTAGTGTCATAGTGAAAATATGTCCTAGCATCTCACTATGCCTGACAGCCCATCACTGTGACTGATATTTATAATGATTAGATCTTCAAGAAAATAGAATTCCTTACATTTTGTTTATAAAGGAAAAAAAGATTTCAGAGTAATTTCCTTCCAGAATAGTTAATGGTTTAAAAACTTGACTGCTTACAGCTATTCAGACTCCACCCCCTTCTCTGAAGGATGAGCGTAGCCAAGTTTTTACTGTATGCATGGATGTGGCGATTAAAGGTTAATAGGCATGGCTTCAACAAAGGCTTTATTACGATGTTCCTAGTGCAGATCTGTGGTAGCAGCTCTATATCCTATTTCTTTTCTTCCTTAATCAGGTCCCCTAGGGAGTACACTTGATAAGCAAGAGACCAGGTACAGATTCGTTTAGGTGAATTCTTCCTTTCAGGTCAATTGTTAAGTTTGGAGCATGCTCTTTGCCTCATCAGTCATCTTGCCCTTGCTAACCTGGCTTAGGAAAACTTTCTGCCAACAGGTAGAATTCTGCTCTAGCTCAGCCATTCAGCCAGCCTCCTTTCTAACATATAAAGACGACATGGTAAAAGCAGATACCTAACCAGCTTTCAGAAGCTATGCCTGCGGCCAGGGGAGGGAGTGAGCGGTTGGTTGTTGCCTTTCAACTGACTCAGCCAAGTGTGAGGAGAAAGTATTCCTGAAAATTAACCTAACTGGAAAGTCAATGGAAGTACATTTTCTTTTTTTTATGAAATGCTGAATCATTCTGATGCATGGAGCCAGAAGTTTATGCAATTTCTCTTTTATCACCGGAAGATCTTTAGTAATTGTGGGCACTCCTCTTATTTCAATAGCTTCAGAGAGGGACTGTTGACACCTTAGATTAAGCCAGTGGATACATGCCATCTTTTTCCATTCATAAATTCAAAGAACCAGGCATGTGCTAAAAACCTGAAAGTCGTTAAAGAACTGGACTTCAATTTTTTTTTAACCTTGAATTCTTTTTAACATTCCTGGGGACTTCCCTGGTCCAGTGGTTAAGACTTCGCCTTCCAATGCAGGGGGTGCTTGTTTGATCCCTGGTTGCGGAGCTAAGGTCCCACATGCCTTGCGTCAAAAAACCCCAGAAAACATGAAACAGAAGCAATGTTGTAACAAATTCAATAAAGACTTTAAAAATGGTCCACATCAAAAAAAAAAAAATCTTAAAAAAAAATTTCTGTAGGACCTTTATACCATGAAAACAATTAGGAATCCTCTATTTAAAAAAAAAAAATTGTCACCATAGTAAGAAAACTTAACATGAGATCTACCCGCTTAACAAATTTTTCAGCGTACAATATAGTACTGTTGACTCTAGGTACGAGGCTGTACAGATATCTAGAACTTACTCCTCTTCTTGAACCCACTGATTAGTAACTCCCCATTTCCTCCATCTCCCCGCCCCTGGCAACCACCATTGTACTCTTTGATTCTATGAATTTGACTATTTTAGATACTTCATATAAGTGGAATCATGCAGTATTTGTCTTTCTGTGACTGGCTTATTTCACTTAGCATGATGTCCTCAAGGTCCATCCATGTTGCCTCATATTGCAGACTTTCCTTCTTTTGGGGGGCTGAATAATATTTCATTATATGCATACGCCACATTTTCTTTATCTACTCATCAGTCGAAGGACATTTATGTTGTTTCTATATCTTGGCTATTGTGAAGGGTGCTGCAATGAACATGGATGGAAGTGCTGATATCTCTTAGAGATCCTATGAGTCTTCTAATCTTAAATGCATCAAAATCGTATCCATTCTCAGCCTCTCTCTTCCCCTCATCATTCTTTGTCCTCAGACAAGCCTTCTGGCTTATAAGGCATTTCTAGCACATGCACTGATTACTGTGTTTTCACAGTGTGAAAAGTGTAACAAATTATACCCTGGCAACCTCTCTGCTAACTAAATCGAGGAAACTGGCCATAATCTCAAAAGCAGGATCTTACATTTTTATATCTTACATCTTATAAAGAAAGACTTTAATTTTTCTATGAAATCATATACAAATATTAGTATACTTGACCTCAAAAATATCGTTGGATGACTTAATTCCAATAAACTTGGAGCAAACTGGAGCTTATTATTTGCACCTCAGTGATTTACGACACATTTGGAATATACTCAAGTCTTCCTAATTGTATGTTGAAGGAAATCACAGAAGACAGCTAATGTCACTGGAGGTAGAATTCTATTATTGTTAAAGATCAACTAAAGGCCCATTGTGAAGGGATAATTTCTAGAATATGCCTGGGAGGAAGAATGGACCTTAAGTTAAACTGGCAATATAACTTAAAGTAGTCTTGTTTAAAGTGAGAAGTTAAAGTTTCTCCAGTCTATAGGAGATCTGATTATATGAATCATGATTTATTTTACTATATTTCATTCATTCTTACTTAACTTTGGGCAGGAACACAGCTATAAGCTATCATTGTTCCAGGAGACTAAAAAACAGATTATAGTTCTGCTTCCAGCCATGATGGAATAACTAGCACCAGACTTGCCCTCCCACTAAACAACTAGAAAACTGAGCCAAATTTATGAGACTGTTTTTCACACATTAGACAACAGAGAGCACAGGACTGTGATCCTTGGCAGAAGACAAACAAAAGAGGTAACTCCTACGCTCACCCCAGGTTTCCGCCAATGTACTTTCTGGACTACAGTGTAGGGAGGGGGAATGTAGGCAGAACATGTATCGATAGGTCTTGCTAAGTGAGGAGACAGAGGTTGGAGTTCTAGGAGCCTGGGGAGGCTGAAGTTCATGGGGTAGAGTAATAGTGAGGTGGGAGCTACATTGAGAAAAAGCTCCAGAAGTTGTATGAGCCTGAATACTAAACTGAGCATGCGTAGAATGAGACCACAAGGCAGGGCTAATAACAACTATAACAATTACTGGGGAAACATAACCAGCAGGGAACACAGTTCATACAGGTCACACAATGCTAGGAGACATTCAAGTGTAGACCTCTTTAAGCACCTAGATCATTCAGTAGAGACCCCAGAAAGACCATGCCTTAGAAATAGGACTAAACTAACTATAGATTAAGACTATTCTATACATACATAACAAAACTTAAAAACCAAGGCTTGAAAAGACCAAACTCATCTCCAAGTAGTTTAACTCCCTGCCAGAAGCCCATAATACTCTTTGAAGGTAGATAACAAAATCCAAACAATCAACACAAAACATCCCAATGTCCAGTACCCAATAAAAATTTGTTCGACTTGTAAATAAACAGGAAATGTGATCTGTGGCCATAGTAAAACTTAGTCAATAAAGACAGTCCAAAAAATGACAGAGATGGTGGACAGACAAGAACTTTGAAAGCTAATGTAAATATACAAGGGTTTGAATAAAAACATGAACACAGTGAGGAGTGAAATTAAAGATACCTAAAAGGACTGCATAAACATCCTAGAGCTGAAAAATACAATATCTGAAATGAAAAACTCACTGGATGAAATTAACAGTACTTTAAAAATGTGAAGGAAGATCAGGGAACTTGAAGCCATAGCTATAGAAACTATGTAAACTAAATACAGAAGAAAAAAAGATCAGGAGAAAGATGGACAGAGCCTTTGTGACTTGTGTGACAATATTAAGTGGTCAAACATGAAGGTAATTAAAGTCCAAGAAGGAGGGGAGGCAGAAAACAAAATATGGAGAAATAAAGGCCAATTTTCCCTCAAATTAAAAACAAAACAAAACTAACCTATGAGTCCAAAAATCAAAGACATTCAATGAATCCCAAGTAAAATAAATACAAAGGAAACTACGTCAAGGCACATCATAATCAAATTGCCGAAAACACGTTATAAAGAGAAAATCTTAAAAGCAGACAGAGGAAAAAAGACATTCTAATACAGAGGAAACAAAGATAATAATGACTTCTGACTTCTCTTCAGAAACCATGCAAACTAGATGATTTTTAAATGCTGGAAGAAAAAAACCAAAAAAACAGAAAACACCCTTAAAAATTATCCTTAAAAAATAAAGGTGAGGGCTTCCCTGGTGGCACAGTGGTTGAGAGTCCGCCTGCCGATGCAGGGGACGTGGGTGCGTGCCCCGGTCCGGGAAGATCCCACATGCCGCAGAGTGGCTGGGCCTGTGAGCCATGGCCGCTGAGCCTGCGCGTCCGGAGCCTGTGCTCCGCGA
>NW_006779909.1:3865599-3881591 GCF_000442215.2 Lipotes vexillifer | reverse complement strand
GTGTCGCCAAAAAAAAAAAAAAAAAAAAAAAAAAAGGTGAAATAATGACGTTATCAGGCAAACAAACCCTGGGAGAATTCAGCAGCAGCAGACCAGCACTGCAAAAAAATCTTTTTTTTTTTCAGCCTATCATCACAGTTCAGTGGCTTTTTTTTTTTCTTAAACATCTTTATTGGAGTATAATTGCTTTACAATGGTGTGTTAGTTTCTGCTTTCTAACCAAGTGAATCAGCTATACATATACATATGTCCCCATATGTCCTCCCTGTTGTGTCTCCCTCCCATCCTCCCTATCCCACCCCTCTAGGTGGACACAAAGCACCGAGCTGATCTCCCTGCAGTGCTGCAAAAAATTCTAAAGGAAGTTCTTCAGGATGAAGGGTAATGATATCAGAGGGAAGTCTGGATCTAGATAAGGAATGATGAGTCTCAGACATAATAAATGTGTGGGTAAATATAAATGATTTTTTTCTTTTTTATTTCTTTTAAAGATAATTTACTATTTGAAGGAAAACTAACAACAATATATTGAGTGTTTATAATGTATAGAATTTTAAAAGTATACAAAAGCAGGAGGAGGAATGGAATATCATTTTTGAATTTTATTGTGCCTATATATATACAATATATATGTATATATATATTGTGTGTGTGTGTATATATATATATATATATATATATATATATATATATATAAAACAAATTTGTCTATTTCCAAAATATTTTCATCACCTAAAACAGAAACTCCATGCCCATGAAATAATAACTCCCTGGCATAACACTCCCAGACTTCACTCAATACTACACAGCTACAGTAATCAAAATAGCATGGTGCTGGCACAAAAACAGACATATAGATCAACAGAAGAGAATAGAGAGCCCAGAAATAAACCCACATACCTATGGTCAATCTACAACAAAGGAGGCAAGAAAATACAATGGAGAAAAGATGGTCTTTTTAGTAAGTGGTGTTGCGAAAGTTGGACAGCTACATGTAAACCAATGAAATTAGCCCAGTTCCTCACACCATATACAAAAATAAACTCAAAATGGTTTAAAGACCTAAATACTAAGACACGACACCATAAAACTCCTAGAAGAGAACATAGGGAAAACATTTTCAGACATAAATCAGAGCAATATTTTCTTAGATCAGTCACCCAGGGCAAAAGAAATAAAAGCAAAAATAAACAGATGAGACCTAATCAAACTTAAAAGCTTTTGCACAGCAAAAGAAACCATCAACAAAACAAAAAGATAACCTATAGAATCAGAGAAAATACTTGCAAATGCTGCGACTGACAAAGGCTTAATTTCCAAAATATACAAACAGCTCATACAACTCAATATAAAAAAAACCAAACACCCAATCAAAAAATGGGCAGAAGACCTAAACAGACAGCTCACCAAAGAAGACATACAGATGACCAATAGGCACATGATAAGATGTTCAACATCACTAATCATTAGAGAAATGCGAATCAAAACCACAGTGAGGTATCACCTCACACCAGTAAGAATGGCCATCATCAAAAAGTCTACAAATAACAAATGTTGGTGAGTGTGTGGAGCAAAGGGAACCCTCCTACACTGTTGGTGGGAATGTAAGTTGGTGCAACCACTTTGGAAAACAGTGTGGAGGGTCCTTAAAAACCTAAAAATAGAGCTACCATATGATCTAGCAAGCCCACTCCTGGCCATATTATCCAGAAAAGACGAAAAGTCTAATTTGAAAAGATACATGCACCCCAAGGTTCAAAGCAGAACTATAAGACATGGAAACAACCCAAGTACCCATCAACAGATGATTGGCTTAATGAGATGTGGTATATATTAATACAATGGATTATTACTCAGCCATAAAAAAGAATGAAATATTGCCAATTGCAGCAAGACGGATGGACATAGAAAATATCATACTAAGTGAAGTAAGTCAGACAGAGAAATACAAATATTATATGATATCACTTACATGTGGAATCTAACATATAATACAAATGAATCTATGTACAAAACAGAAATAGACTCACAGACATAGAAAACAAACTTATGGTTACCAAAAAGGAAAGGGATGGGGGAGGGATAAATTAGGAGTATGGGATTAACAAATACAAACTACTATACATAAAATAGATAAGCAACAAGGATTTGCTCTATAGTACAGAGAACTATATTCAATATCTTGTAATAACCTATAATGGAAAATAATCTGAAAAAAATATGGATAACTGAATCACTTTGCTGTACACCTGAAACTAACAAAATATTGTAAATCAACTATACTTCAATACAAAAAAAAACCTCCCCATCACCCACCCCTCAGCCAATGGTTGCCTCTATTCTACTTTTGATCTCTATGAATTTGCTTATTCCAGCTATTTCATATAAGGGGGATCATACAATATTTGCCCTTTTGTATCTGGCTTTTTTCAAAATGTTTTCAAGGTTCATCCATGTTGAAATGGATGAAATGGAATATCAGAACTCCATTTCTTTCTGTGGCTGAATAATATTCCATTATATCTACAGGCAGACCTTGGAGATATTGTCGGTTTGGTTCCAGACCACCAAAAAGTGAATACTGCAATAAAACGGGTCACAAAAATTTTTTGGTTTCCCAGTGCATATAAAAGCTATGTTTAGGGACTTCCCTGGTGGTCCAGTGGGTAAGACTCCATGCTCCTAATGCAGGGCGCCTGGGTTCAGTCCCTGGTCAGGGAGCTAGATCCCGCATGCCGCAACTAAGAAGCCCGCATGCCACAATTAAAAAAGATTTCACATGCTGCAACTAAAAGATCCCGTGTGCTGCAGCTAAGCCCTGGTGCAGCCAAAATAAACAAGTAAGTAAGTAAGTAAGTAAATAAATAAAATAACAATGGTTCTTTAAAAAAATAAAAATTAAAAGATTAAAGTTATGTTTATACCATGCTATAGTCTGTTCGGTGTATAATAGCATTATGTCTACAAAAAACAATGTACATATCTTATTTTAAAAATACTTCACTGCTAGAAAATGCTAACCATCATCTGAGCCTTCAGTGAGTTGTAATCTTTTTTTGCTGGTGGAGGGCTTTAAATATTTCAAGGATTACCACAATATGACACATACACGAAGTGAGCAAATACTATTGGAAAAATGGCTCCAAAAGACTTGCTCAATGCAGGGCTGCCATTTGTAAAAACAAACAAACAAACAAACAGTGTCTGCAAAGCACAATAAAGCAAAGTGCAATAAAATATATATATGTATATGTGTTCATAGATGTACATACATAATTTTCAACAAAAAATTTCAAGGTAATTCAATGGGCATAAAAATGTTTTTTTCAACCAATGGTGCTGGAACAACTGGATATCTCTGAGGAAGAAAATGAGCCTCAACCTTCATCTCGCAAAGCTAGCTTGAAATGGATCATAGATCTATGTGTAAAATCAAAAATTGTAAAACTCTAGAAAAACATTTGGAGGAAAATCTTCATAACATTAGGATAAGCAAAGATCTCTTATATAAGATGCAAAAAGAACTAGCCATAAGAGAAAAATAAACGTAAATTTGACTTCATCAAAATTGCAACCTGCTCTTAAAAGAAAACCACCAAGGGCTTCCCTGGTGGCGCAGTGGTTGAGAGTCCGCCTGCCGATGCAGGGGACACGGGTTCGTGCCCCAGTCCGGGATGATCCCACATGCCGTGGAGCGGCTGGGCCCATGAGCCATGGCCGCTGAGCCTGCGCGTCCGGAGCCTGTGCTCCGCAACGGGAGAGGCCACAAGAGTGAGAGGCCCGCGTACCGCAAAAAAAAAAAAAAAAAAGAATACCACCAAGAAAAGGAAAAAAGCCACAGAATAGAAGAAAATATTCATAATACGTATAACTGACAAGACTTGTATCCAGAAAATATAAAGAAGTTATACATATTATGAAGACAAAGAAACTAATTATTTTTAAGTGGATAAAAGATTTGAATAAAAACTTCACAAAAAAGGATATACAAATAACCAGTCAGCACATGAAGAGATGCTTAATATCATGAGGCATTAGGGAAATGCAAGGTAAAACCACAATGAGATACCACTATACACTCTGGAACGGCTAAAATTAAAAAGACATACTATCAAGTTTTGGCAAGGATAGAACACCTTGGACTGCTATATATTACTGGCTGGAGTGTAATATAGTTCAACCACTTTGGAAAACTATTTGTCAGTCTTCTATAAGGTTAATGTATCCTTACCATCTGACCCAGAAATTTCACTCCTAGATACTCCTCAAGAAAAGTAAAAACAAACCACACAGACTTGCAAATGGATGCTTATGGCATTTTCATTTACAATACCCCCAAACTAAAAACAGCTCAAATGTCCATCAACAGATAAATGGATAAACCAATTGTAGTATATAATGAACTACCACTCAGCAATAGAAAGGAATGAACTACTGGTATATGCAACACAGATGATTTCAAAACCATTATGCTAAGCAAAGGAAGCCCGACACAAAAGAGTATCTGATTCCATTTAATGAATGTGATTCCATTTAATGAAATTCTAGAACAGGCAAAACGAATCTTTAGCATTAGAAATCAGATCAGTGACTGCCTATAGCCCGGGGGTGGGCGGGTGTTGGAGTACCAGGAATTGACTGCAAAGGGCACGAGGGAGCTTTTGGGGTGACAGAAATGTTCTCTATCCTGACTGGGGGCAGGGTTATATGAGGGTACACATTTGCCAAATCTCATCAAACTGTATCTTTTAAAAATGAGTAGTTTTATACCTCAAGAAAGTTTATTTCTAAAAGTTTTTAAAAAGCCGATTTATAATACTAATATGTAGTTAACAGTCACATTGACTTAAAGCAATACAACTTTTTACGATATGCCGAGGAAACACAAAGTTCAATTAGACGTGGCCTTGCCCTCATATACCTTTAAGACAGATAGGTATATAGATAACTATCGGACAAAACAAACTGTGATCACTTCCTTTTATGATTTCAAAGTTCTATAAAGGGACAAAACTTAGTTCTAGCCTTCCAAAATCTTACAGAAATAATGTGGATTCAGCTGATGGGATCATGGATCAGGGCAGGACACTCACCATGAAACCTACATACAACCGTGTACGACAAAGCATTAAACATGTTAGCTCAGATCCTATTAATTATAAATTTGTAACAATATGTGAAGTATATTTATGAAATTCTTACTGAATATATAACGTAGGAAGTTATATAACTTAGGACATTAGAGGTATAATTGATAGATAATGAACCAATGGGTATTATATATTTTTTTCTTTATCACATTCTTTTATGCAGATATTGGCATGATGGAGCAAGTGTGGGCTTTGGAGTAAGATCTAATAATAATGATAATGATAGTGATAATAATGATAATAGCTAGCATTTATGAGGGCTTACCAGGTGCCTGGCAGTGTGCTAAGCTCTTTTCATGCTTTACTTTATTGAATCTTCATAATAAATTAATCTGTGAAGTCGGTATTATTATTATTATTACCCATTTACAGATGAGGAAAATGAGGATTGTAAAGGTTAAGTAACTTTGCCCAAGTATGCACAGCTTATAATTGACAAAGCCAGGAATTGAACTCAAGTCTATTGATGCTGGAACCTAAACTCCCAACCACTTTACTGCCTTAAATTCCAATTTGGTACTTAATAGTTACATGTCCTTTGGCAAGTAACATAAGGTCTTTGAGCCTCAATTTCTTGTTTACAGGGCAAGAATAATTTATGAAGGGCTGTTGTAAAAAATTAAATGAGATTATTTAAGATAAATCACTAAGCACAGTATTTGGAAGGAATACAATAAATATTAGTTTTTCTTTCCTATTTACTTTACACTTAATTTATAACATGTATAACATAGGACTTTATAAGGATCAAATGACAGAATTACATAAAAGTCCTTTGCAAAATACATACAGAACACTATATAAATTCTGATTATTACTATAAAGGAACTGGGACTTCCCTGGTGGCGCAGTGGTTAAGAATCCGCCTGACAGTGCTGGGGACACAGGTTTGATCCCTGGTCCGGGAAGATCCCACATGCCGTGGAGCAACTAAGCCCGTGTGCCACAACTACTGAGCCTGTGCTCTAGAGCCCGCGAGCCACAAGTACTGAGCCCACGTGCCACAACTGCTGAAGCCCACACACCTACAGCCTGCGCTCTGCAACAAGAGAAGCCACAGCAATGAGAAGCATGCACACTGCAATGAACAGTAGCCCCCACTTGCCACAACTAGAGAGAGCCCACGTGCAAAAAACGAAGACCCAACATAGTCAAAAATAAATAAATTTAAAAATTAAAAAAATGAATAAAAAATTATTATAAAGGAACAGAGATATGAGTAGAAACTTAGTTGTGGGTTTTTAAAATTCAGTATGTAAAATTCAAACTCCTAAGACTTCCCTAAAAGAGTAGTTTCCAAAGCTGGCTACCAGTAGAATCTTTAGAGGAGTGGTTGTGAAAACCAGATTCCTTGATCACATTTTATCTATACAGACCTACTGAATTTTAAATCTCTGTATCCCTGGAATCTAGATGATTCTAATGTACTATTAAATTTTAGGATGACTGCCCTATTTTTATATGGTATGTTTATCATTCATTCAGCAAATATCTCATGTATTTCAATTATGTCAAAGCACTGTTTAGGCCCTATGCTCAATGATTTGCAGTTAGTAATGCCAATTATACATAATTGGATGCCTCTAAAGTGTATGATAGCGTTCTCTTTATTGTCTTAAATGTTCTAAGATCTTCTTTATATTTTAAATTTATCTAGAAAACCCTTTTTTTTTTTTACAAAATTTTATTGGAATATAGTTGATTAACAATTTTGTATTAGCTTCAGGTGTATAGCAAAGTGAATCAGTTATACATATACATAGATCCACTCTTTTTTAGATTCTTTTCCCATATAGGTCATTACAGAGTACTGAGTAGAGTTCCCTGTGCTATACAGTAGGTAGGTCCTTATTAGTTACCTATTTTACATATAGTAGAAAACCATTTCTTGATAAAACCCCTTTTATTATTGACCTATATAGATTAAGATAGTGAAATAAATGTGAAACAAATCCATAAATTCCTCACATGCAAAATTTTATGTAATGACAGAAAGATATACATGTATAAAGAATAAATAGTAAGAAAAAAAACCCCACTCACAGACCAGATTAGTGGTTTCCTAGGGCTGAGCAGATAGTGGGGAGTGACTACTAATGATACAGGGTTTCTTCTGGGGATGATGAGACTGCAGTGATAGTTACACAAACCTGTGAATATACTAAATAATGTTTAGTTGGACATTTCAAGTAGGTGAATTGCACTGTATGAAATTACATCTCTTATAATAAAGCTGTTAACAAATGTGTATTGTAATCTGTAAAGTAAAAATGAAAAAAAAATTAAAAATTGAATAAATACAAACTAAGAGAAGGGATAAAATAAAATAATAAAAAATTTAATTAATCCAAAAGAAAACATGAAAGGAGGTTAAAAAGGATAAAGAACATATTCAACAAATAGGAAAAAAAAAATTAGATGGTAGATTTGAACCCAAATATACTGCACTTACATGAACGTAAATAGACTAACAACTCCCTTTAAAAGAGAGACTGTCTAAGTAAATTAAAAATAATCTACTTATGTATTGCCTATACAATATCCACCTTCGTTATAAGGACACAAAAAAGTTGCAAGTAAGCAGGAAAAGACAGGCTATGCTGTTACAGACTGAATTGTGTCCCCTCAAATTCGTATGGTAGAGTCCTACCCCCCCCCCACTACCTCAGAATGTGACTGTATTTGCAGACAGGGCTTTACAAGAGTTAAAATTAGGCCATAAGGGTTAGCCCTAATCCAATGTGCTGGTGTCCTTAAAACAGGGGTCCCCAACCCCTGGGAACTGATACTGGTCCAGGGGCTGTTAGGAACCAGACAGCACAGCAGGAGGTGAGCGGCAGGCAAGGTGAGCGAAGCTTCATCTGCCGCTCCCCATCGCTCCCCATTGCTTGCATTACCGCCTGAACCTTCTCCCCTCCCCCACCCCACCCATGGAAAAACTGTCTTCCACGAAACTTGTCCCTGGTGCCAAAAAGGTTGGGGGCCACTGCCTTAAAAGAAGAGGAGACTGGGATTACAAGCGATACCAGGGATGTGCATTCACAGAGAAAAGGCCATGGGAGGGTACAGCAAGAAGGCAGTCATCTACAAGCCGAGGAGAGAGGCCTCAGGAGAAAATAAACCTGCTGACACCTTCATCTTGGACTTCCTGCCTCCAGAACTGTGAGAAAGTTAGGTTTCTGTTGTTTAAACCACCCAGTCTGTGGTATTCTGTTATGGTAGCCTTATCAAACTAATATACTAATGATAACAAAAAACAGTTGTTGTAGCTCTAATAATATTAGACAAAGTAGAATTATCAATATTTGGAAAGAAAAAAGGTACATAAATACATGGTACTGCAGATAAAAGAATCATGAAAAACTTTATGCCAATAAGTTTGAAATTTTAAGTAAAATGGACAAACTCCTAGAAAAACACATACTACCAGTACTGACACAAGAAGATATAGAAAATATGACTTGTCCTATATCTACTAAACAAACTAAATTATAATTTGAAACTTTCTCATAAAGAAAATTTCAGGCTCAGATGACTTCATCAGTGAATTTTCAAGTATTTAAGGAAGAAATAATATTACTCCAATGAAAAGCTTTTACAGAGAAAATAAAAAGAGAGATCATTTTCCAACTCATTTTATGAGGTCAGTATAATTATGACAACAAAACTTGGCAAGGACATCATGAATAAAGAAAATTCCAGATCAATCTCTCTCATAAATACAGAAAAAAGATCTACGCAAAATATTAGCAAAGCAAATCCATTGATATATAGAAAGGATAATCAATCCATTTTGACCAAGTCTGGTTTATTCCAGGAATACAAGGTTGATTTAAAATTTGACAGTCAAATGATGTAATTCACACATTAACAGAATAAAGAAGAAAACTCATATGATCATCTTACTAGATGGAGAAAAAGCATTTGATAAAATTCAACATCCACTCTTCATTTAAAAAAAGAGGGCTTCCCTGGTGGCGCAGTGGTTGAGAGTCCACCTGCCGATGCAGGGGACACGGGTTCATGCCCCGGTCCGGGAAGATCCCACATGCTGCGGAGCGGCTGGGCCCATGAGCCATGGCCGCTGAGCCTCTGCGTCCAGAGCCTGTGCTCCGCAACGGGAGAGGTCACAACAGTGAGAGGCCCACGTACCGCAAAAGAAAAAAAAAAGAAAAAAAAGAAACTCTTAATAAACTAGGAATATAAGGGAACCCTGTTAATCTGATAAAGAGTAAAAATCAACCAACCAAACAAATAAGAAAAGACACAGCAAATATATTTAATATATAAATATAAAATATTTTTAAAGGAGAAATATTGAAAGCTTTCCTCTTTAAATCAGGAACAAGACAAAAATATCTGCTATCACATCAGCCAACATTATACTGGAAGCCCTAGCTGCATAATAAGGCCAGAAAGAAAAAAAAAGATACAAGGATTGGAATAAAAGAAATAAAACTGTCATCATCCACAGGTGACATGATTGCACATGCAGAATCCAAAAGAATCTACAGACAAACCATTAAATTGCCAGATCAACATACATTACGAAAATATCCATTGGATTTTCATACACTAGAAATAAAAATTAGAGAACACAAATTTTTAAATGATTATTTTAATATATATTTATAAATATAATATATATATATTTATTTACAATATGAAAAAAATCAAATATCCAGGAAAAAAAACTAGCAAAATATGTGGAAGACTACACAGAAAAATACAAAACATTACTTAGAGGAATTAGAGAAGACCTAAATAAATAGAGGGATACACCATATTCATGGATCAGTAGGTTCAATGTTATAAACATACCAATTCTTCCACAATTGATACAACTCTAATCAAAAAGAAGGCTTTTTGTGGAAATTGACAAGGTGAAGGATAGGAGAGATAATTCTGAAGAAGAATGTTGGAGGGCAAAGCTACTTGATAACAAGGTTCACTATAAAGCTACAATAATTCAGACAATGTGGTATTTACAAAAGGATATGCTGGTAAAACATAATAGAGAGTTCAGAAACAGACCTCCAGAGATTTATAATAAAATACCTAGGAAAAAACATAGGAATAAACCTAGCTAAGGAGGTAAAAGAGGGGATGCACCTATATTCATAGCAGCACTACTTACAATAGCCAAGACATGGAAACAACCTAGATGTCCATCAACAGATGAATGGATAAAGAAGATGTGGTATATATGTTTGTGTGTATACATATGTATGTAAATACACACACACACACACACACACACACACACACAAGAATATTACTCAACCATCAAAAAGAATGAAATAATGCCTTTGGCAGCAACATGGATGGACCTAGAGATTATCATACTAAGTGAAGTAAGTCATAAAGAGAAAGACATATACCATATGATATCACTTATATGTGGAATCTAAAATACAATACAAATCAATGTAACTACGAAAAAACAGACTCACAGATATAGAGAACAGACTTGTGGTTGCCATGGGGGAGGTGGTAGGGGAGGGATGGAATGGGAGTTGGGGATTAGCCGAGGCAAACTATTATAGGATGGATAAACATCAAGGTTCTAGTGTATAGCACAGGGATCTACATTCAATATCCTGTGACAAACCATAATGGAAAAAAATATGAAAAAGTATATATATATATAACTGAGTCACTTTGCTGTACAGAAGAAATTAACACGACATTGTAAAGCAACTATACTTTAATAAAATTAAAGAAAAAGAGGAGATGCAATTTAAAATAGGGTGGTCAGGGAAGGCCTTGCTTAGAGGGACAGTGTATGCTACACAATGAGAAGTCTTATATCATAGAGATGTCAGTTCTCCCACAAATAAATATGCAAATTCAAGGCCTTCCCAACCACAACGTCGAAAGACATTTAATGGAACTTGACAATTTGGCCCTAAGTTTCATACTGAACAGGAAAAAATGCAAGAGAAAATAATTGAGATGACTTTGAAAAGGAAGAAAATGCTGGGATTTTCCTAACACCATCAAAACATATTGTAAAGTTATAGTAATTAAAATGGTGTGACACTGGTCTACAAATTAAAAAATAGACTAATGGAATAAAACAAAGAGTAAACAGAAATGTGGCATGTTAAATAAGTGGGGGGGGGGGAAACCCAATTTCCTGCTTCCTAACTAAATTCTCTAAATATTTGTAGCTTTCCATCAAGTCTCTTGGTTTCTCCCCAAAGCGATAATTTTATGCTTCTTTGCCAACTGTTATGCCTTTAGTTGGTTTCTCTTATCTAACAGCATTGACTAACACTTCCAATACCAGGTTAAATAATAATGGTGATTGTATTCACCCTGACTTTAGTGGGTGTGCCTTTGGTGTTTGCCATTAAATAAGATGGAAGCCTGGGGACTGGGATATCTCTAGTCTATATCTCTGTCTCTATCTTTATCTGTTTGTACTTTGCAAGCCTCATGCACTGCTCCATGCCAAGATTAGATGCCCTCCGAAATTCCTTCCAATTTTAAGATTCAATTATTCTATATGTACATGTGAATTAGATTTAATTTTGTTTTGTTTTTTTTAGTGAATGTTTCTCTCTGAAAGATTTTACAGCTCTCAAACAGAAAGCAAATGTCCTCGTTCTGTGCCTCACATTTAGACTGACTGCCAGCAAGTAGATAGCTTCTTGAATGAGGTGAGTTTAGAAAAAAGTGCAAGTAGCGAAAGTGCAGGAAACGGAATACAGTTCTGACCGTTGCCAGCCAGAGCCCCCTGCTTTCAGGACCACCACCCAGTGTCACTTCATCCCACTCAAGACACTTCACGTTGCGTTCTGTTGGGGACAGAAATTGCACGTATGGTTTACCTCCAGCAACGGGAATTATGCAGTAAGGACCCAACTGACGCTTATTCATACAATGACAACCTGAAACCACCCACACCAGCGCCTTGCTTCTACCATTCAATAAACAACCATATGTATTTGGAAGAATGCCGCCACTGACAGCACAATTCAGAAGAAGCAAAGAGATTTAAAAAAATTTTTTTTAATTTATATATTTTTGGCTGCGTTGGGTTTTCGTTGCTGTGCACGGGCTTTCTCTAGTTGTGGCGAGCAGGGGCTGCTCTTTGTTGTGGTGCGCGGTCTTCTCATTGTGGTCACTTCCCTTGCTGCGGAGCACAGGCTCTAGGTGTGTGAGCTTCAGCAGTTGTGGCGCACTGGCTTAGTTGCTCTGCAGCATGTGGGATCCTCCCCGACCAGGGCTCGAACCCATGTCTCCTGCATTGGCAGGCATATTCTTAACCACTGCGCCACCAGGGAAATCCCGAAGCAAAGATATTGATGCCAGGTTTTGTGTTGTGTTTCAGGGTTCTGTTTGATCTCCTGAGTTCTATGCTCTGAAGGTTCACCAGGTGTTTTTCTCAGAAACACTTCTCTGTTTTGCACTCTTTGATAATTACGCCATCCAGCTGGCACCGTGCTAGCATTTTACTCTTGGGCTGGTATGTGTCTACCAAAATCCAACTTTGGTTGCTTTGTTTCTTCCCAGTTTGGTTTCTAGCAGCCACACCCTTCCTCACAGTAGAGTGTGGAATCCTATGCTAGATTTAATATTGTATTTAAATACTGTATATTTTAAATGAATCACTTCCTTTTATATAGAGTTATGCCTTTCTCTCCGCCCCTCTCTCTCACAAGCCTGGGCTTTGAGGGTTTGTCAGGTGTTTGCTAGACCATAACACCTAACTCAGGGGCAGAAGTGGGAACTCTGGCTTGGCCCTCCTGTGGGTACACCAAGAGGCTCTGAACAACCACCAGTAGGAAGTCAAGCTTCCCATTTGTGCTTATCCATGATTACTTGTCACACAGTACTTTTCCTCAGTTCATTTGGATGTGGAACCTGGCATGAGGAATCCCTCTTGCCACACTGCCATCTCTACATGCTTATTGGTTGTTAAGAAGCTCCCTTTTCCGGAAGGAAAAATACATGTACTTTGTGATCCTGGAAGATCCCATCTATTGAAGCCTTGAACTTCGTAACAGAAGAGAGACCTGAGAGGGTGTTAGTGGAAAAACAATATGAAACACATTTTTAATCTTCTCTACTTTTAGTCTTTGCAACCTTTCATTAGATTGATCCTGTCACTTAGGGTGCATATTTTAATTAAACTGATACTTCAAACAGCCAGTGGCCCCGAGGCTTAAAACAATTGTAAGGAATAAAATACTGCCAAAGAGCCCAAGCCCATTTTCCAAGGTACCCTCTTGTGGGACTCCTCCTGCCTGCCTTCCCTGGCCCGGAGGCAGTTGGTGGACATTGCAGCCACACCTTGTCACTCTGAGTGCTTGGGCCCACATGCACCCTGACTGTTGGTTGACAGTTCCTGACCTGTGCATCCCAGGGGGATCTTGATTTAAGCAGCTTTTACTTCTTCATTTTTTTGTTTGTTTTTTTGCGGTATGCGGGCCTCTCACTGTTGTGGCCTCTCCCGTTGCGGAGCACGGGCTCCGGACGCGCAGGCTCAGCGGCCATGGCTCACGGGCCCAGCCGCTCCGCGGCACGCGGGATCCTCCCGGACCGGGGCACGAACCCGCGTCCCCTGCATCGGCAGGCGGACTCCCAACCACTGCGCCACCGGGGAAGCCCTACTTCTTCATTTTGATGATGGTTATAATATGACCTTAGCTCAGATTCAGCTAAACAGGAAGTCTAAAATCTTATATTTGAAGACAGGCTGGGTGAACAACCATCAGAGATGTTGTAGACTAGAGAGCAGGGTTGGACTAGACCAGAGATAAACTGGTTTTTTTAGACACTGGGCGTTCCATGCAAGGAATTCAGAGATGACCCTGGGGTAAAGGGACACTAATAAATAATAATGGGGAACGATAATACAAAGTACTGACGGTCCTCCCTGCTGATGACAACCATTCACTCAGCAAGTTTTTAGAGTTATCTACAAATGATCTACTTACAATTATAAGATAAATTTCAAAAAAGAAACAAGAAAGCAAGTCCCTGCAGATATAATGATGTCCTTTGAAATGGCAGTTTTAGGGAAAAGGATCCTGTTGGGAATGTCCTCAGTTAATCTATGAACTTAGCTTAGGGCCAAACTGGCTTCAGAAGTCTAAAGATGAGACACCAAGCCTTGATAAATCTCTGACCTATACTCCCTTGTCTTGAGACCAACCATGGACCCATTTCTTTACCTTAGAACAGTAAAATAGATCCCAACAGAACAAACATGGAAGAGAAACTGAAATCCATAAACCATTCAATAGGAGAGGAACTTCTAGAAATTTCCTAAGGAAAAGTCATGTTTCACTCACACATAGTCTACTAGGAAGTTACAACTCTAGAAATAGGTACCAAGTCCAGCTCAGGAGGCCACTCTGAAATCCTTATATCTGTAATTCTTTGATCCCACCCTATATGGGCCTTCCTGAGGGTCTAGGATTCCTTTGGCTGGGTTCATATGCTTCCTGCAGTCTGACTTGAGCATCTCTGCTGTAGCTCCCGAGAGGCCAATGTTTCTACTTCGTAGCTTTACTGAGTGGGCTCAGGCTGACATCTCCATGGTCCTGAGAGTCTTTTCTTCCACGGAGGCTTCACTTTCAACTGCCTATAGCATCTGATCTCTTCTGGAGGAATTTGTGAGGTGTCTCTTATTTTTAGAATAATTTTACACTATAGTCACTTATTCATATAGGAAAAAAAAGGAGTACAGCATTATTATATGTGAAAACCTTTGGAAATCAGTAACAGTGAGGGTCTGAAGATCAGAACAGTAAGTAATGACTCCTCTCGGAATCCTTTTTCTAACCCACCACCTAGTCGGATCCCCGTGTACTTCATTAGTTAACCACTTGTAACAACCTGTTGAACACCTACCTTCCCCATGAAGCTGCAAGCCCCACGATGGCAAAGCCTTTATCTGTTTCATTCATCACTATATTCCCTAGCAGAATACCAGGCACATTGTAGATGATCAGTATATGTCTGTTGATCAATTGACCAATGTTAGACTAATTGCTTAGTATCTTAGGGCTTTTAGTTTTTTCATCTATAAAATCAGTGGATAAATTAAATCATCCTCAAAGTCCTTACCAGATGGAACTAATTTGTATCATGATTTGTGAAGTGCACTGATGTCTGCTACTTACTGTGAAATGCACTAAAAACATAAGATTTTTTTGAATCTCATGCATTGTTGAATGCATAGAGGGATGGATAGATATGGGATAAAGCAAGCATAATACAATGTTAATTGTAGAATATGGGTAGTGAGTATATGGATGTTCACTGCCAGTTACTTCAACTTTCTGTGTAGTTGTAAAGTTTTTCATAATAAAATGTTGGGGGAAAAAATGGGGGCTTCAGAGTAGCCCAAAACATGGACTTTGGTAGGAAAAATAGCTGAAGAAAGTAATTCAATATAAAAGTCATCAACAGGGGCTTCCCTGGTGGCGCAGTGGTTGAGAGTCCGCTTGCCGATGCAGGGGACACGGGTTCGTGCCCCGGTCCGGGAAGATCCCACATGCCGCAGAGCGGCTGGGCCCGTGAGCCATGGCCGCTGAGCCTGCGCATCCGGAGCCTGTGCTCCGCAACGGGAGAGACCACAACAGTGAGAGGCCCGCGTACCACAAAAAAAAAAGAAAAAAAAAAAAAAAAAGTCATCAACAAGGGGCTTCCCTGGTGGCGCAGTGGTTGAGAGTCCGCCTGCCGATGCAGGGGACGCGGGTTCGTGCCCCGGCCCGGGAAGATCCCACATGCCACGGAGTGGCTGGGCCCATGAGCCATGGTTGCTGAGCCTGCGTGTCCAGAGCCTGTGCTCCGCAACGGGAGAGGCCACAGCAGTGAGAGGCC
>NW_006779909.1:3854967-3865589 GCF_000442215.2 Lipotes vexillifer | reverse complement strand
AAAAAAAAAAAAAAAAAAAAAAAAAAAAGTCATCAACAAGAGTTCAGGATTAGAAAAAGAACAAAGAGACAAAATAGATGTACACATTTTAATAGAATTGTGTGAACGTGCAAAAAATTTACGTAAGAGTTTAGAGGAGAAAGAGCAATCATGGGGGACTCTACCAAGATGGGCAGAAAGCGCTTCAAGAACTAGGCGATATTTCAGCAGGGCCTTGAAGGTTATGCATCATTTGAGTTTAAGGAGGAATTTTTAAGGGGCTGAGGACAGCTGAAAATGATAAAGTGAGCATACGTGCGGAGCAAGAAATCAAGCAAGGACAGTGAATTTCACATTGGCTTAGCTGCAACTAAATAGGGAAAGTTAAGGTTGGAAAGTAATGAAGATAAACAAAATTTATTAGGATCTTCTGTATATATTTGAGGTACCTGCACACAGCACTTTCCATGCATTTGCTCATTTAATTCTTGCAACAAACGTATGAAGCATTACAATTACAAGAGCTGCTAGTAAGGAAACTAAGGTTTAGAGAAGTATATAGTCATTTGACCAAGGTCACAGCTAACAAGCAGTAGAACCAGGTTTGTCTGACCGCAAAGCCCAAATACCTAACCATTAGACATACTGCCTCCCTGGTAAAGTGAGGCTAGACTCTAGGGGGCCTTAAATACCAAGGTAAAAAGTTTGGGCTCTACTCCCTAAGCCTGGAGATCCACTGAAAGATTTTTGATGATCAGAGATTTTTAAAAAGAAAATTGGCAGAAATAGGCAAGAGATTGAAGCTAGGAAGCCCAATTAGGGAGCTGTCACAGTAAGGTGTGAATAAAAGCCCTAATCCGGAAAAATTGCTGTGGGGACAGAATAAAGGAATAAGAAGTCTTTAAGAAGAAATAATCTTCTGACCTCTTCCTAGTAATATTATATTGAAATATATCGAGACATTCACTGTTTTGGTATCAAATATTCAAATTAAAAGTATCTTTAGATCCCAAATGTTGTATTGTATTAGCCCGGTGAGACTCCAAAGACAAATAAGCAGCCCAAATGTCATTCCAGTCCACTTGCCAAGCCACTCAGGCCTCTGGGATGGTTTGAGGGTCTTCAGAGTGTTGATAGGTCTGGCTTGTCTGAGCTGCTCACAGGGATCCTTTGGGCCTACTCTTGCAATTCTCTATCACTACTGATGGGCTCCAGAATGGATCTAAGAGGTCCAAACCTGGTTGTCCCATCAGTAATCTGATAGGGCTAATCTCTCTTCCCCAAGAACTGGATCTAGAGCAACTAGGGATGGTTAGGCCGCCACTTAACCTGATCCACTGGGACGGCTGTGGCTTTCTGCTGTGAGCTGCCTAGAGGGGTTAGCTGAAGGGTGGGAATTCTTATCAAAAGAGATGTGTGTGCATATGCAGGAGGATGAAAATGCCCAGGGAGTTGGTGTGCCCTGGGGAGCATTCGTTTACATGTGGGTTGGGGTCCCTGAAACAGCTCTCTGGTGTTCCCTCCTGCCCTGTCTCTCCAGTATTTCCCTGACAAAGTGACATGCTGGGGAGTACAGACCATGAAACAAGAGAAGAAAAGACTCTTGAAAATACAGACCCGTGGACAAGCACACATATGCGTGTGTGTGTGTGCGTGTGACTATATCAATAGCCAAGATGGAAAGCAAGTTCTCAGACAGTGAGAGGGTGTTGAATAAGAGGAGGGTCTACCAGAGGCAATGAAGAATTGCATTATTTTCCCAACATGTTTACAACCAACAGGCTTTGAAGTCCGAGGAGAGTTGTAGGAAAAAGAGTACTATTCAAGTACGAGCCCAAAGCTCAGACACTCAGAAGTCACTTACAATGAGGGTCAGTTAGGCTCAGGGGGCTATTGTCAGAATCTGACTAATTGAGAGATGAAGAATCAGTGCTTTATAAACTGTAAAGTGCCTTTAAATTACGAGGTGCTATATAAACTGTAAAATACTACACAAATGTAAGGGAGCATGATGACAATTATTTGAAGAGGAGAACATTATTCTGAATGTAGTCTGTGACTTGAGAATTAGACAGTAAGAAAATTATTTTAAACAAACAACAGAATTTGCCTGTTGAAATGTATCTTCTCTCTTTCAGAATCAATAATCTTGATGGGGCTTGACATTTATTTCAAAGAGAAACTACTCAAAACATATGAGACTCCTTTTCTGGGATTAATTTCCTTCAGAACCAGCTTACAAGCCACACAAAATTATCTCATTAATTTATAGTCACACTGTGTTTTGAACCTTACATATTATCTAGCTTAATCATTAGAGCTGACTCCAAAAGAATTTTAAGTGTTTTTTAAAAATCAAAATTCACTCTCTAAAGCAATGATTCTTAATCTTTTGTGTGTGTGTGTTGAGGGCCTGCCAAAATGCACAATGCACAGAACAGTTTGCATGGGAATTTCTAGATCCCAAGGTAAAGAACTCTTGATCTTCCAAGCATTACAGAAATTCAAATTTGAGGGCTACAGATCTGAGGGCAATTATTTTCTGAACATAAGCAGCAGGCTTGTTGGAATAAATGTTTAGCCTCCCAAAGGAATTGGCTGAAGGAAACCACACCACCATAGGAATGATCATATGGTATGAGTGTTTAAAAATTAGTCCGTTAGAGTCATATGGAGTTTGTGTCGTCATTTCTGTAGCTGCAGTGGTTTTTGGCGTGTGTGTGCGTGTGTGTGCGTGTGTGTGTGTGTGTGTGTGTGTTTGTGTTCATTGCTAGTAGGATGTTTAGGCAGCAGCATTTGCCTCCCCAGGTGTCTACCCTCAACTCAATTTAACCAACTCAACCTGAAAGAGCCATAGCCCTAGGAAAAGGAATCAGATGGGCTGAAATTGCCCTTGAGGCCCATCTGGTTACAGGAGAGGAAGAAAGGCATGATTGGCATTTGTGTAGCCGCTCTGGCTCTCTCAGAGGAGTCCTGGCCAAGCGCGTTTGGAGCTTACACTGCTGTTGTCTTTTTGAGATGGAGGGGGGATATCTTGTGATCCTCTCACATGCCAACCACTGTTAGAAACAGACTTTAGGTGAATTAGTTAATTTAACTCTTAACCTCCTCAGAAAGATAGTATTGTTCTCATAGATGAGAAAACTGAGACACAGAAAAGCTAAAGAACTTATAATCAAAGTCAATTAGCTAACAATTAGCAAAGCAGGCATTTAAACTCAGAACTCCTTCTGCTGCCCAACACTGACTCTCCCATTTCTTCCCAGACTCTGGGAAATGTTCCCATGAGCTCCGCCCTCCCTGTGGGCCCCTGGAAATGAAAGCCATTCACTTATCTCATCGAGGACAGTGTCCCGAAAGGCCTGCCCATCAGACACCTGGGACTAAGCCTCATTTGCTTCTATTACTAACTTCCTTCCTGACCTTGGCAAGCTCCTTGAGTGATCTGGGTTTTCTCATCTGTAAAATGAAGAGGATAGAACTAGATGAAACTTCCAGCTGAAAAATTCAGTGACTGAATTCTGTGCACTCACCCCATTCCCTGAAGCTGGCAGGCCTCCCGATCCTGTGGGCTGCTCACCGCTCCCCACTGGATGCCACCTTCTCTGACCGCCCAGCTAGAACGATGCTCCGCTCCAACCGCATGTACGGCTGTTGTCCATTTTACACTTACTTGGCTTATCTTTTCCATTTTAACTTCCATATCTTATCTGAATTCCTCAAATATTTTTGCTTATTTCTTTAACTCTTATGTAGTACTCCAATGTATGAATAAACCAATTTATGTTTTAATTCCTCCACGAGAGACAGTGGTTGTTTCCATTTTTCACTAACAATGCTGTGACTAACATGCTTTTAGTTGCCTCCTTGAGTACTTGTACAAGAGATTCTCCAGAATGAACGTCTAGAAATGGAATTGCTGAGTCAT
This sequence comes from Lipotes vexillifer, assembly GCF_000442215.2. Classification (NCBI taxonomy): domain Eukaryota; kingdom Metazoa; phylum Chordata; class Mammalia; order Artiodactyla; family Lipotidae; genus Lipotes; species Lipotes vexillifer. The sequence continues at coordinate 3,861,682 of NW_006779909.1, read as the reverse complement.
AGGGTTTGTGTATTACGTACTGCCAAACTGTCCACTGCAATGCCAGTACCGACAAACGTTCCCGCTTGCAATGTGTATGAGTTCTGTTTCTCACATCCTCACCAATCCTACCAAGCTTCACATCTTTCCAAACTAGCATTTTGACTGCATTTGCCTTATGACACTCAGCACTTTCTACATTATATCTGTTTATATGCTACCTCCCCTACTGGCTGTAAACCTTGTGGGGTCAGAATCCTTGCTTAATTCATTTTTATATTCGTCCCCCAGAATTTATTGAGCTTAGTTAAGTATACAATAAAGAGTTATGAACACATAAATGATAAGCAAACTGAATTCATTTTGACCCAAGGAGATGGGGATTCGATGATGGCAGGGATAAAGTGTCTATCTCTATTCATCTGGGGTGAGGATGTGGGTAGGGGATCCCCATCAGCTGCAGTGATGGTTGCACAGTGGTCAGAAGTGGCTGACAGACCAAAGGTTTCAAGATCTACAGAGGACTCTCTCCAACCTTTGGAGATCCCAGCTTTAGAAAATTTTTTATCATGTATTCATCAGCTATTGATTGATTGTTGGGAGCGGCAAATTTCCCAGTCTCTGGGGTCATCTTTTTATATACCAAGAGTGCTGCTTCTGAATGGAACTCCCCCACCTCTGGCTCCACCCCATTACTAAGGGTTGGATAGAATCCATGTGTCCTTTGGACTAGGAAGCTGCATGACCTATGGTAAATGCCTCCCCCTTTTGACACCCCAGCAGTTCCAGGCTGACTCATTTTCTAAATAAGCCACTTGCTGCTTTTGGTCTGACATCACATGTGGAAGAATGAGTAATTTTTCAAGAACCAGAGCTATACTGGATCAGAATAAGATACACTGTGTATGTTACTCATAGTTCTAGGACGAGGGGTCAACACTGGTAACAAGTACCCTAACGTTCTCCCACCCCTCATTTCCCTGGGGCCAAGGGATAGAGAAAAGGCAGAGGAAGGAGGTGCGTATGGATGTGAAGCATTTTTGTGTACATCTCTAATTTTGTTATCACATTATGTACAGTTTAGTAAAATTGTCTTGTTGCCTCTGCTAGATTAAGTGAAAGTAATATAGCAAAGTAGGCAAGGCCGTGGGGCTCCGCTGCTTGGGTTCAAATCCCAGCTCCACCACATACCAGTTGGGTGACCTTGGGCAAGTTATTGACTCTTCATTTGCTTCCATTTCCTCATTTGTTAAATAATAAAAAAACAATAATAGTGCCTGTAATGTAGGGTTGTTGCGAGGAATAAATGAACTCATATATATGGATCACTTAGGATTGTGCCTGGAACTTAGTATGCACTATGGAAATATTAGTAAATATTTCCTTGAATCCATCACAATGTTTATGCTCATGTTACATGCTCAATAAATGCTTTTTGATGAAATGAATTCATCTTATTAAAACATATTTGGAACTGGGGGATAGCAGTGACTACAAGTGGTAGCCTCTTGGTTGGAAATGGAAGGAAGCATAAAGATCAATTCCCTTGAGCACAGGTATTACCTGCCTGCCCCACTTTTGTTAGTTGTTTGTTCCCTAGTTATGTGCACTGTGGTGGGATAAGGGCTGCCCCCACCAGGTGTCACTCAATGGAGGTTCTACTTGCTGTTTTTTAAGTGTAGGGAGAAGGTACAAGTCTACATCCTCAAACCCTGGAAGCATGGGCTGAGTTACAAAGGAGACCCTGGCACCAGAGAACTTCATTCTCTGACTTTTCAGCACCTACTACTTGTGAGGAGTTAGCAAGACAGAGGCATTAGGATGGGTGTTATTTTGTTGAGTTGTTAGTAGGATGGGAACACACGTAGGAAATTATTTAGATAAGATGTTAATATCAATGCAGATGTGGTATGCATTCTCACAGCATTTGTGGTTTTTTGGGAACATACTCCTGAGTCCCAAGAGTCACAAAGAAGCCATAGTGAAATCCCTCGAAACCCGCCCTCTATCACAGACTTCTTCAAGATGCCGGGAGATTGGCGGACCCCATTCATGAGAGCAGGCCCATCCTGCCTCATTGGCACCTCCGTGTGGGTTTTAGCTGAGGAGACTGATGGGCCAGACAAGTAGCTCCAACTGGGCCACTACGGAAGCCAAGATGCTATGCTTATTAGAAAGGCTCCACATTCAGTACAACTGGTAGAACTGCTGAGTTACCGGGGAGGTGTCAGGAAGCGCAGCCTGGGGGGCATCTAAAGGACAGCCGTATTCTTAACCATTGCAAAGACAGTCACACACACACCGACACAAACAGCCTCACCCTCCTGGGTTTTTCCCTTCCCTATACCCTCGTGCACACACACGCGCTTGCCTCACGTACACTCTCTCAGTCAAAAGGGGGGCCTAGGGGAGACCTCATGGCTGAATCAAATGCTGGTTAATGCTGCTGCTTTTATTACACCAAAGGTCTTAACATTTATTTGGAGAGGAACACAAAACTTGGCATACTGGCATGCATTCTCTACAGCACAGTTTCGGAGGAGCTCAAGATCACCGGACCCCACACGGGAGAACAACGCCGGAGGTGGCAGGGGGACTGTAGGTCCTTGATCTCTCCGGTCAGCAGACTACAGGTGCTCCACTACCACAGCAATCGAGGAATCTTGTGTGCTGGGCAGGTGTGTTTTCAACAGCTAAACAGGTGTGACAAGGGATCCAGGTGTGGGTGAGTCCCTAACACTTAGAGCCGAGAGTTATTTGGGGGTAAGTATATTCTCCCCAAACAGGTAGCACTGACTACAGGGGGGCATGCTTAGCACTGCATCTGAGCTCAGTTAAGCAACCAGGTGTCCTCAGTGAAGGGAATCCTGGTTTCAAAGAAAGAATAAGACATGATGGTGCTATCACAATAAGGCCACTAAAGTCACAGCGAACGAGGATCTCAGAGGAAGCTCTCACGACTACAGGGAAGCAGCTCTATCCTCTCTGACGTCAGGTGCCCCTTGCTGGGTAGGCACCTGCTCTGAGACCTTCACCTGGTCCTTTCTGAGCTGCAGCACATCACTGAGCGCAACAGAGCAGAGGAGGGGGCCACACACGTTAAGGTCATGGGACATCACCACCAAGTGTGGCTGACTGTTGTTGGCAAATGTCTTGGATTCCTTTCCCGGTTGGGCTGGGTGCCCCTGTGTGTCTGGAGAGCTAATCTGAAAAGAGGCTGGCAAAGGACTTCCTCAAGCTCCGGATGGTCTCTGCCTTGGCTTCATCCTCATTGGCTGAAGACCGGAAGAAGGAGGACTCAGAGAAGCTGAAGGCATTTGTCAGGGACTGCGACTTGCTTGAAGATAAAAACCAGAGAGAATGTGAGAGGGTGGTGTTCCCAGCGAGGCAGGGAAGGACGGTGACACGAGGATGCACGACCGGAACGCCCACTCCCACCCCAGGGAGACTGGGTGGCAGAGGAGAAAGCCAGCATGGGGCATGCTAGCAGGCCCCTGGGAGGTCCCTGTGCTCTTCTCTTTACCTGCAGTGCTGCTCAAACAGGAGAGGATGGAGGCAGCATGGGAGAGAGGGAGAAGGGGGAAAGAGAGAAGAGAAGGAAGGAGAAGGGAAGGAGGAAGAAGGGGTGGCTCAAGGCTCTTCCTTTCACTTAACGCTAAAGGGCCCACAGGCTAAATTTCAGGGCCCCAACTTGGCAAGAACTAATCCAGGAATCTCACACCCTTCCCCTTGGATGAAATGTAGCAACCAGGGGCCGGTGGACTCTTGTGCTCTCTTTCTCATCAACTGTCCAGTAGTGGAGCCAGCATCAGAAGACCTGGGTCAAAGTCTTGGTCCCGCCTCTCACTCACTCTTGACCTTAGGAAGCCACGTGCCTGAGACTCGGTTTCTTGTTTGGTTTCTTGATTGTGTTATGTAGATGTCTGGTAAAATGATCTCTAGGCCTTTTCAGCTCTTTCTTTTTTCTCTGATTCTAAAAGAACGTTTTGACTTGGCACGAACTCTAACAACTATATTGACCGTCCTTACAATGGGCGTAATCGCCCTCGCAGCCTCCCTCAGAGGAGGCTAATATGAGGTCTGTGAGTTTCAGGGTGTCCAGGGGCAACAGAGATAGACATCAGGCCTACACAAGGTTACTGGGTAGTTTTCTAATGAAAAAATCCAAACTGCACACATTTTAGGGACCAATTTTTCCCTTGAGACACTAGTGAGTCAGAGAGAAAAACTGTGAAGGCAAGAAGGTGGAGGGGAGGCCAGGCCCAACACTGCAGGAGAGGACACGTGGTCTGGCGTCTCCATGGCCGTCTTCTCTCCTTCTTGACTTCTGCTTGTCTCCTTCCTGCTGGTTCCGGGCTCCAGAACTCCTCTCCCGGTATCTCAGCGCTCCCAGCCCTCCCCTGAACTCGGACACAGCCCCAGAAACTCCCTTCTGCAGGGGCATGAGCCTGTCTCTTCTCCCGCAGGGGCTGAACAGGTGCCCTGCCTTTCACTGGGCCTGGGATGAGCCCCAACATGCTGGCCTCTGGGAGCGGCGACTCCTCGGCATGCACAGGCCGGGGGCACAGGTACAAGCCTCCAGCTTGTCATCAGAGGCTGGCTCGATTCAACAGCTTCAGCCCAAAGGCAGTGACAGCCCACAGATCTGCACTCAGACTGGGGCCGGAGTTGGCTCAAGAGAAGGTAGGCGAGATTAAAAAGTCAGCTGCAGAAAACGACTGGGTTGAGGGGAGGGTGTGAGGCAGGCGAGACATGAAATGTACCCTCGGCCAGAGCTGCGGAGCAAGGCCGGGGGATGGCCCTCCCATCATACAGGACTGGAAGACGCAGGGAAAGTGGTCATCCGGACCACCCGAGCCCTCATCCTGTCTCTGCCGCTAACTAGCAGAAGGGTTTTGACAACATCAGATCTCTCTCAGCAGTGTTTTCTCATCTGTGCAGTGACTAGAGATGATCTCTGAGTGGCTCATCTGAGCCCCAAACTCGACAGCTCCCTGTTCTCTGTCCCTGAGAGTTTCACCTCTTTACTGAGATGCACTCACGGGACGCTTCCAATCCCCCGGGCTGCGGCTGTCTGTGCTGACAGTCATGACAGAGGTCTGTGGTTGGGGACCTTGAAGAGAGCCGTCTCTGGTTCTGGGGGAGGGTGGAGCTGAGCACCCAGGTGCTGTCCCTACCAAGTGCAGCTATACTGTTTTCTAGGGGCCCTCAGTTCTGCCCTCTGAAGCAGGATAGTGTGACAGGGGTTGGGAATGAGCGAGCCCAAGAGGATGGAGTTCCTCAGGGTCTCTGTATGGGCCTCTCCTCTGATGACCACACCAGAGGCCAACCTCGTTCTGACAAAGCTGAACGTAAAGAGCTGAAATGGATTTAAGTACTTCCCCCTTTTCCTTCTGGGCAGCCTTGCTCATTGGCACACCCTAAACTGTGAGTCAGAGGCAGAAAAGAGAATGAAATTTTTTTTTTTAGGGAGAGAAAGACACATATACACACAGAGAAAAGGAACGGAAAAAAGAGTGGGAGGGAGGATTAAAAAAAAAAAACAACAAGCAACCCAAACCCTAAGCTCATACAAGAATGGGAGAGGGGGTAGTAACTGCTTTATTGCCACTCCCCAGGAAGAAAGGGGAGGGTTTGAGCTTCTAGCTAGACCTTAAGACTTTCACTTCCCTCTTTCTTGCCCTCCCCAATCAACCCAACCATGCCCCCCACAAAAAAGCCCACCAAAACCCAAACCCCTGAAAAACCCCACAAAAATATCTTTAGGAGGAGGTCTGATTGAAGGTGCTTCCTAGCAGCTCTGGAGCCCAAGGCCTGAGAGGAGGGGCAGGAAGAGGGGAGGGAGGAGCTGCTGAGTCGTCTCTTACTTGAGCTGTGGGTGAGGCTGGGGCTTCTGTGGTGGAGCAGCCCGGGGTGGCTGGACCTCTGCCAGGGAGCTGCCGCTGGAGGGTGCATCTCCGTGGGTGGTGGGGCCGCCCGAGGAGGAGGAGGAGGAGGAGGAGGAGGAAGAGGAAGGTGGCAGCGGTGGTCCAGGGGGGAGCCGGCGTGGACGCAGCACCTTGCCTGGGGGTGGCATTCCTTGGGGTTGCCCAGGGCCCCCTAGGTTCAGTACAAGAAAAACTTCATAATTTACCCATATCAGAGGGTTTCCTTATTAGAGTCTATGTCCCATAGGGTGTGGCTATTTAATTACCAAAGGATAAGCTCTATGACAAGAAGCCACCTGAGGCTCTGAAGGGCTCCAGAGCGGGCCCCCGGTTACCCTCAGACGTCGCCGCTACACGCTCCTCCTCACACTCACAGCGGCTCAGTCACAACAGAAGTCGGAGCACGGGGAAGAAGCCGTGGGATGAGCGGCCCCCATCAGAGGTGAGCTCTCTTACGGAAGGCCCCCAGACCACAGGGACCACCCCTCTCCCCCAGAGGTTCCTCAGGTACAGGCCAACCTGGCCCACGGTGTACTAGGAGGTCTCAAGTTCCACATTGTTTTTTTGGAGTCGGCCTTAGTCTGTCCTGCTCCACGCCTGCATGTCTGATTGCCGTACCCCCAGCAGGGCTTCCTTTCAGCATTAAGTCATGGCCATGACTAGGACCTTTCGTGTCCAGTTGCCTCTTTGTACCATCCTCAGGGGCTCCAGTCCCTCCCAGGTGTATGTGGTGAAATTCTCCAGAAATCCAAGTCCCATTCTCTCCCTGGAGATGTTGTGAGCACCATTTGGCAAAGAAGAGCCCCGCC
>NW_006779909.1:3834988-3854486 GCF_000442215.2 Lipotes vexillifer | reverse complement strand
CCCCCGCCCAGAAGGACCAGGATCCCTTTCTCCCAGCGTGAGACAGAAAACCATCTGGTGACCTGGAGATCTCATTTCTCAGTCTCAATCCCAGAGTCCACGTTCACGTGCCCACTGGAAGGAGTTGGCTTACAGAAACTCAACGACAGCTAAGAGTTGTACTGTAACTTAGCTTTCTAGAAACACCAGGACACCTGTACCCTCTGGAGAGGCAGAACTGTACGCCTGTACCATAGTACATCCATGATCGTAAGCCAGTTTCCCGTCTACACGGCATGGACTCCACTTTATCATCAATGACCGATTAATACCAGGGTGAGTTACACATAAATGAGTAAATGAGTAAATGACTGAGATTTTGCATGTTGAAGAAGTTCTAAGTTCAAATCAGAAACTAGTGAAGATGACGGATGAGCAGAGCATATTGCATATTAACCAGTTTCTGCCTCTCCCAAAGTCTGACATCATTTGTATCAGCATTTTCTTGTAAAGTACCGCAGGCTGATAGCTCAGCCTCTTGTACCAGAACCCTGAGTGCTTTCCCAACTGTACAGAGATGCTTGAATAGCCAGAAACTTTACAACTTAACACTGAAGACAGATATAACTTTTCCTTTATTGCACATTAAGCTGTACAAGAGTCACAGGAGAGAGGTACTTCAATCACACTTCCAGCATTGGCTGAGGTTCTCCCAGCTGGATTGGTACAAAAAAAGGCGACAACATCAGAAAAGAAATGGGTACAAAACACCTGAACGGCAATCCTATACTGTGACACGGATGCCCCAGGCCACAGAGTTGTCCTTAGCATGCTGCCTGAGGGCACAGGACAGTCAGGGTGTGCTGTCTGCTTGTGTTTGGCCCTGGGAGGGAGCCCTAGTCCCTTTCTCCCTCACCTGATAGACCGTGGCTGACACCACCCTGGAGCCTGACTAAATTCAAACGGCAACTTCATATTTGTGGCTCACAAATGTCACATGAAAAGCACCTGAATGTTCACACTGATCACATGCAAAGAAGCAACACCACCGTCAGCTCACCGCTTGGACAAAAATAAATTAAAAAAATAAAATGTATTCCTCCATTCTGGGAAATGTTTCTTTATTCCTTTCTATCATTTCATCAGATTGGGAGGTATTTAAGGACCTGATTCTTATGCAACCCACCTGGAAGTGCTTAACTGCATATATATGTATATATTTACAACAGATCGACTACCATCGGCATCTACATCGTCTAAGGGAGGAATCGCGGACAAGAACATTCACACTCAGTTCATTTCCCTGTAGCTCAGAATTTGCCAGCAATCAAGACAGAAACCAGGGCACGTGCCCCTTGACACAGAAATCAGGTTACACACCACCAACACCAGTTATTCCTCAAACCTGGCAATCCAGAAAGGTGACATGTCAGTACAGAAGTGAGAGGGAATGCAAAAGTAGAGCTAGAGGGCTTCCCTGGTGGCGCAGTGCTTGAGAGTCCGCCTGCCGATGCAGGAGACGCGGGTTCGTGCCCCGTTTCGGGAAGATCCCACATGCCGCGGAGCGGCTGGGCCCGTGAGCCATGGCCACTGAGCCTGCGCGTCCGGAGCCTGTGCTCCGCAAATGGGAGAGGCCACGACAGTGAGAGGCCCGCATAACGCAAGAAAAAAAAAAACAAAAAAACAAAAAAACAAAAAAACAAAAAAAAGTAGAGCTAGAAGCACTCTTCCAAAAGGCAAACTGCTGGCGTGAACTCCCGCAGCCCATGGTGCTAGAGGAGGCCACTTGGTGCCCGATCCTGGCCTGGCCAGGACATGGCAAGATGAGGCACTGACCCGAGGCGTGGTCTAGTAACTGCCTCATCCCTGCCCAGGAGCTGCATGTCGGAGGAAAGAGGACAAACGGGTGAGGGCTCTTTAAGAGCCACCGCTGTGGACCAACGGCCCCAAATACACAAGCTAAAATCTGAGACAGTCCCTCTCAGGAAAGATAAAGCTCTTCATTCTCTGGACTCTGGAGGGCTTTTGGAACAGCTGACAACTAAAGCAGGTGCCCACCTCAGAGTTCTGGAGGCAGTGTACCCACTCGAGGGAAACGGGACAGTTTCGATTCGCTCCCATGTCGTGATGCCTCAGGAGAGGCCAAGAGAAGAATGGTTGAATCCTTCCCAGACTTCTCAGTAGCTCCCTGCCTTCTATGTCCCAAATTGCTAAAGAATCATCTCTGTACACAGTAAGCTTTGGGGAAAACGAAGCAGCCTCAGTTCCACAGAAGCGCACAGATGGCCAATTCAGAAACGGCAAAGTAGAAAAAACTTACAGGGACTAAGATGAACACAGGGAAAATACTCACAAGTTCACTTTGATATTGCACATCAGCGGCCCCATTTTTTTTTTTTTTTTTGGTCTAATCTCATAGCTAATTAGTTAATAATTAAAACGAAGGGTACACTGGGATGTCAGATACAGAACACGCTCCTGGAAATAGCTTATTCTTTATATTTCACGTCATCACTGAAAACACAAGAGCTCTACAGGCACGGCCAGCTTATTCACATAAACTCAAATGCACCAAACTTTAGCAAATGGAGAAAAAGATGGATGCCTTCAGATTCAACGGATGAAGCTACGGAAATAAGACCTCGAAAATCTCTTAAACTTCTATCTATTTACCCTAGTCATGCAGAAAGGAAGCAAAAAGCACAGTTCATTGAAGATCCCAAGCACACTCATGGAGGTAAGCAGGGGGTGGGGGGCAGTTTATGTGAGTCTGGGGGGAGAAGGAGGGGAGTTGGGTTTTATTTTTGTGGTCTTTGTTTCTCCCCTGTCCACCCCCCCACCCAGTCCTATTTCACCCCACATTATGTAATTAAAATATACTATCAAACCACCCAGAAGCTAGTCACACTGAACTTGGGAGAGGCACAATTCTTTTGTACACTGTTGACAAACAGCCCTGGAATCACAAGGTATACAGAGAAACATAAGTGAGCATTACAAGCACGAACAGGAACAGGTAAACAACCAGACAGAGGCACTGACACTGCATAGGAAAAACACAGTCCAGTCAGCCTTGAAAAAACGCAGAAATGGCACCAATGGGAGGGTCTGTTGCTCCCCTCCCCGCTTTCCTTTCTTTCCTTGTTTGTTTTTGGCTTAAAATTTCTGCTTTGAAAACTTAACTACCAATCGCTTTAAGAAGCTTGGACTTGTTTTGGCCCTACTGCAATGCCATTACAGTCGAGAATATACTGTAAACAACCTTGGGGGGCTGGCCGCTGAGGTGGGGTCTTGCTCGAGTCCGGATCCTTAAGTGTTCCACTCTGGAAGACAAAAATGCAAAAGAGATACAAACAAAACTCCAAGCAGATTGCAAAGAGAAACCCTGTGGCTCTGTGGCAAGGCTGCAGAGGGATCCGGTGGGATCCAGCGGGATCTGGCCCAGGGGCTTCTGCTGTTCCGGAAACGCCTCAAAGGGACTCTCAGCCTCTGGGTTATTGCTGGGGCCCAAGTGTACGCAGCCTGGGGCTTAGAACCACTCTGACAAAAGTGTCTGACACCTCCTTACCCTCTTTTCATTATTTCACTCCGTTGTAGACCCTCTTTCTAGAAGCTTTGAGACTTCCAACAGCATCTGGTTTCTTCTCTGGGGGCTGCCCAAGGCCCAGCTCCCCTGGCACTCACAGGCCCAGCTTCCTGAGGAAGGATCAACACCAAACTCCTGAGAGTGGCTGGAGTGCCAGTGGGGGCTGCACCAGGTGGCTAGCCTAGCCTTGGCTCACTTCTCCTGTGGAGTTAACTCTGGGGTGGGATCAGCTCTGGGGCTGACTCAGGGGTCAGAGCCGCTCTTTGAGCTGGGCTGGAACTCCCACAGGGAAGGACTTGAAGGAGGGGGCAGTCTTTTTTTGTGTCCCAGGACCCTCCTTAACCAGAGGGAAGGAGTAAGGTGTTAATGTTTGTAACAGTGCTCAAGGCCAAGCTGTTTTTCCCTCTCTAACAGCATAATTGCATTTTACCCAACAACATGGCCCTCCTCCCAGGCTTCCTCTCCTCCCAGCTGTGATTCTGATTATGCCCCAACGGGATCAAAGATGCATGTGACTTCAGTTTGTCTAACATTTGTACCAAAGGCAGTGAGCATTTGGAGCTTGAATTTGGCAAGGGGGAAACGCTCCATGAAGCCTGGGGGCTGCTGAGTGTGCAGATGGTGATGTCAAAGAGGGAGATTCGGGGGCTTCCCTGGTGGCGCAGTGGTTGAGAGTCCGCCTGCCGACGCAGGGGACGTGGGTTCGTGCCCCGGTCCGGGAGGATCCCACGTGCCGCGGAGCGGCTGGGCCCGTGAGCCATGGCCGCTGAGCCTGCGCGTCCGGAGCCTGTGCTCCGCGACGGGAGAGGCCACAACACAGAGGCCCGCGTACCGCAAAAAAAAAAAAAAAAAAAAAAAGGAGGGAGATTCGGAGGCAAGGCTGTGAGAGGCTCAGCGTGTCTTCAGCACACCCCACTTCCTCTTTCACTGCTCCTCTCCCTTGTGACAGGCCCCCCAGCCCTACTCCCACACTAAAACTGTTTCCCATTCCCATGGGCCTCCGATCTGGCCTTCAGGCCCGTTTTCAGCTCCACTACTGGGAGAGCAGAAGCGCTACCCTCTCCAGTATTATCGTCTGTTAATGACAGCACTGCTGTCACAGTTCTACCAACAGGATTTCAGATAGGAGGCAGGGGGCCTTTGAAATGTCCTGGTGCCACTGCATCAGAGGGTGCCCGTTCTATCTACAATCCCGACCTCTCACAGATCACAGCAAGAACACCCACATTTCCTTTCCTTTCTTCCAAGGACTTTCATGGGATCCACGAGGTGATGGATCACCCGACAATGAAACACCCACACCCAATAAGCCAGCTACAGCCCACACCATCCAGTCAGCAATCAAGACCCATCAGTTTTTCCTTCTTGGCATCTAAGATTCACCATCTCCTCTTGACCAACTCTGGTCAGGCCTGTATCATTTCCTGTTTAGACTACTAGAATAGTCTCTCAAATCTTTAGTCTCTTCTCCAATAGATGTTCTGGATACCTATTATCCTCTTAAACCCCTTTTCTAATTGTATCAGTTTACTGCTCTAAATAATTTATAGCTAACACTATATAGTGCTGGGTAACATGATGGACAATTTTATGCAGTATTTCCCTTAAACCTCACAACAGCTCTATGAGGTATCAACATCCCTAATTTTTAGATAAGGAAACTGAGGGCCAACTAAGGCAGGTAATTTGCCCAGGGTCATGCAGAGGCAACTGGCATGTGAGCCCAGGCCGTTTGACCTTCTCTTCCCATTGCCCACAGGATGACGTCCACATTCTTCAGGCTGACACCAGAAACTTGCTTCAGCATGGCTGGACTGGCCCTTCTAGCCTCTCTCCCTCATGTTCTAAACTTACCTCCCTCATGTTCTAAACTTAGGCCACTCCAATGTTTATGCTAAATACCCTCCAGAAATACCTTTTCTCCTTTTCTACCAATCCAACCCAACATATCCTGGAGGTCTAAGTCAAATTCTACCTCATCCATGAAATCTCTCCCCTGATTGCCCCTTTCAATTCTGATCTCCTCTCTGAAATCCTACAATAGCACTTAACAGACTGTCTTGTTATCCTGAAGACTGGGATGATGCTTCTAGGGAGGCTGCCAGATCCTTGAGGGCATGGGCTATGAGTCTTCACATCTTCTCATGAATTCCTAACAATTACAGTGCCCATTTTTTTCCACAGAAAAATTGGGATTTATGGTCTGATATGGTAACTATTTATTGAAAAGGGAAAAATACTTAAAATTGGGAGTATTTTGGAAAATTTAAGACTATCGCCATTTTACCAATGTCATCAAGCACGGGACGGAGCACATAAGAGGTCCTTAATAAATGCTTATTAGATAAATGACCATGCAGCAACAGTGAAGTCCAAAACGGAGTAGAGTAGAAGTCTTTTATGAGAAAAACGTTGTTAAACCATAGATGTTAAACCACACTGTATTTGATATCAACTCTGATTAGCAGCTCTGAAAATGCTCAGGTTAGCGAATTAAACATGAGGCCTGCTACATGTGCCTGCATATTAGGTGCAGAAGGGAAAGTCAAAACAAGTCTTGGAGAAGCAGAAATTGTTCCCTTTTCTTACATCAAGCCTGAGTAATCCAGTCATGGTAGGGATACTTCAGTCCCAAGAGTTCTTTCCCATTGTGAGCTCTACTTTCTCTTGGCCTGGCTGCCAACTGGAAGAGAAGTCTGCAGGATGGTGTTTGGTAATGGGCGCACAGGATACCAGGGCTGCCTTTTTACCCAAGCTGGGTGTCAACCCCGCCCAACACACACACACACACACACACACTGCTGTTGGGTCTCCAATAGTAAGTCTTTAAGATTGGGCAACAGAGTGACTGAGGAATTTGGGCTTTGGGGTTAGGAAGACGGTGGGTTAAATCTAAATCTCCTACTTACTAGCTTTGGAACATCGGGCAAGTCATTTTCTCTCCTGCACTAGCCTTTCTTCAAATGGTGTCTATGATATAAAGTGAGGTTACCTATTTATCTACCTACTTACCTACCTACCTATCTATCTATTGAGACATCTATCGAGATATCTGTAAGTACCTGTTCCTGGCAGGTACTACAAAAGATACGACAGATGATGGTAGTGGTGATGCTGACGGGGCCTTTTCCTCTGAAGCTTTGTTGCTTCTTAGGTCTCACTCTCATAATGGAATACCCTCTCATACAGTGCGTGCAGCCACTAGGGGCACTTGCCGGTCCCCTCCCCCAGGGCCTCACTTGGTACCACTGGCAGCTGCCAATGATTCACCTCAGACATTGATCAAGGGCAGCTTAAGGTGCTCTCCTCCCAGAGAATTGTTGTCTTCAGAGACGGTTACGGAAGACCACAGGGCACAAGGGCAGAAGAAGGGCCAGTGGGCAAAAGCTCCAACAGGTAGACTTTCACTTACAGGAAGAACTTCCTATAGTAAAAAACAGTGGAAGAGGCCGTCTTGGGGGATGGGTATGTTCGTGCAGAGGCTAGCAAATTACCTAACAAAGATACAGTAGGGAATATACCTTTATTGAATATGAAATAGACTAGATGAACACTACAGTTTATCTTCCAAACTCTGAGAACCTATAAGCCCAGGAAAAACTTTAAAAATCCCACAGATTAAGCTCTGATGGGGAAACTCACAGCATGAGCTGATAGGGGCAGTCATACCACGAAGCCTGGTCCTGGCTCTCCTCAGCCTCAGAAATATACAAACGAGACACCCAAGGATGAACTGAGCCCAAAAGTTCCCTTCCAAAAGCTTCAGGGGAAGAGCTCCCAGAAACCTCCTTTCCACTGGAGCCTGGGAATGTGCCTTGGCCACCCCTGTCTGGCGCCTAGGGAGCTTCTCCTGCCCCCGCCCCCTGGAGCCTGTGGACTGAAGACTTCCCAGGGGTTATGGGAGCCAGGAGAGTCCCCCAGGACTGTCCCTTGCCAGGCTGAGACTCTCTGGCCCTGCCTACAAGCCTTCTGTCTGCTGGGGCTGGGGGCCTATTCCCTATGGGGTTTGGCTACCATGGAATCTGTCTCCAGTCACCAAGAGCCGCCTGGGATGCCGCATTCCACAGAAGTCTGGCCACTCTGGCGTCACTGCCAAAGTCTGGCCTGTAGCCAGCCCACAGCAGGAACTCAGGGCCAGATTGAGCTGCAGCATTTCCCTCAGGAAGCTGAGTTGACTCAAACAGGTAAGAATGTGAGGTCCAATGCTCGTGCCCAGCTGCACACAAAAAAGGAGAATAAATGGCCTTAGAGCAGCATGAGGAAAACCCCCAAACAACCCTGGGCTTAGAGAAAGACGACAGGCTCAGAGGGTGTCAGCTTGTAATGCTGCTGCCAAAAATGTGATGCAGCTGGAGGTGCATCAGTGTCCCAGCGAGAGGAGGTCACAGGTCCACTGCTCTTTGGGCTGATAAGCCTCACAAGAGAGCACTGTAATCATCAGTTCTGGGTACCTTTTTTAAGGTGGACACCAGTGGAATAAAATGGGTACATGGAGCAGACAGGATGGTGAGAAGTGTGAAATGACATCTTTCCTCATGGGACTTTGGGCAAGTTACTTCATCTCTGAGTCTCAGTTTCCCAAATGAGCCAAGTCTAAGGATTAAACGCGGTAACTGGGGAAGCCTCCAGACTGAACAGAAGATCAAAGTTAGTCAAGTGTAACTCTGACCAAGGTCAAGGGCTGGTGTGGGTAGTAGTGAGCCTCCTGGCGTTAGGGCTCAAGCAGGGCCTGGACAAACTGTCAGAGATGCTGTGGATGGGCTCGTGCAGTCGCAGGCAGGCGACGTCTACAGGCCCTTCCGGCTCTGGGCCTCCGTGAAGCCCTGCATACACTTTTCGCTTCTTTAGGTGTCTGCGGTAAGAGACGAGCCCTCCTTAGCTGTGCAGTCCTGGGCCCAGCAAGAACGCAGGGAGGTGTCCTGCAGGCACAGGCTTTGAGGGGAGGCTGCTGCTGCTCCCCACCCAAGCCGACAGGGCTCGGGTCCCGCTATGCTGAGGCCACTGGCCTTCGTGACCAGGGAAGCCAGGGAGAGGGGAGCAGGAGAGAGCTGGTGAAGCACGGGTGCCTCCAGGTTGGGAGGTTCAGAACAGGGCTGTACGAGGAGGAGGGCGAGGGCTCCCCCCACACAGCACAAGGGCCAGCTCTCTCCATTCTTACCATCTGTGTGCTCTGGTGGAACATCAAAAGGGCCCAGTGCAGGTTACGGCAGAGCGTCCTTGGAACTGGGGACCAGAAGATCCAGCTCTCTTGCTTATAAGCTGTGTGACCTTGGACAAATCACTGGCATTCTCTTTGCTGATATGTAAAACAGAGTCAGAAATACCAGCTCACGTAAAGGTTGTGAGGATTAAAATAATGGCTGTGCTTTGTAAGTCATAAAGTGCCAGGTAAAGTAATGATATGAGCATCATTACTATTATTTGAATAATAATAAATATCAATCCAAAGGCATGACGCTTTAATGGTAGGATTTCATGCATCAGTGGAGAAGATATTGTTGGGTGGGCGGGGTAGGGTGTGGACTCTGGGCTAAGCTATGCCATGCCCTCTGACTTGTATCACTGACTTGTCCCAGCGAGGTCCCTGAAGATGCAGAAAAGTCACTTCAAAAGCAGTAAATGTCAGCTCTTGAGCTGACGGGAAAGGAAATCACAGGTCTGGGCGAGAAACCAAGTCCACGGTTGAGGGTTTGTGGGTTTTTGCCAAAGGCACCTTTAATTTGCCATCCTGTGGCTTTCAGCAGACAAGCTGGGAGAGAGGAGCTCCTATCTGAGGTCCCAGCAGGCTGGAAAGCTGAGGAAGGAAAGACATTGACTCAACTCTTGAGAGCTGCTGGCCTGAGTCCAGCTGCCCCACCATGGAGGAAAGCCTGTGCTTGCTCAGCATATCTGAGACAGGAAATTGAGAAAGGGTCTCAGGGTCTGGCCCCAGGAAAGAGGCCAGGCCAAGTGCCTCGCCGGACACGCCACAGAGCTATTCTGATCAGCTCCCCAGGCCCCACTCCCCCGGTCCAGGACCCCAGGGGGAATGAGGCAGCGGGAAGGAATGTGGTCGGGAGGCTGTAGGTTCAGCCAGAGCAAAGGGGACAGCGTGTTTTCAGGCACCTTGGGACCTTTCTGGGATCACTCCTGCAGTCCCCAGTGCCCAACTGCCTTCTTCTGAAAGGGTATAAAAGGCACCCAAGGATGAGCTCCTCCTCCTTTTGTGAGGGGAATTGCTGCTCCAAGGGCAGAGCTCATCGGATTGGAGCCCTCGCATAATCAGTGATTTCCTAACGACACAAGAAATGTCCTGTGGCGCGGTCCATGAGCCCCATGGGGACCCAGAGGGCCAGGTCACCCGAGGTCAGAATGTCAGCTACAAGTGATTAAAGATGTCCCTTAAAAGTTAAGACAGCCCCAAAATAGTCAGTTTCCCTGAATAGTCTGTTAAGGGACCTGGTCACTAGTGACTTTATCTGAACCTGCCTCAAATCTCACATTTTCAGCTTATACTCACAGGGGAACAAATTCCCTAAAGCAGTCCAGCTGTGGGAAGCAGGAAGGCCTTTCCTTGAAATTTACTTCTTCTAAACTGAAGGAAGCCCTCTTAGTCCCGTGTTTGGGATCTGAGTTGTGTTTCCCCCTTAACTGCATGGCCCTTTAGACTCCAATGAAACCCCTTCTCAATCTTGGTCTCCTTGCACTCAAGAGACTTCATCTTTATGAGCCCTTTGTAGCTTGAAAGACCTGGCTGGAAAGGTTTTTGAGTATCTCTTTAGACCAGAGAGCCGGGGAAAAAGGACTTGCATAATGCCCCGGCAGAGGCCAGAGGTTATCAGGCCTCAGTCCCTCAATTCGGAACACTCATCACTGCCTTTCCCAGGTCTGTGGCTAGCACACGGCCTGGATCACAGCATCTTAGATCTGGAAGGAGATTTTTAAAAGTTGCCTGTTCCAACAGCCCTAGCCCCCAGCCCAGCCTTTCACAATGTGCCTGACAAGTGGCTTGGACATCAGCAGTGACGTGGCAGCCACATACTGCTTTCCCGAACAGCCATTTCCTCTCTTAGCATCAGAGACTTTACTCACGTCTTCCAGTAGGTTTGCCTTTGGCACCAGTTCTGCCCCATGACAGCTGTTGGAGAGCTGAAGATACTGAGTCATGGGCTCCTTGAGACTACTGCTGCTTCACGACAGCCCCTTTAACTTTTACTCATAGAACAGATCTGCCAAATGCCCCAACCTCTAGGTCTCCCTCCTCTGAGCACGGTCCAGTTAGAGTTCGTCCTTGTTATGCTGTGGCCCTCAGACTGGAAGCAACACTGGAGGTGTGCTCTGATCAGCTCAAGATCGGGGAGAAGGCCTCACCTTCCTCCTGGACACATTATGTGTATTAATGTTTCCAAAGGCTGACTCTTAGAATCCCTTCTCATGGGTCTAACCCATAGCCAAATAGAAAGCCCATGGTGTCCGAAATCCCTTCATTAGCAATTCAGCCCTTTGGCTCTGGAAGATTTTACAGGAAAATAAAACGGGAGCCATGTAATGGGGAATGAAAACAGACTAGCCGCAGGAAGAAGAACCCTAGGACACCACCTCTGCAGGCATGACCTGAAAGCTCTGTCCACCTGCAGTTCTCTCCCTGGCTCCCCCGAGCCTCAGAAGTAGCACCTCTCCAGAGCCCCAGGATGTAAGGCCCAGCTCAGATTCCAGACGACAGACCCCAGGATCAGTGAGTGTGACGGAGAGGGGAGAGCAGGCCTACAGGGAGGAGGTTCTGTAGGTAAATAGCCTAGAGGCTTTGGCCACCACTGGCCACCAGGTGTCACTGCCACCTTGAGAACAGTATCCCTAAGGCACTCCAGGGTAGAGGGTCCTTTGCCGTGGCCAACTCTCAGGGCAGCCCTAAAGCCGGCAGGCCAGCCAGCCAGGCTGAGGCCAAGCTGTCATCAGCCAGAGAAGGCTTTGCCACTCACCCCCTCCCTGCTCTCAGAGACTTAGCGCCTCTTACACCCTCAGAACTGGGCACAGCAGGTGGCCTGGGCCCAGCCCCA
This sequence comes from Lipotes vexillifer, assembly GCF_000442215.2. NCBI lineage: Eukaryota > Metazoa > Chordata > Mammalia > Artiodactyla > Lipotidae > Lipotes > Lipotes vexillifer. The sequence continues at coordinate 3,842,885 of NW_006779909.1, read as the reverse complement.
TGACTTTGCTCTCTGTTTCCTATAATTAACCCACTTTGGTCTAGGCAGTTGGCTGACAACAAGATAAGGGAGGCCCTCTGCTCACCTCCCCTGTCCCTAACCTCCTTTAGGCTCTCTTTTAGAGTCAAAGAAATGAAAGCTTTAATGGGGGAGCTGTAGGCAAGGAGAGAGAGGGAGAAAGAGAGAAAGGTAGACAAATGGCTAGTCATAAGTCTGTCCTGGTCTTGACCTAGAACACTGGGCAAGAAGCAGCATCTAGGGCTTGTGACTCAGGCCAGAAGCTCTCGCAGCCTGAGCTGCCAGAGCCACAGAAGAAAGAGGCCAGCAAGAGGGGCCTGACCGTGAGGAGTGGAACGTGAGTTAGTGGCAGCACCTGAGGGCTCAGCTCACCATTCAAAGTCCTGGCGGGGACCTAGGTAACAGGCTTTGGTTTACATCTCTTCCATTTGCACTCTACTAAAATTGTTCATAGAATCCCAACACCAACTCGAATATGCTGCTAGGGCTGTTAAAGACACTTATTCCAACCGGGAACTCGTCCAACAAACACATATTGCAATGGCAGATCAAGGGAGGGGTAGGTGGGAGTGGTTTATCACTGTTGTTTATATAGAATTGCTGTCACGTGGTGATAATAAAAAGCAGACAGATTAGTTTTGTTATTGTTGTTCAACTTTTCTACCCACAATAGACTGTACCTGGGCAGACCATGCCCCCACCCCTCCTTAGTATACCCAGGGTACATCCATCCAGTGGCTGCCAGGGGCTGGCTACTCTGCCAGACCTGAGGGACACAGCAGCGAACAAGCCCTACTCTTGAGGCGCCGACATTCTAGTGGAAGAGACAAAGAAACACAGATGAGAATGATCGTAGCTGATAGCAAGTGATGTGCAGAAAATTTAAAAGGGGAGGGGTGGTAGCCAGTGACTAGGTGGCAACTTTGGATTGGAGGGTTTAGGAAATATGTTATACAATCATGAAAGAGCCAGCAATGCAAAAATACGGGACGAGCACTTCAGAAAGAAGACACAGCTAATGCAAAGGCCCTTACCAGCATGGCGAGGGCACAGCAAGCTAGGATGGTATGAGGGTCCTGCATTTATCACTGTGGCCCTAAGTCTATTAACTAATTTTAAGCACATACTTTGGGGTAGGCCTGTGCTAGTCAGTGAAAACACAGACAAATAAGGCTTGAAAGTATTTGAGAGACATTTGCTAAATTAATTAAATTATGTACGTAGTAAAGAATTTGGCCTTGCCCAAAGACAGATCTGGCCTTTACTCACACCCCCCTCCCCCACTTGGAAAGTAGCCTCTACACTCTGGGAATTTCCTGAGTGACAGGAGAGTCTCTGTTATTCAAGGTGGGGGCCCCTCAGCCCACCTGATGGTGCATGATAATGAAGTGACTGATGGTGGGCCCCTCAGGCCCCTTGGTATTAGACTGACCTCCAGGGAGGGGAAAGTTGGAGACTGAGTTCAAGGAGGTGATCAAGCAAGCAAGCAAGCCTACAAAATGAAACCCCAACAAAAACTCTGAACACTGAAATTCAGGTGAGCTTCCCTGGTTGGCAACACTCCATGTGCCTTATCACATACGGATGCCAGAGGATAATGCATCTTAAGGACAAAAGCTTTGTGTTCGGAACCCTCCCAGACTCTGCCTTATGCATCCTTCTTTCACTTATATTTGACCTGTATCCTTTCCAATAATACATCTGTGAGTATAATAGCTTTCAGGAAGTTCTGTGAGTCCTTCCAGAGAATTACTGAACCCGAGGGTGGTTTGGGGAACTATCTGAACTTCCTGCTGCTGTCAGGAGTGAGGGTAGTCTTGTGGAGGCCTTAAGGGCCTTTAGACTTTGCAGCTGGGCTGACTCCAGGTTTCATGTGACCTTAGAATTGAAAGGGATCTAAAGATCATCTAATCCAATTCCATTTTATAGGTGAGGAAACAGGTCTAGAGATGGGAAATGACTTACCCACGGTCATGTAATGTCACGGCAGAGTGAGACTAGCTCCTGAGTGTCTTGACTCCCAGCGTGGTGTGCTTTCCACAGTTTTACAGTTTCTGTTGTAACTTCAAATGTAAGGCTCAGCAGAGAAAAACCCTGAAGCCAGACTGGCTTCGCTATAAAGAAGTTTTGCAGGTGTGCCTATATTTAGGGAAGCTCATTCCCTACCAGGTTTCCTGCCTTGACTCTGACATATTTCTCTTTAAAATATTTAAGCTGAAATATGTCATGTTTACAAAGTAAGGGACTTATATGAAAGAAGAATCAATGCTTTCATTGGGTGAAAACACTTTTTTTGGTAAATTCTTTCTTTGTGATTGAACTTCTATCATTTTCATATAATCTAAATTTTATTGTTAGAAGAGATCTTAGCGATTTTTTTTTGGTTCAACCCTTCATTATACACGCAGAGATGCTGGGGCAAAGAAATAGAAAGAAATCTACCAAGCTAACCTGGTGAGTCAGTGGCAAGGACAGGCTGAACTCAGGTCTCCTGACTCTCAGCGTAGCCTTCATTCAAGTCAGGATGATTTCCCTTTAGGAGGCCAAGACAGTGTTGCACACATTTATAAAAGTACTTAAGCAACCCTCACAGAATCCCAGAGCAGCCCATTTTTGTTTATCTTGCCTGGGCAGCATCAGGCTCTCTTACTCTGTCATAAATTCTTTAAGCAGCTACCAGATATTCTCTGTACTTCTCAGTGGGTAAGGGGGGAAGGGAGCTCTTGTCACTTTTCCTCTAGAGCAGGAATGAACATCAATCTGCCAATCCCATCACTGAGACAGTGTGGACTAAAAGGCAAGACTAGGACGCAAACACCTTGATTCCATCAGATTTACAAAATCATAAAATCTACTGCGGGCCTCATATTATTTTAACCGGGAAAATCTTTTTATCACCTCTAGTTAAGTACAATATTCAAATAATGGGCTTGTATCTCTAACAAGCAACTAAAGTGTGTTCTCCTAATTACCCTACCTAATTATCTAGTGACTACATTCCTGAAGCACAGGAACAGATTCTTGCACTTGGTCAGAGGCCCCCAGAGCGTGAGCCACCTATAGAAGGTGTGAAACAAACAAGAGCTAATCTATGGTAACATCCCGCCACATGGGGCCACTCTCAACTTGGATACCCAAAGACAGCACAGATGTTTCTATGTTTCTATGCTACGATTCTGTGATGTTCAAATGATGAGAAGATAAACGTGGGCTAATTTGCTTCTATACTAAATAATCCAGACTATTTTATCTTTTTTTTTTTTTTTTTTTTTTTGCCCTCTCCCCCTCCTTTTCTTCTTTCTTACTGAAAGATTTCAAGAATCCAATTACTTGGCTCCTGATTGCAGTATAATCCCAGCACTGATCTTTAGAAAAGGGAGTGATGATCTCAAAGCCTAAGGCTGTAGGGAACCCACACCCAGAGGCTGCTTATGTAACAACACAGGTAGCCTTTACTGAGCATTTACCATGTGCTATGCCATGTGTTAGGTTCTTCACTTCATCTGATCCTTGTAACAGCCCTAGAAAATAAGGGCTGTTGTTTAGATCTCTCCTGAGCCACAGATACGGTCCTCGTTCAAGGTCACAAAGCCAGTAAATGGACGGTCCAGGATTCAAATCTGGATAGTTCCTGCTTCAAAGCCCACATTCTGAATCACTATTCTATTCCACCTCCCTAACTGAAGTAGGATCTCGAAAGCAAGATTGCTGAGAGATTTTCATTATAAGGGATAAAACCTGAGCCCTGGAAAGGGTAGTAACTTCCCCCCAGAGTCACAGAGCTGTTTAGGGGAAGAGCTAGTCTAGGACTCAGTTCTTGGATTCACTGTCCCAAGTTCTTACTACTCTATTATACGGTGGAGAGAAGAGTTTGGCGATATTTTTGAAAAATGAGCTACCTCCTAGATGACTGTCTTTAGCCCACTCTAGTGCCACAGGGCCTGAGGTTTCACAAAAACCTGAGTGTGGACTTCCCACTAGACCTGCAGCTGGAATACTGTCACTGTGAATGTGACTGCCCGGAGTCATACACCACAGTCAACTGGAGAAAGCTGCCTCGTCTCCCTCAGGAAGGAAAGCAGAACTCGAATATGAGTTTTACCTTGTCACTCTCGCTCAGAATGAGGGACCTGACTCTCCCCTCTCTCCAGACCAAGAGATTTCTCAGAATTACCCTTCTTTCTCTACAAATGCGGCAGACCTCTCAGGCAGTGAACAGCTAATGAGAGATCTGATCGAGCCCTTCCTCAAATACCTCCCAGTTTAAAAGTCCCAGGGGAAAGAGGTTCTGGTTCCCTGGAGTCTTCAAGTTCAGAGGGAAGGGAGCCAGTGCTCCATCTCTGGAAAGTCCTAAAGGTGACCCTGCAGCTCGCTAATGAGAAGGTTTCTATAAGGGCTGGTAGAAGATAAGCAGGTGTCCAAAGGGGAGGGAGGGGAAAGAGAGGGAGAAGGAAAAGGCTACACAGAGCCCATGCAGGCCTCTAGGTATCTGACCTCTGCTCCATCCTAGAGCCACCAGTCCAGAGCAGTGGGCTTGGCAATGGTTCTTGGCTCTCCTCTGTCTCTTCCCTGCTTACCTGTGGCTGCTGAGTGGTTAAGGGTCTCTGAGGAGACAGGATAGGTGTCCTGGACAGCAGCTGGTTCATCTTGCTGATGACCAGTTCGGTGATGAGCTGTCTGTCCTCCACTTGGTGTTCCCCAATCAGCGGCATACTACAGTCCATGACCTGGTGGAGGAAGTGGCCCAGATTAGGAAAGGGCCTGGAAACATCCAAGGCCTGGTACAGTCTTTCAGAGTGAGCAGGACTTAAGCCAGCAGAGAGAGGTTGGGGTGAAGTTGGTGCTTTTGTCTTCGGCTGGAAGAATGCTCCTTGGCATATACTGGCCTTTATCCCCTTCTCCTGCAAGCCTTTGCCTTGGGCCTCCCCCAGACTTCACCCATGCCAGGGCTCAGTGAGACTTCAGTCTGGTGGCTGAAGGTGGTGGGGAGAAAGAGAGAGCAAGGAGAGAGGATGCCTTCTCTTCTCACCACCAATCCAACTTTTCCTGTACCTCAAGGTCCAGATCAATACTCTCCTTGAGGGAGTGTCTGCTTGCCCAGGATCATAGACTCTGTAGTCCAACTCTCTCATTCATGGATAAGAAAACTGAGGCCCACCGAGAGGTGGAAGGTATGACCATCCAGAAGTTACATGCCAAGCAGACCATGGAGTAGATGCCGAGCCCACCTTGGGCTCCTGACGTGAATCCTCTGCAAATACCACCAATTCTTGGCAAGGGGCCTCTGCTGCTCCTGGGAAGACTGGATGGGAATGTGTGTGAAAGACTATATGGCCACTGACGCTCCCTTTAATACAGGAAAAGAGTCAGCAAAATTGTGCCAGAGGCTCAGGCTGACTCAAGTGTCTCAAGGCTCATAGAAGGGCTAAGAAGAATCTCCTGCACCCAGGAGACCTGAGTTCTAGTCCAGGCTGAGACACCAATTCACTATGTAGCCTTGGGCACATGTTCACGGCATTAGGCCTCAGTTGTCTCACTGGCAAAATGAGCAGACTGGACCAAATGATTCCCAAGACCAGCTTCCTGAGACCAAGAATGGCAAAACCACTAAAGTCTTCCCAGAGGAGTGGCAGGCTAGGACCCAGGAACCCAAGTCTGGCATCTCTTACCAATGGTGTGGGTCAGCTGAGCTAGTTAGAAATAACATCTCCCACTGGCAGGTGTGTTTTTGCTATGCATACCCCCTGGCTGTGTCATCTGGAAACCTTCCCAGGGCTCAGGAGACTCTAACATAAACGCAGTCCGTGCTGCCCATGTAGGTCTCAAGCCGAAAGCCTGGCCTCCAGCCTAGGGGGTTGTCTCTTGCTGAGATACTGTGTGGGCCAGACTCACCTCAAAAATGTAGTCTTTCCCATCTTTGCCATGTACAGCTTTGACAGCACAGATGTCCAGGCCACCAAACATCTCAGAGCAGGTGTCCACCCACAGCTTGTACCTGGAGGGGAGGGGAAGGTGTCCCGAGGCTGGGGCATTAGTCCCATGCTCTCCTTGCTGTCTCTACCTCTCCCAGCCCCCGCCCCATCCCTCCCGCCCTCCACCCCCATCAAATACACTGCCTTGTCTACAGGGCCCTCCTGCTTTGCTTTCCAGATCCTACCTGCCTTCCCAAGCGCAGGGCAGGTCTCACCTACTCCAGGCGGCCTTTCTTGGCCATGCCAGCCCACAGTAACTCCTCCTTTCCTGGACCTTCTATGGCGTGTCCGGTCTTTATCTCCACAATTCAGTACATAACCCATTCCTGCCTGATCTTGTTAACTGGGTGCTTGGGCCTTTGTGTTCCATCTGTCTGGCCTGATCAGAGGCTCCCTTTGGGCAGGGATCATTTCTTACACCTCCTCATCTACGGACGCCTCCCCTTACTTACCTGTCTGACATGGCGATCTGCTCCAGCATTGCAGAGCCAGTGTTTGTCTTCCAGTTCCCTGAGATCGACGTCCTCCTACAACAAGGTCCCGCCAGGACAGGACAGACAGTGAGCCAGGCCAGCAAGAGGAGGGCTCACCGCCACTTTCCCCACCTGCTTCTCCCGCAAATAGCCGGGGGCCTGTCTGCTGAGCCTAGAGCCTGGCTGCCTCCGCCAACCCGGCCTGCAATGCTCTCCGCCTTTCTACAAGAGTCCCACCCAGGCTGCTCTGGCTCCACGGAGCCTTCCCTGATCCTTTCAACCAGATGAGCACCTGCTCTCTTTAGAACACCGAGAGGACTTTGCCTACACCTCACTTAAAATCCTGCGCCTACTTTTTACTTTAGTTATTTGAGCTAAGTCTTCTGGCCACAAGTCTATTAATCACTTGAGGGTATACATTTTGTCTTGTATTCCCAGCAGCCTACCCACTTGGTATCTAGGCTGAGTTGGTATATACAAACTGAATTCTATTGATGCTGGAAATACCCTCAGGGTTCCTGTGAATATCTCCCCATGGCTTCCTTACTAGCTCACTTATTAATTCAGTAGTTAATCTTGAGGGCCTACAGTATCAGCAACATGACTCTGGACAAGTCAGTTAACCTCTTCAGGCTTAAGCTGCCTCATCCATCACATGCAGCTGATGGAATCAGGTCCCCAACCCCTTCTCTTCCGTGCCCTCCCCCCCCCCCCCCCTCCAAGAGCATGTGTTAGAGTCAACTAGTCTTGGGCTAAATAGGAGGCAGGTGACCTGGTTTCTGGTTCTGGATTTGCTCTTGACTGGCTGGATGACCTTGGGTGAATCACTTCACCTTTCTGTGCCTCCCTTATCCCTTTGTAAACACAGGGTTGTCATGAGGACCAACTGATACAGTTTTAAATAAACTGTAAAATACCAAAAATACGGCTTTTAGATTATTAGTCTTCACTCAGACACAGTCAAGAGGAAGGGGATGGCCTAGGGTACAGAAAAGCCCTGCTCAACTACTGACAGAGCCCTTCACCTGCTGTCCTTATCACTCACTATGACTAAAGACAGGAATGACGTGCTTCTCTGCTCAGCAGTTCTCAGGAGTATTCTCTCAGAGATCTGATTTCAGACACAGAAATCGAGACACACAGCTGGTACTTCAGAGCCCTGAGCCAGCCCAGTGAGCCAACCGATGTGGCAGTAACAGCTCCTCACATTTGTACAGTACTGACTACCTTCCAAGGTTCTTCCTTCCCAAATCCCTCGCCAGAGCCTCACTGCAACCTCCCTGTTGTGAATAGGCTGCGATTCCTGCCCCCACTTTACAGACAAGGAGATGAAGACGCAGAAAGGTTAGATGACTTGTCCAGCAGTGTATATCTACTCAGGTAGATACCAAGATAAAAACTCAGGACTCTTCGTTCCTTCATTGTGCTGCGCTT
>NW_006779909.1:3813016-3834901 GCF_000442215.2 Lipotes vexillifer | reverse complement strand
CTACACCCCACTACCTAGTTCAGAAAAGGCAAACAACTGACAGCTGTGTGGCTTGCAAAATATGAATAGAAACACAAAGACAGATCATAGTAAAAATAATGGCTGTCTTCCTAACACTGGTGGTTCACAGGTGTGTTCCTGTGGCGAGGCTGGACTCCTCAAGGACAGGGGCAGAGAGTCCCTCACTTCCATGTCCCCAGCACAAGGCCACGGTACATAATAGGGTCTCAGAAACTTTGAGTAATAATAATGTCCCTTATACTTTACACCTTTCTCTAACAACGGGATGCAGGGCACAGATCCATGCAGGCTCCCTGGGGCACGTGGGAGCAGAAGGGAGACTGAGAAGCCATTTAGGGAGACTCACAGGTCATCCGACCTCCACAGAGGGACCCACATTACTGCCTACTGACAGCGGAGCAGGAGCTGCGCATGCTTTCCACCGACCGTGGCTGCCTCTAGGTCTCTCTAGGGTGAGGGCTGGGGGAGGAAGGAAGAATCTCAAACCTTATCCTGACTATTGCCAAGTCAGTTCCTTCTTCTGAGAGCAAGAGAATGGCCAAAAGTTTGGGGAAGAGGAACTGAGAGGGCCTAAACATTCCCCCAAATAACTGACGGTCCCTTGCAAATAAAAAAGTAAGTAAATGCTCATCATCGAAAAATCTACAAACAATAAATGCTGGAGAGGGTGTGGAGAAAAGGGAACCCTCTTGATACAGCCGCTATGGAAAACAGTATGGAGGTTCCTTAAAAAACTAAAAACAGAACTACCATACCACCCAGCAATCCCACTACTGGGATACCCTGAGAAAACCATAATTCAGAAAGAGTCATGTACCACAATGTTCATGGCAGCTCTATTTACAGTAGCCAGGACATGGAAGCAACCTAAATGCCCATGGACAGATGAATGGATAAAGAAGATGTGGCACATACACATAATGGAATATTACTGTCATAAAAAGAAATGAAATTGAGTCATTTGTAGTGAGGTGGATGGACCTACAGTCTGTCATACAGAGTGAAGTAAGTCAGAGAGAGAAAAGCAAATACTGTATGCTAACACATATATATGGAATCTAAAAAAAAAAAAAGTTCTGAAGAACCTAGGGGCAGGACAGGAATAAAGATGCAGACGTAGAGAATGGACTTGAGGATATGGGGAGGGGGAAGGGTAAGCTGGGATGAAGCGAGAGAGTGGCATGGACATATATACACGACCAAATGTAAAACAGTTAGCTAGTGGGAAGCAACCGCATAGCACAGGGAGATCAGCTCAGTGCTTTGTGACCACCTAGAGGGGTGGGATAGGGAGAGTGGGAGGGAGACACAAGCAGAGGAGGATATGGGGAAGTGTACGCATATGACTGATTTGCTTTGTTGTGCAACAGAAACTAACACAGTACTGTGAAGCAATTATACGCCAATAAAGATTTACTAGAAAAAAAATTATAAACTTAAATAAAGTAGGAATCGGGTGAATAAAGGTAAAAAAGATTCTGTGCTTCAGTTCTTCACAAGGGCTTTTCCCTGAATACTTATTGAGGGCCTACTACACGCCTGCTACTGTACAAGGAAGCAGGGCCACAGACATGACTCCGGTTCCGCCTAGAGAGCTCAGAGGAGCGTGGTACAAATACCCAACGTGTGAAAAGCACTCAACTAGAGGTGTGCAAAGGGTTACAAGAAGGGAGTGCAGGGAAGGGACTCCTAACTAACGCCAGGGGTGGGGAGTGTACACACTAAAAGGAAAGATGAGGGAAGAAAAATGAAAATAGATGGCAAGAGAGGGAAGCTGCTCAACCCTGACATCTGCTCAAGTCCTGAGTGGCAAAGATCAAATTCATATATTGTAATGTTCTCTCTTTGTAAAGAAAAACACTACCTTAACATTTTTTACAGTGTGAAGTTAATATTTCCAAAACTGGACTCGTAAGCCATTTGCATTCTTATGTATTTTATAGAAGATCAGGTAGTCTTGAAATCTTTTCTTTTTCTAAATTGTACTGGAGGAAACGTTTACCTTTCCATTCTGGCAAATGGACACAGTTACATGGAGAAGTCATCTATTCTCATAACCACTAGGCTTTTAATGTTCTGTAGTGTTTGCAGGGCTATATCGTTACGTCAGGAGTTTCTTAACTTTTTCTGTGCTCTGGCCGCCTAGTGAAGCCTATGGATTCCTTTCAATGTATAAAATATGTAAGACGTGTGAATGTAAAATAAACTACACAGGACAACAAAGGAACTCAATTATTTAAAAGAATTTACCAAAAGAGTTATCAAAAATAGTAAACAAATCTCAGATTAGTAAAAGGTACGTTTCTTCGTAAATAACAAATGTATTTACAGGTGTGAATGCAGTGGCAAGTCTAACTACCATGATTCTTAAATAGTAATAAAAGTAACTGGTATTCAGAGACATCTGTGACAAGTGTATGTGTACAAAAACCTCTGTGCTGCCCATTAGTGACAAACCACACGCGCTGCTGCTGATACTCCAGTCTGCTCATAACTGAGAAGAATGTCAGATTCCACTTAGAGGCTAAAATGAAACTAAATACTCATTTTATTTCTCATCTCAGTTCAGGAACCCCTCCTCTGCCTTGAAAGGAAGCCAGGCTAAGACTCCCTTGACTTGAATGGTGCCCGCTCTCTGTTCTCTGCCTTGTGGGCCAGAGGAGGCTAAACTGAGAGGTGGCTAGCACCTGGAGGCCGAGAGTCTCCCCAGAGCTGAGGAGACAGCGAAGAGCATCTGTGGGGACCCCACCCCCACTCACATGTATGCCTTGTAGTTGTTGCCTATCTTCTGGACCCGGATGTCATACTTGGCGTCAATGAAAGGCTCTGCTGTGGCGTAGGTCTGGGTGAGGGCCACCACGCTGGCAATGTCCTGGAAATCGTAGTGGTTTTCCACTCTGACCTAATGGAGAAAGGACACACACACACAGACACACACACACACACACAGAGTCACAACAGCCCTGAGCCCCCAAACCCATCAAGATGTTTCCATCCAGATGCAGACCTGAGAGCCCCATCTCCCTAGGAAGTCCCTACTCTTTTTTTTTTTTTTTCCAGTCCGCGGGCCTCTCACTGTTGTGGCCTCTCCCGCTGCGGAGCACAGGCTCTGGACGTGCAGGCTCAGCGGCCATAGCTCACGGGCCCAGCCGCTCCGCGGCACGTGGGCTCTTCCCGGACCAGGGCAGGACCCCGTGTCCCCTGCACCGGCAGGCGGACTCTCACCCGCTGCGCCACCAGGGAAGCCCCGGAAGTCCCTACTCTTTTTTTTTTTTTTTCCAGTCCGCGGGCCTCTCACTGTTGTGGCCTCTCCCGCTGCGGAGCACAGGCTCTGGACGTGCAGGCTCAGCGGCCATAGCTCACGGGCCCAGCCGCTCCGCGGCACGTGGGCTCTTCCCGGACCAGGGCAGGACCCCGTGTCCCCTGCACCGGCAGGCGGACTCTCACCCGCTGCGCCACCAGGGAAGCCCCGGAAGTCCCTACTCTTTTTTTTTTTTTTTCCAGTCCGCGGGCCTCTCACTGTTGTGGCCTCTCCCGCTGCGGAGCACAGGCTCTGGACGTGCAGGCTCAGCGGCCATAGCTCACGGGCCCAGCCGCTCCGCGGCACGTGGGCTCTTCCCGGACCAGGGCAGGACCCCGTGTCCCCTGCACCGGCAGGCGGACTCTCACCCGCTGCGCCACCAGGGAAGCCCCGGAAGTCCCTACTCTTTTTTTTTTTTTTTCCAGTCCGCGGGCCTCTCACTGTTGTGGCCTCTCCCGCTGCGGAGCACAGGCTCTGGACGTGCAGGCTCAGCGGCCATAGCTCACGGGCCCAGCCGCTCCGCGGCACGTGGGCTCTTCCCGGACCAGGGCATGAACCCGTGTCCCCTGCACCGGCAGGCGGACTCTCAACCACTGCGCCACCAGGGAAGCCCCGGAAGTCCCTACTCTTGAGCTTCCCTTCCCAGGGCTCAGGAGCCACATTTGCTGCAAAGAACACAGGGACCAGTCAGGTGGCCTGCACTCTGCTTGCTGCAAGAGGACCGTTTGGGTAACACTCATGGCTTCAGAGGGGCCAAACGGTCTTTTCCTTGAAAAGAAGTCATCAGCAACAGAGGCAGAAGAACAGTCCACAACCAGGCTCTCTGAAAAGTGCCCTTCTTGGCCTCAACCCCTGGGCACAGCAGCCCCAGCCTTACCTTGCCCATGCCTGAGTGAGCATGGCCAATCTTCACCACCACAGGGAACGTGGGCAGAGTCAGCTGAAAGCAGAGGAGAAAGGAATGAATTGGTCAGAGTGTACGTGTGGAATCTTACAAATATTTTTCTTGGGAACACCCTTGGAAGGGCTCTTTAAAGAACTAGTGCAACCTACTTGCCTCGCAAATTAAAAAACTAGGCCCATAGGGTGACAGTGACTTGCTTAAGGTCACAGCATATCAGTAGCAGAACCATAAGGACCCTGCTCTCCGACTTGGTACTCTCTACATCTTTAAAACTTATCGCTTCATCCTTCATGTGTCCAGCTTTCCTGCACTGAACCTGGCTTTTCTCCCTTCTTTCACACTCTCTTCCTTGCTCACCAACACCCCAAACTCAGCACCAAACACAGCTTACTTAGTGTGCGAAGGCCCATTTCTGCCCACCTTGGGGTTTGGAAGAGAGCTGACATAAGAATTCAACACATTTATCACTCAAAAGAGATCCTTAAGAGAGTAAACATTACCTTGAGGTAGCTGTATTTTAACAGAGGAACTATGAAAACTTAAAAGAAGAACTACCCTTCAAAGGCAGGATTTCAAGCTGTTACAAAATGGCGATGGAAGAAATAACATGGTGGAGGGGAAAGAGCGCTGGACTAGACGTCAAGAGACTTGCATCCCAGTCTCTCTGCAAGTCCCTTTACCTCCCTGGGCCTCAGCCTTCACAGCTGCCAAGCGAAGAGACTGGACTGGATGCTTTCGAGATCCCGTGCAATAACACATCAGACTCTATCTTGGTCGGGTGTTGTGTGAAGAACCAACCTGGACACCAAATCTCATCCTTCTCAGTCAGGCCTCAGCTCTCTTTCAGTTTCCTTCTTTTCAAACATCACCACCACATCAAGATGAAAACATCTCTTTCAAAGGAAATAATGTTGACTCTGATGAAAAGTCAGATTCCCATGGGAATCCTGAGTGTGACCAGATACTGGGAGTACCTGACCTGAGGATTTCAGTATTCCTGGCTGAGGCCAGTTGAGACTGGGGCAAAATCATGTTGTTCAATCCTACTTTACGGAGAAGGAAGTGAGGCCCAGAGAGGCAAAGGTTGCCAAGCTACCTAGTGACAGAATCAGTACCCAGCCTGCGACCTTCTGGTGGAACACTGTGTGGAAACATCCTACGACAATAATCCCATGCGTTTCTTTCTGTTTGGAGGCTCGGAGCACTTTGCCCTCTGTCAAACAGTGGACTCCAGTCCGTGGCCCCAAGTGCCTTGCTTCTTTGTTTTCTAAGCTGCCCCACCCTCTATAACAAGATGTAGTCTCTCAGCTGAGTAGGGGCCTGAGACAGGAACCAGGGTGGCCTAGGGTCTGGAGAGAGCTTTGAGAACCCAGGTTTGCCCTAAGTGATGGGCTACCCCGTGCTTTGAGCCCCCAGCAAGAGCACTGTCCTCAGACATCTGCAGAGTCTGAGCTCTGGGCACGGGAAAGGGTTTCTAAAGCACTGGCTGCTTTCTCGGACATCTCTCCCCACCCCCCCAGCCGACAGAGCCAAGACACACACACACCCCAACTTTCTCTGTCCTATTCCATTACTGTTTGCTGTTGCTTTGGAGCCTCATAAATAGGGCATTGAAAACACTTCCTGCAGCTGAAAGAAGCCCTGAGTAGCTTGTCTCATTCCCAGCGTGCAGCTCAGCAAGAGATCCGTCCTTCTCTGTCACTGTCTCTTTTGCCTGTTGTAATTCCATCTGCCTCTCTCCGACTCCGCCTGTCTCTTTCTGTTTGTGCCTCTCTACACTCTTGTCCTTTCTGCCTGAATCACAGTCGCCTGGTCTCTGTGAACCGGTGCACTTGTCTTTGTTGCCCTGTCTTTCGGTCCTTACACCATCCCCTTTCCCACCCCTCCCTCTACTTCCAGAAGGCTCAGGCAAGGAAATAGAGGCTAGGAGACTCTCCTGGCTTCCCTCTTCATCTTGCTGAGCCTGCCACTGAGCCCGCCGGCCAGGAGGGCCGCTGGTCCCGCAGCCGCGGGTGGCCTACAGCCAAAGGAGGGCGGAGCCCATCGGGGCGGGACTGGCCCTAGGTCCACCTCATAAAACCAGGGGCGAGGGGCGCGACGAGTTCTGGAGAAGCACTGGAGGGGCTGCTTGGTCCGACAGTTCCCAGAGGCTGAGTCAGGGCGCTGCCGTGACATGCCGCGGAGCCCCCGGACCGCGCCGAGCTGGGCGCTGCTGCTGCGGTTGCTGGCGCTGCTTCGGCCGCCGGGGCTGGGCGAGGCGTGCAGCTGCGCCCCCGCGCACCCCCAGCAGCACGTCTGCCACTCGGCGCTAGGTGAGTCCGGGAGAGCCCTCGAGGTCCACGGCAGGGGGTGGCTGTGTGGGGTGAAGGCGGGGCCCAGCGGCAGACCTGGAGTCTGGAGGGAAGGGGAGGAGCTCCAATCCCGCATCAGTTGCCTCCTGCTGGGGCCCCGTGGGTCGGGCAGGGCCGGCGCCACAGCCACCTTGCAAGCGCCGCGACCCGCGGACTTGCGAGGGAACAGACTGCATAAAGGGCCTCCGCAGCAACCCCGTCTCCCCTGCCTACTGCAGTTCCGGGGGGGTGGGGTGGGGGCGGGGGGGTGTTGTCACTGAACAACAAGTCTCCGGAACTCTCCGGTGATTATTCTGATCTACTGGATGGGGGGAAGGGAAAGCCAGGGGCCAGGGGGTTGCGCTTTCATTATAAACATCCTTGGGTGTCCAAGCCTATAACTGAGGTTGTTACCACGCCCTCACTTCAACACACACCTTTTGCCCTTTCTTTCCCTCTGCCTGGAATGCCCTTCCTTGAAACACTTAAATTCCTGGCAAACTCCTATTCATCCTTCAAGATCTTACTCAGGTGTCTCCTCTTCTCTGAAGGCTTCCTGACTCCTTGGTGCTACCACAGCACCTCTGTGCTCCTACCATGCTGTGCTGTTGGTCTTTCTAAGGGTGTTCTCCACCACACCAAGAGTTCTGCAGGGTGTGGACCCTGTCTTAATCATGTTTGTGGGTCTAGTATCTAGCGTTAGGCCAGGCACAGAGGAGGAACTCATAAACAGGTTTTGATTAATACCCAAGTGGCAAGAGATGAACTACCTCTGTGCAGGGTCAGGACATTTATTAATTCATAAACGTTTGCCAACATCAACTTGGTCAGTCTCTGTCTGAGGCCTTGGGCTACAGCAGTGGATGATCGCACACCAACTGCCCTCAGGTGGCTCCTGCTTCCTCCTCTACCCGCCGCACCTCCACCCCACTGCACCCTGGCCGTGGAGAACCAGACTCCCCAAACCAGCTGCTAAAGTGCAGGACCCAACAGGCCCGAGGGTTTTGGAACTTCCAGCACGTGAAGAGGAGTTTCCCTCACATGCAGCATTCTCCCCATAACCCACCAAGACCTAAACCCAGAATTCCCCTACACAATTCTCCAGGGTGACGCCACGTCATCTAGATCCCAGATGGACCGCTCCCACGTGTTGCTGAAAGTTCCCTCTTTTCTCTTCCTATGCAGCGATCCGGGCCAAAATCTCCAGTGAGAAGGTAGTTCCTGCCAGTGCAGACCCTGCTGACACTCAAAAAATGATCCGGTATGAAATCAAACAGATAAAGGTACATGGGGACAGGCCAGGGCGATTACCCTCTTGGGCTGTTAGGAGGAGTGGGGTCTGTGATCTGGGAGCGGTGGGGCTGATAGGTGAGGCGGCCTGGCTCAGTGGTGTTGGGGTACAGATGCTCAAGTGCAGGGGATGACATGTAGGCAACAGGCCCACCGGAGCCAAGGCACAGTGCGGGACAGGCCCTCAGCGCTTGTGCGTAGGGCTGCTAGAGGCACCTCCCTTCTCACTGGAATCAACCAAGGTTTAGATTGTTTTAGAGAGGAAAGACCCAGTTGGGCCATCTGTGTGCAACAAATCCTGAACTAGACTTTCGCTTAATTTTTTTAGATTAAGAAAAAGTTTTTCCTGTGAAGACAAAGTACACTCACTGACCCAGTACTGCTCTTTTGTATATGCTTTCAGATGTTCAAAGGGTTTGAGCAAGTCAACAATGTTCAGTATATCTATACACCTTTTGATTCTTCCCTCTGTGGGGTGAACCTAGAAGCTAACAGCCAGAAGCAGTATCTCCTGACTGGTAAGTGAAAGACCAGCAAGCGGCCCTAAGAGTCTCTGCCCTAAGGAAGGCCGTCAAGGAGGAGCCTGGGCTAACCCTGGGTAGTGAGCTGAGCCAGGTGGCATTTTCTTGGGCATAAAACAGAGCTGTGTTACGAAGAGGCAGCCTAGGTTGGGAGGAGCCTTGGTAATGTCCCTTTCAGTGCAAAAGTCCTCACTGCCACTGGCTTGCTAGTTCACAGGTTGCTCTCCCAGCTTAGGGTAACTGGTTCCATTTCCAAACAGCTTTAATTGGCATAAGATTTTTGGTATCTTGAGCCAAATTCTGCCATTCTGAAACTCTCCCTTATGGGTTCAGCTCTTCCCTCTATTCTATGATGACCCTTCAGAGGGCTGAGGACGATAGATATATGCACTCTAGCTCCAGGTCTACTGGCTGTGGTTCCCAGACCCCTTCCTGCCCTGGCCACCTTCAAAGGGATATAGCCTGTCCCTGTCCCTCCCCAGCACAGGACCCCGAACTGGACACCACACTGCAGGGGAGGTCTTAGTTACACAGAGCAAAGGAGGATTGTGCATTTTGCAAACTCCCCCCTGCAATACACACATAATTGTCACTGTAGCCTACAAATGTATTAGCTTTAGACGGCCAGGACAGGTCACACTCTTGGCTCGTGGCTGACTCACATCCGAGGCCCTATTCTGGGGGTGCAGTAAAGCACAGGCCCTAACAGGAGCCTTGACTCTAACGTGATTCTGTCTCCATGACCTTGGGCCCAGGCAGATCCCTCATACTGAACTGGTTGGGATAGAACAGTTAAAGAACCTCACAAGAATATAATCCATAAGTGAATGAATGCAATACTGAATTATTTTGCAGTTCAGGGAAAGGTATTTGTGTGGTCGTAAACAGTTAGGGAAGCTTCGTTGTGTAAGAGGGATCTGAATCGGCCCTAAAGGATGAAAAATATTTAGAGAGAAGGCCAGGAAAAGAAAAACATAGCAGGTGGGGAGGACAGGAGGAGGAATTCCACTATCTGTCCATCCCCTTAGCAATGAATGACCACCTACTCACTGCCTGGCCTGGGGCAGGAGAGTGGAGACTCAGTAACAAGTTGCAGTCCTCAAAGAGCTCACAGTTCAAACTTCTGAGAAGTCATAGGCATTGGAGGCCACACTGGTAGGGGCCCCCAGCTCTGAGCATGTGCTGATCGGGGCGCCTCTGGATGGGAGAGGCAGAGGCGGGGCATGCCCCTGAGCCCTCCAGGTCCCAGGACTAGCCAACGAGGCCACCTCCTTCCTGAGCACCTGCCCTCTGCCTGCCCAGCCCTCTCCTAGGTACGGTGGTGCATCAGGGGAACGTGCTGGCTGCCCTCACAGAGGTCAAGTCTAAACGAAGGTGGGGTTACCCTCCAGGTCCCAGGACTAGCCAACGAGGCCACCTCCTTCCTGAGCACCTGCCCTCTGCCTGCCCAGCCCTCTCCTAGGTACGGTGGTGCATCAGGGGAACGTGCTGGCTGCCCTCACAGAGGTCAAGTCTAAACGAAGGTGGGGTTAGGTGACGAAGCACAAGCGTACTGAAAAGTCATCAGTGGCGCCTGCAGGAGAAGGCACAAGCTCTTCTGCCTAATGCTGAGTGCCCTCTGTGACCAGACCCTGCTGACCTCTCCAGACTTGCCTCCTGCCACTTGTCAGTGACCGTTCCCAGCCCCTCGCTTCCCCTAGAGCTGAATGAAACTACTTGCGGTTGCAGTAGGTATACTGCTGGGCTACGCCCCTCTGTCCCAACATGCAGAAGTTCTTCCCCACTTGTCTGGCAGGTGAACTCCTACCCATCCCTTGAAGGCCCAACGCAAGCATCATCTGCTCTTAGACACCCTTCTTGCCCCCAGCCCTTCCACAGACAGAGATAATTGTTCTTCCCTTGGTTCTTATACTGCATCTTGTATATAATCACACAAGTGTCATTTTTTGCCTACTTATCCGTCTTCCTTACTAGTTTTTAAGCTCCTTGGGGGCAGAGATCCTGTCATATTTATTTCTGGATTCCTGATACCAGGTCATAGTAGTTGCTCAGTCAGTAAATGACTGAGCGACTGAAGTTCTAAGAGAGGTGTGGGCTAGCACGGTCAGGGATGGCTTGGCGGACGAGATCGTACTAAAAAGGGTCTTTGGAGACAGGAAAGAGTTTGATAAGTAAAGAAAGGGAAGGGGAAAGACTCACCAAGATAGGTATCACTGGGGCAGGAGACTGGCCTGTGTAGATATTGGGAGGGGTTGGAAAGGGTTGAAACGGAAGAAAGACCTACTGTCTATTGAACATCTTCTGGGGGCCTACAACTGTGCTGGGAACTTCACAGACATTCTCTCATTTAATCTTGCCAATAACCTCATTATTCTCATCTTTCAGCTGAGAAGTTATGTGACTTTCTTAAGGTCACACACTAGTAAATGATAGAAAAGAAGGGGGTTCCACCAAGATTCTGACTTAAAGCCCACATCCCTCTGTCTACACCATGCTAACGTAAAGGCCTTCACCCCACAATTCTCCCTCATACAAACATCATCTGGTAACAGCTTCGATATAAAGACAATAGAGGTATTTCTGGTTCCTTCACTGAGTCCCTTGTCACCACTGCCACCAAAAGATATTGAAGAGGCTGTGATTTGGGGCTCCTTCAAGAATCCGGACTCCTGGAGCTCCATGAGCAGATCCCTCATGCTAGGCTCTCCTCCATCTCCCCTTGAAGGTCAGATCCTCAGTGATGGGAAAGTCTTCATCCATCTGTGCAACTACATCGAGCCCTGGGAGAACCTGTCCTTTTTGCAGAGAGAAAGTCTGAATCACCACTACCACCTGAACTGTGGCTGCCAAGTAAGGAATGTCCATTTCGAAGGTCTTTTGGGGGTGGGGGAAGGGTCTTGAGCCGTGCAGCCTCACCTTTCACGTATTCCTTCCTTCATGCATGCGTTATCTATTCACCTGCTGTACTATGCTTGAGATCTGCGATGGACCAGGCATCGTATGAAGCTGGGGATGGGAAAGCGAGATGGCCCATAGTCCCTGATCTCAGAGTACTTACATTTTAGCTGGGAAGGCAGCCATCATATTAGGCAGACTGGGATAACACACTACCGTTTAAAGAGAGTCTACTTTTTTTGCCAGGACGTGTAATGGTTAATTTATTTAAAATATTTAATTTAGTCTTTAAAACAAATTTTTGAAGACTTAAGATTTCCATCTTAAGGTGAAGAAATTAATGCTGTGGCAAGTGAAGTGACTTGCTTAAGGTCAGTGGTAGAGTAAGGACCTTCAGGTCTTTCTGACTCCAGAGATGCCATTAGGGAGGCAATACTGTATATGCAGAGCACAGGGGGAAGGAGAAATTTGGAGACTAGGAAAGGCTTCATAAGGGAGGGGGCGTTTGAGTTAGGCTGTAGGAGAACATGTAGGAGTCTGAAAGGCAATAATGGAAAAAGGACACCCTACTCACTTTGATGTTGTGTGGCTATGGCTCTAGATCACCACCTGCTATACGGTGCCCTGTACCATCTCGGCTCCCAACGAGTGCCTCTGGACAGACTGGCTATTGGAACGGAAGCTCTATGGGTACCAGGCCCGGCACTATGTCTGCATGAAGCATGTTGATGGCACCTGCAGCTGGTACCAGGGACGCCTGCCCCTCAGGAAGGAGTTTGTTGATATCATCCAGCCCTAGGAGGGACCACCACATACCTTCAAGAATCCTGAAAACCAAGTCATTTTCCTTCCCTCAGAGCTCTGGCTGTCACCACCTGCCTCATCGCTGCCAGACAATGGGAAGTAACAAGTGGATGGTCTGGCCAGCATTAGGGCAGGGATGGGGCATATTACAGCTTGTGTCCAAGACCCCAATCCAGAACCTGTCAAGGGCTAGGGAAAGTAGCATGACTTTTCTCTCCTGTCCTCAGCCCTTCATCCCTGCCTCCCAAACCCTTTTAGCTGAGCTGGTATTTGTTATTGATTCTGGCTTAGTTTCTTTTCCAAAGCTAGGACTATTCCTTTTTCTCCCCAGATAAATGTGCTTTCTTTTGGTCTTAACTGATCTGACAAGGGAGAGATGGTGACTATTATACATATGAGATGGTGTGGCGGCCTTGTGATGTACAAGACCAGAAGGTGGGTTGACAGTATCATAAACAGGCTGATTTGGAGAAATGAAAAGAACAACATCCTTTGGCTGTGTATCCTCTATTCCTCCTGTCTCAACTCATTCTGATCCTTCAATCCCAGCTTTGGGGGAGTGACTTGGGGGACACGGAATCATCCAATGTGAAGCCTACAATGGCCTAACCTCCCTCCATGTGCTGTAATCCCCTCTATACCATTCCTGGCAGAGGGCCTGGCCCAATTAGCAAGGTAAGAACAGACTTGGGTTGTCTCTCTAGATTAACTATACTTAATGCCCTCAACTGATGTCCAAAAGGCTTCTCCTCTGTCTCTTTTAGAAAGTCCTTCTCTACTAGATTACTAATGTTTTCATTCCTACTTCATAACTAAAAAAAGCCATTCTCTTATAGAGTTGAAATTCCCACCTAGCTTTTGACACCTCAGAGAGATCTTAGGGGTCCTCTCTTGAAGGCAAATAGCAGGATAGAGGATGGGAGAAAAGTAACACAAGGGCCCTTGGGGCAAAAGTATGGTAGATGAGGAATACACTTGGCACGTGTTGCAGTGTTTTTCAGTGGTCAGCCTGCTAGACGCTACAGCAGGAAAAAGCCAGCTTTGAGAGCCCCTTCAGTCTTCAGCTCAGTCCCTTCTTGGACTCCCTGAAATTGCCAAGCACAGACCCCTAGGGTTCCTCAGCCTCTACAGGGCTTCCTGACTTGTCCTAAAAGGGAAAGCCCTGATGACAGTCTCAAGGGTTTATTAAACACAAGGGCTTAAGGTTCCAGGGCCTCTCCTGGGGAAGCTCTGACAAAAGTGAAGGAGGCGGTTCTTTTCGAGGCCCAGGGTTGTTATTCATCTTCCATGCGTGGCTTGCTGATAAGCTGGGCCACGCACAAAATGCCAGGAGCAGGCTCCTCATTCACAGAAATGGTGCAAATCGAGATTCCTTCTGGAGGTCTCTGTCCCAGAGCACCAGACTTGGAAAGCTATGGCAGAGAGAGTCTCCGCGGATGGGTTAAGGAGGACCACCAACTGACCGTGCAGGCCTGAGGTAGAGGACGTGGGGCCAGAGAAGAAGGACGGGGTTAAGCCTCAGGTCACCACGAGAGAAAAACATTAGTAACAGCCTCTGTATCCATCCCATTTTTCTGCTCCTTCTGCCATCCTAGGATGGCCTCAGAGAAGGCACAGTGCAACCCTAGTCTTATCCAAATTTTGAGAAAGCCAAGGGAATGGAAGGGCCTGATGAATAACAACAGGAACAACACCTTACATCTGAAGAGCACTTCACACTCTTCACAGACTGTTACTTAAAGAATCTCACTTAAATTATGCAAGTACCATATTAAATGTCCTGGCCGGGAATAATTATGCCCACTTGCCTTTCGCACTGGGAAACTGACATGCAGTGAGGGAATGCAACTGTCCCTGACTTGTGGGGCTGGGCTTGGACCCGAAGCAGCTGGATCTTCTGATGGTTGATTCATGGATTTGTTGCTCGATAAAATGCCCTTGTTTCTGCTCTTTCCTATGCTGTCTCCAGGTCTTGGAGACAAGGGGCTGTCAGCTAAAGCCCAGCCACCCTGGCTTCACAAAGCAGGTCTGCAGTTCAACCTCAACAGAGTCTCTGGGGTTGGGAGGCTGAGGCCCTCTTCAGAGCCCCATAGTCACCACGTGGCTAAGCTCAGAGTGCGAACAGCAGAGAGACTGAAGCCTGCACTCAGTCACCTACCATTTCTTTGTGGTTGGGGTAGTATGTCTGCTCAATGAGTGGGAACTTTTCTCCTCCCAGTGTCTTGTAGACGGCCACCAGCTGGGCAAACTGCAAAAGAGAAGCAAAGGTTTCGGTTTACCTAAACAGCCCTGGAACAGACAGACCAAGTGTCAATCCAACAAATATTTGTTTGTCAATCAAACAATTGTTTATTGAGTATTTGCTCACTGAGGGCTTTGTGCAAAGTGCTCTGAGGATATAAAAGAGGTGTCCCATTCCTATTCTCCAGGAACGAATGCTTTATTTGGGGAAGGGAGAGAGTGAGCTAACATTTATTCAGTGCCTACTCAATTTTAATGATATTTCATTTAATCCTCATATCAAATTGATGAACTAGGTTCTTTATCATCTTCATTTTACATATGAAGCTCAGGGAGGGTAGGAAGCTTGCCTAAAGTCACGGAGCTGCAAAGAGCTTGTAAAGCTGGGATTGAAATTTGGGTCTCTAACTCTAAACACCTTCGTCTCTAGAGATGGCAAGTGATGACGCTGGAGAGGTAACATGGGGCCCAGTCATGGAAGTTCAAATGCCAAGCAAAGGAATGGTAGCTTTTTCCTGTAGAGAGAATGGAGTCATGGAATGCAGGAAAGACAGACCCAGTCTTCTAGGACTTACTACTCATCTACGAACTGAACTCACTGGACCTTCACCTATGAGAAGTCAGAACGGCTCCATGGAGAAGAGATGAAGTACACAGACTTCAGTGTCAGAGTTTGCCTTTGGCAAACATGTAGCACCCCTTGGTGCCCCCTGCCCCTCACACTTTATAAGTGAAGAAACTGAGGCCCAGAGAGGTCACTTGCCTAAGATCACACAGTAGTTGAGCCAGATTCATAGCCAGGCTCCTTTATTCCTAACCCGTAACTCTCCCTACTCATAGCAGCCTTTCAGTCTCTAAAGAGATCACGCTCTTCCCACAGGAAGCTTTCCAGTTCCGCCCACTCACACACACACGCTCCCCACATCCACCCCAGTGTGCTGGCAGCAGGGGTAATCCAGCTTCTCTCTAGTGCTACTGGGTTCACGCTCTAAGCCACTGATATCTGGAACTGCTAGTAGGAAAAGTTGCCAGATCAAATCTACCTTCTGTTTATTAGAGGAAGGAAAGCTAGAACATTTTTCAAAAGCTCGGGTTCTGTTTTTGATCAGGGATGTTAGCGCATGAGTCAGTTCGGGGAGACGATAAAAGCCAGAACTGGGTTGTTAGAAAACTGCAGTCTTCTGATTCTTCTTGTTCTGCTCGAACTTGCTATGTGTCCTTAGGCAAATGATATCTCCTCTCCAGGCCTCCTTTTCTTCACATGTAAAAAGAGAGAACTGAATTTGATCAGTTCTTCAAACTTTTTACCACAAAAGAACATCTTTCTATTACATTTCCTCCCAAACTCCATGATCAAACTGTTGTTTAAGTGATCATCTGCTGTGGTCCTTTTGTGAGTTGAGATAGAATCTGTTATTCTTGAAATGCTGAAAAACAGTGGAATTTCTGGGTCACTTCCCTTAGTGACACGCAGTTGGTGACTCTAGATCTTTACAGCCTCCTCCAGGGCTGCAAGTATGATTGATGGACTCTCAAGGCCCAAAGATTTTATTATTGGAAAAGACCTGAGAGAGCCTCTAGGCCAGACGTCTCATTTTACAAATGAGGAGACTGAGGCTACAGAAGCAAAGGAAAGTGCAGGCTCCCACATCATGCCTGGACTTGGGCTGCACTGGGACAGCGCCCAGGTCTCCTCCTGCCCAGTGCATTCTCCACTGCACCCTGCTGTCCTCGCCATTCTCTGGTTCTTCAACCTTCTCTGACTGTCAAGACCACCCCTCAGACCTTTCCTGCCTTCTCTGATTCTCTCCACCACCTCGTCTGACCTTTAAGTCCTGCCTGCCCACCTCGGCCTGGCTGGACTCCTGCTCTGTGTCTGGACACCTGCCTGAGCTCCCAAGGCTCTCCAGCCTCCCCGGAGAGCTGATACCAGCCCTGCCTCACAACCTGTGTCCTGCTGTAGCCCACGCCCTGGCATGGCACCAAGGCATGTGAGGCCCTGTCTTCCCAGCATGTGGGATTGTTAAACAGACACCACACTGATGCCAAGAAGGCCCACGGCAGGTTCTCAAGAGTCCCGGCACAGCCAAGACTAAAATGGCAGCCAGTTCCCAGGCACTAGCTGGGCCTCTGGGAGCTCATACTACCCTCCTCCACCCCCTGCAGTCCCTTCTGCTCAAAGTACTGGGCTTGGCATCTAACCCCTGCCTCCTTGGAAACTTAGATTCAGTCACAAGCACACAGTCACCAATTAAACAAAAGGAATATCTGATAAGGGTTATTTCCACCATGCCTAGACAAAAGAATGGATTTGGGAGCTGGGGGTGGTATTGGCAATGAATAGGAAGATAACGTTCAACATAACCACTTATCCAGTTTATCAGGAAAGACTTCTTGGATGAAATGGGATTTCAAGATCAGTCTGAATTTAATATGTTATCCTTATCCCTCCTGGAAATAAAATGCTTTAATTCAACTCATGTGCATCTGTCTCTAAAAAACACCCAGAGTGACAGGATTTTCAGATGAATTTGCAGCAATATGGGATGGTGGCATTCTTCCACTCTCTGGAATGCTACTTTCATTGGTAGGTCTACTTCTGCTTTCAAAATCCCAGTGTGCCTGCCCTGACCAATTTATGAGAGAGTGGATATGTTCAGAGACACTGTGATAGAGAGAACGTAGAGCCTTTCCCAATCCAGCTGAGGCCTCTCCTCACACCAAGAGCAGCCACAATAGAGAAATTTAGAAAATACGCACCAAAGTCATCATCTCAGAGGGATCCTCCCCTCAGTCACCAAATTTGTTCATTCCCATTAACAGACAGAGAACGATATATAAAATGCCATCAGTGTGGCAGCTGCTTAGTGAAAACGAAGGGAGAACTTGGTGTTTTGCCAGGGAGCCCCGCTGTTCTCATGCGATGCCAACGGCAATGTGCTGGATTGTGAACGGGTGAGAATGTGAACCCTCACCAGATCCCAAATCCCAGGAGGGGCAAAGCCCCAGGCACAGGCTTTCTGATCTGTCCCTCCCTGGCCTCCGGCACAGTTTTGGAACATAAAGCAGGGAATTAGTTTCTTTCAGATCCCCAATACTTGGGGACCGTAACACCAGGCTGGCAAGCTGGTGGAAGGTACTATGATTATTCCTAGTTTACAGACAAACCAGAGCACAGAGAGGTTTAGTCTGAAGGCTGATTAGTGAGGGTGCCCAGAAAAAAGCTGATAATAGCAGAATCGCCCTGTGTGGCTATGAGGGAGCTAAATTCTAACAGGTATTGAAGGGGTGAGGGCGGAAAGGGCTAGGACATGAGTGCAGTAGGAAAGGTCATGTGACTAAGGGGAAACCTGGTGAAGGCCTCATATGTGCTCTTCTGTGATTAGCAACTCATTCAAATCACACAATTCCTGTAGCCTGCTTCTGCACAACTTTAGGACTCCAGATCCTCAGGCCAGACAGAGGGAAAGGCTGAACAAGTGGCAACTACAGCAGCTCCCAGATCTTTCTACTCCTTGCTCATCGGTCTTTCTCTCACACTGTCAAGTCTCCCTGGCTTCCAGTGGAACAGGAAAACTGAGTTCAGGTGTAAAAGTAGAGGTGATGGATCCATTTAGTTGCAAAACACCCCCTCCAGCTCCCTGAGTCTGGGAGCTTGGGGTCTGGAAACTTCACAATCAGCCACCAGTGCCATGACCCTTGGCAAGCCAGTATGTGAGACCTGAAATGATTTTTGATAAACAAGAAGAGGAGGATGTGATTACGGGCAGGTGTTTCCTTCCAAGGCGGCCAGCCTGGAGCAGCAAAGTTATAGGAACTGGATCCCCCAGCTATCAGAGGGGAGGCCAGAGAAGCCCAGGACCATCACAGGCCACTTTCCCTCCTAGCGCCACTCTTCCCTCTGCTCAAACGTTTCTACTGCCTCCAAGACTTCCAGACTAGCCAAGGAGAACAGCAGGCCAGCTTCTTCCTCACATGATGGCCCAGTTTATGCGAGAGAGACCGTCATCTGGAGAAACCCTTGCCCTGAAACTTTGGTAAGTTACTTAATCCTTTCTGGGTCTCATTTCTCTGTAATAAGTGATAATAATGATAATAACTTCCTTGTAAGGTTATTGTGAGGATTAAATGAAGTTAATGTAGGAAAATCTCAGATCATGGCATCACATAGTAAGTGGTTTTATACTCTTTACCTTCCTTCGTTAATTTTCACATCTCTACGTGAAGGGGTGAGAGCTGATGATCTCTAAGGGCACTTCCAGCACACAAAAGTGTCTGATTGATATATGTGTGGATGAATCTCATTTTAAGGGTGCTGAAACACTTGGTAGGACTCTGACACGAACATCCCTCTGAGATGGACCATCCCCTTGGTCCCCATTGGCCTCAGGTCTTTCCAATGGTTAGACCTTTCACAGACAAGAAACTGGCACTTTTATTGTTGTATCCTATGGCTAAGGGCAGAGCCTACAGACCTGTAAGGGCGTCTTCACAGAATCTTTGGTGTGACTTCGCTGTGAGGCCAAAGGTCCACTCTGCAGCAAAGGCGGCCCAGCCCGTGATGACAAAGTCCTACTGTGAGAGCCTACCCTACCCTGTGTCCCAGCTGAAGCTCCTCCCACATCTTCTCAGCTGGTACCTACTGCACCTGGATCACCAGTGGTCCTCCTAGGGACTGGGAGATAAGAGGACCTACCCTTTTACCTGGCGGAAGGGTAACTCACTCACCACCCACGGCTTGTCACAGAAGTTGTAAATGGATTCCAGGGAGTTGATGCTGGGGAGGCCTGCATACTGCATGCCAATGATCAGGTGGCGGAAGTCCTCATTCTCTGCCATGCCAAACGCATGCTGCCGGATGAGCACAAAGTCTGGTCGGAAGGACCTGGGAAGAACGTAGAAGTCTGCCATCAACCAGAACCTCAGGTCATACATCCTCTTGTCTCCCATCTCCAAAGACCAAGACAGGGAAGGAGTCTTAGGGGTTACCCGAGCCAAGCCCTTCATTTTATCACCACTATTCTTTTATGGACTAGGAAATGAGGTATTATGTTTGGCACTTCTCAAAGGAGATTTGAACAGATTTCTGAAATTCTCTTATTCCTCTGGGTTAAGCATTCTCTTTTTCTAAGGTGCAAAAGCCCTCAGGAGGGAAGAAACACTTTAGACCCTCACACCTCAGGTCAACAAGAATTTTTCCTGTCCCTATGGGGCACGACAAGAGCTGAAGCTCCTGTGGCTCCAGAGTTGGTACCCCAAGGGGGTCCCAGCAGACTCTGAAGACAACACACTTGGCTGGCTTCACTGCCCTGCCGTGTAGATCCCTGATCTCAGCGTCCTGCTCTGACTCTTTAAAGCTGCTCCTTAAAATAGGCAGTGCCCTCATCAGGTCCCCAGGTGAGCAAGGGTCCAGGCTGGCTGAGAACAGATACCAGACGTCCCCATGTTATTCTTCCAAAGCGGATGCTAGGGAGGGGTGCAAATATTTTTTGCAGAACTGAGGTTGAGCAACTGGCTACAGGAAGCACTGAGAGTACAGAGTGTTCCCATGCATGGGAAGGCTCCTTGCATTTCACCTCTAGCCAGCAGAGCTCCCAGCCCCAGCTGCTCCACAGGACCAGGGCCCCCATCTTCATGTCCTGATTCCAGAGGAACCCCACCTTCCTGGAGAGTCAGTTCTGTGGCAGCATCTGCCCTCAAGGCTCTAGGACTTGGCCATTTCACACATGTGTAATGACCTACCCGGTTCTCTTCCCAGGCACCCAACCAATCCCCACCTACAGCTCCAGCCCCACCTGGGCTCAGAGATCAGTCTTTTAAAGTGGGGGTGGAAGGACCCCTCCTCAGTCGCTCAGGGGAGCTAGCATCAAGTCAGGTGGCATGTGCTCTGACCTCCTTGTGCCCTAGTTCTGGGAAACTGGCTCCAGCTGTATGCCTGAGACCAAACCTTATATCCCAGTCACACGCGCTGAGCTCTAGGCTTGCGGTCAGCTCCTGAGTCCCCACACTGCAACTGGAAGGGCCTGCCTTATTTTTGCCAGATCCCTCCCAGCACCCTGACATGGGCCTTCCTGTCACCACCCGCTTGTGTCATGCATCCCTGTGATTCATTCCATTTGCAGTTGGAGGAGCCCACCATTCTCTCTAGAAGGAGCTTCCTGAGCTCACCCCCATGTGGACAGACATCTCTTTTTCTGTCCTCCTCAGTCTCCAGGATGGATGAGCTCACATTTCCTGACTTAAGGCTCCAGACACCTGAGTTCTGCCTTCCCTGTCACGAGCCCAGGTCCTGTTGGACACTGGCAGCCTCAGTGTCAGGGTAGCGTAGATTGAGGTAGGGAAAAGGGTGAAGTGAACACTCTTCCTGGAGCAATACCCTGATGTCTGAAAACCTGAAGCCACGCTGAGCCCCAGGGAAGAAGAACACTGTGGGAACCTTTCTCCCTCATCTGGAATCCCCATCACTTCCCGCACAGAACTGTTGTGTTACAATTGATGATGTCTGTAAGTCACCCAGCACCCCTCCTGGCACATAAGTGCTTTGTAATTGCAAATTTTCTTCCACCCACAATGTCCCTTCCCACCCCAGGCTTTCCTATCAGACTTATGAGTTCCCAGGAATTTGGAACATAGAAAGAACACAGGTCTGGGAGTTAAGAGAATTCACATGGAACACAGGGCTCTGCTACCAACTTACTGAGGGAATCTAAGCAAATCAATGTAAAAAAGGAGGCTGAACCAGAGCAGAGGTTTCCAAACTTTTTTTAAAAAGCAATGGAACCCTGTTTTCCAGGGGAAATATATTCAGAGATAAAAGCCCAGAGCTGCACTGGCTGAGGTAGGGCGGGAGTCTTGGAACACCTCTCACAGGAATCCAGTTACCGCTCAGAGAGCTCTGAGCCCATGGAGTGTTCTCTACCAGTGGACTACGGCCTCCCTAAAGGCAGGAGCTGGCTTCCTCTGCCTTCCTCTGCCACTGTCGCACAGCACACATCATCAACTTCTGTACACTATACATAGCAATGCTGTCCCACTGCAAGCCAGAGATGGTGACTGTGGTGACAGTGACAGCGACCCAGAGGACAGAAAGGACCTTACCGGACAACCTTTGTGCCATTCCGGAGCACCTGCATATCCACAGCATAGGTCCCATCTGCATGGGCTACCAGGTTGAGCTCTGAAAATTCTGCCTGGAAAATAACAGGAGGAGATTAAGAGCATAGATTTCATGCTATGTGTTTTTTACTATGATAAAAAAATGAATAAATAAAAATAACAGTAGGGGAGTAAGCCCACCGTCCTGATTCTGCGGGGCCCTCTGCATAGCAGCAACAGCATCCCTTCCACCAAACATTTATTTACCGTTTGCAAAGCATTTTCCCAAACTGATCTCATCTAACTCTCACAGCTACTCTATGAGGCAGGAGAGGCAGAGATAATTATCCTTATTTACCAAAGGAGCAGCTAAGTGACTTTTCTGGACAAACAAAACTTACTGTTGGCAGAGACAGGAGCAAAACTCAGGCCTTCTGACTCCCCACCCAGCATCCTTTGTGCTGCCTCTCTACAGAGCAGGAA
>NW_006779909.1:3800012-3812951 GCF_000442215.2 Lipotes vexillifer | reverse complement strand
CAGGAATGCAAACTGGGGCAAACATGCCCTTTATCAATTTCAACATAAATACACTAAGTTTTAGTTTAGGCAACTGGGTTTTTAGTTCTGCTCTGGCCCAACTAGCTGCATAAGATGTTCAGGCAAGTTACTTGTTCTCTCTGGGTGGACAGTTTTTCCCATCTATAAAATGGGAATAATTTTTTTTATCAACCTTGCCTATCTAATAAGTTATTTTAAGAACTGAATGCAACAATGGATAGGAAAAGTACTCTGTAAATCACAGCACACCATGTAAGGAATGATGAGTAACTTCTATCATTACATAGAAAATACATGCATTGTTTAAACTGGACATCCCCCTATGCACTCGAATGGACCTAATCTCTATTAATCATGAAGCAAAGGGTACAGGAAGATAAAAAAATGACCTTTCAGGACTTCACTGCATTAAGACCAGGAGGTGTGCTTTCCTAAGTTCTCCTTGAAGTGTAGCCTCAGGCGCGCAGAGGAGGCACCACTGGAGGCCACACAACTGAATGGCAGACGTGTGCCTACCCAGCAAGACCATGCCACCAGCAATATGTACGTGTGGCCATGTCCTAGGAAGACATTCCTCTAAAGTGTTCCTCAGCCTGAGAACCCTGCACCCAGAGGGCCCCAAGAGCCACGCTGCTTGCCTCTCTATGGACACCAGAGCCATGAAGAGAAGTCAGCGAAGTTCAAAGATGCAGCCTTCAGGACCATGTCTCATAGAGAGAAAAGTCCTGGAAAGGGTTGGGGGAGGAGATGGAGAGCCTAGAAGCTAGTGACGGACACTGATCTCCACTTGGCAGAACTAAATGGTTCATTCTGGAATGTCAAGAGGGGCCAACAATGATGCAGATGCAACCCTGGGCTCCAGGCTGGTTACCTGTTCCACTCTGATATCATAATCTCCAAGGACTTTTTTGCCCCGAAAGCACTTGGCCCTGGAAAAAAGGGGAAAAAAAACCCACACAAATTAGTTCTGTACAGGTGTTTGTGGTCAGAAATTCACTCTCACAAAGACGAGGCCCATGGCAGACAGAATCCCAGAATGAGAGTCAAGAGACCTGGGTCAGTCTGCTATTGGATCACCATGAGACAGCCTCAGTCAAACCACAGCCTCCCCTCTGTAAAATAAACCAAGAGGCCTTTCACTCTCAGGCATTGTGATTTTATGATAATATCCTAGGTCTTTCCAAAAGGGGGCTAGAAGTAACAATTTCCCTAATGTTACTCCTGGTAAAGACTAGGTCAATTTTATACATCCCTATAGTTTCCTTATCTTCCCCCATCCTGCCTTTCACTCTGATTTTCTAGTTGGTTTCCACCCTTGGAATTTTAGTTTCTAAGGAAACTGTTATTATTTTACCTCTTCATACCCATACTTCCAAAAAGGATTTGAGACAAT
Source organism: Lipotes vexillifer (assembly GCF_000442215.2). Lineage (NCBI taxonomy): Eukaryota > Metazoa > Chordata > Mammalia > Artiodactyla > Lipotidae > Lipotes > Lipotes vexillifer. The sequence continues at coordinate 3,811,537 of NW_006779909.1, read as the reverse complement.
AATTTAAAAAGCAAATATATCCAACAAAACAAGGATTAAAGGACAATCAATGAATGAAGGAGAGTTAATTATATCAGAAAAAAAGCAGGGGGCAGGAGGAGAGGCTGAGGAAAGCTACTGTAATTGAACACAAAACCTATCCTGTGCTTCTGGGCAGTCAAGGGAATGAGTCAAGCCTAGATACACTGTACTTATTATCTTCCCGTTTTGTCACGGAGCTGGAGGAACCTCACATTACAGCTGCTGGTAAGAGGACTGTTTATGCTTATATTTATAGCCATTGCTACTTTGCTTTTCACCTCCCCTTCCTCTCATAAGAGTTTCTTATCTGCCTTTATAGGCTGGTTCTCCACCTGTAAAAAGGGCCCTTCCACATGCTACCTACGTTGGGCTTGCTTTCCCAGTGCTTGAAATTTCAAATTAGTATGTTTCACTGGAGGTTTTCTAAAAGTCCCTCTCCAAAACAAAGAGATACACGAACATTTATTGGGCATCATGTTCTAGGAATTATGTGCTAATTTCTTTCAGGAACATTTCATTTAGTCCTCATAACAACTTATGAGATAGGGAGAAAGGCATTCATTTTCGAGATGAGGAAACCAAGACTCAGGGGATAAAAATGGCACATTCAAGGTCATATGGCAAGTTAGTGACAGAACCAATATCCACACCCAAGTCTGAGTCCAGAGTCGTTGGTGCTGCACAGCACTGTCTCCCTCTGCTTATTCATTCTCACCATCCTCATTCCCACCATTACAAAAACTGACTTGTCATGTATGCTGCATTGTATGCGTCTTTTCCCATTCTCTCTCTTCTGTGCAAAAGGGACTTGATGTTGTGAGCACTAGTTCCACTACAAATACTCCCTACACCGGTTCCTGTGAACTACCCAGGACAAGGCCAGGCTATTTCCTTTCCGATCTGGTTCTGGAACAGTCTGTTCTAGGAAGTTGTCATTTGTCCTATCCAAGTCCCTGGCTACCCTCAAATTGCTCCTCAGAGGCATTCAGCCATCCTGGAGCTGGATCACTGAAGTCCATCCCCCTACCTCTGCCCCAATTCCTTACTAAGCTTCATCAGCTTGCTTCCAGAGCCCTGTTCAATGTTCACAGCTCAGCAAGCCCCTTGGGCAAGCGGCCTGTAGCACATCCCATCCCTTTTAGGGTTCCATCTTATTTATGGGTTTAAATAATAGTCTACGCATGGCACTATCACTGCTCTGCAGATCTTGAGGACTCCGTAGGTCTTTGTCCACGACTATAAACAGAAGGAACTGGAGTAAATGATCAAAGAGGTTCCTTCCCTGTGTTGGTGAGGTGTGCCTACCTTGTTACCAGCAATGCTTTTCTGATGCTTCCTCCCATCTTCCTGTGTCAAAATAGCTCTCCTTCTGTGAGGTAAGTCTCAGAGGCATTAACAATAACCTCTCATTCTGTATGATGCCTTGCATTTTCAAAGCACATTCTTGCCTTATTTGTTCCTTACAACTCTGTGAAGCAGCCAGGACAGACAGTGCTGTCCATTTAACCAATGGGGAAAGAAACCCAGAGCAGCTAAGTAATATGCTCAAATCACAGAGAAGTTCATAGGAGTTAAGCTTAGAACTAAGAGTTTATGTCTAGGTACTTAGGCGCTGCCAAGGTTTTTAATTCACTCATTTATATTGTGGGTTGTGAACACTGATATTGAAGTATAAATATAGATTCTGTCTGCATTTATCTGCCACTTTCTGCACCTGCTCATTGACCAAGTTGGCCAGTGATACTGTTTTCAGGCCTTGCGCCCACCCCAACCCTCCAATTATCTTAATGCCTTTTCCTTAAGGTAATCTGTCCTCTTGGAAATCTTAGTTTGTGTTATCTGGCTCTGGGTGATGGACCTCTCTTGGCTGAGCCACAGTCTTATAGAAAAGGAGCCAACGTGGCAGGCGATGGAGCAGAGTCTTCTTCTGGAGAATGAGCACATTCTCCCAGGTATTTTCATGAAAAATTTTGTAACTTACAAGCAAGTGACAGAATTACTTGCTGATCCTAAGAGAGCACTGTTAGGAAGCAGTGTGCTAGAATTCAGAGCTGTTCTGGATCACAGGGTTCTGGAATCACAGTCTGCGTGGGAATCCTAGCTGTACACTTTTTTGGTTGTGTGACCGCAAGCAAGTGGCTTAAAAAAAAAAAAAAAAGTATGTCACATGGTTAAACCAATATATCTATCTATCTTCAAAAGAATAAGATGGATAAGATGAAAAACACATTTTTCCTTTCCCATTTCTCTTTCATCACACATACTCCCCATTATCAGTTGCAAGCATATCCTTCCAGTGTGGGGAAATTGTGTGCATATATCTGCATACATATATGTTTCAAACATACATATGGCATCATGCTATATAAACCCTTCTTTTTTGAACCTTAATTTTTTATTGCACTTAAAAATATACCAGTCCTTTGGGTAGTGTAGACATTTTAAAATATTAATTCTTCCCAATCCATGAACACGGGATATCTTTCCATTTACTACTTTATAATAACTTTGTATAGAATATAACCTATGAAAATACTGAATTACTATGTTGTATGCATGAAACTAATATTGTAAGTCAGCTCTACTTCAATTAAAAAATACATCTTAGTGATATGCTTTCAACACATACTGATGGACCTCTTTCTTTGTAATAGTTGCATGAAATTCCATTTGAAGGTCATACAGTAATTTAACCAATATTTACTGGTGACATGGAGGTTCCTTAAAAAACTAAAAATAGAACTACCATAAGACCCAGCAATCCCACTACTGGGCATATACCCTGAGAAAACCATAATTCAAAAAAAGTCATGCACCACAATGTTCATTGCAGCTCTATTTACAATAGCCAGGACATGGAAGCAACCTAAGTGTCCATCAACAGATGAATGGATAAAGAAGATGTGGCACATATATACAATGGAATATTACTCAGCCATAAAAAGAAATGAAATTGAGTTATTTGTAGTGAGGTGGACGGACCTAGAGTCTGTCATACAGAGTGAAGTAAGTCAGAAAGAGAAAAACAAATACCATATGCTAACACATATATATGGAATCTAAAAAACAAACAAAAAAAGGTCATGAAGAACCTAGGGGCAAGATGGGAATAAAGACGCAGACCTACTAGAGAATGGACTTGAGGATACGGGGATGGGGAAGGGTAAGATGGGACAAAGTGACAGAGTGGCATGGACATATATACACTACCAAATGTAAAATAGATAGCTAGTGGGAAGCAGCCGCATAGCACAGGGAGATCAGCTCGGTGCTTTGTGACCATCTAGGGGGGTGGGATAGGGAGGGTGGGAGGGAGGGAGACGCAAGAGGGAAGAGATATGGGGATATATGTATAACTGATTCACTTTGTTATAAAGCATAAACTCACACACCATTGTAAAGCAGTTATACTCCAATAAAGATGTTAAACAACAACAACAACAAAAAAAACACCCAAGTATAGCAACTTCCCAGGTGGTCCAGTGGTAAAGAATCCACCTTTCAATGCAGGGGACATGGGTTCGACCCCTGGCCGGGGAACTAAGATCCCACATGCCACGGGGCAACTGAGCCCGGGCAGCTCAACTAGAGAGCCTGCGTGCCGCAAACTACAGAGCCCATGCCCCCTGGAGCCTGCACGCCATAACTAGAGAGAAGCCCGAGCACCACAATGAAGAGCCTGCAGGCTGCAACAAAAGATCCTGCACACCTCAATAAAGATCGCGCGTACCGCAGCTAAGACCCAATGCAGCCATAAATAAATAATAAATAAATAAATCTTAAAAAATAAAAATTATTGGTGAGCATTTAGATTTCCAGTGTTTGGATTGTTTTTGCTATTACAAACAGAGCTACAATGGCTTACATTTAAGAATATATTCATAAGATAAATTATTTTTTCCACCTTTATTATGTTATAATTGACAAACAAAATTATAGTATTTTAAGTGTACACCATGATGATTTCATACATGTATAAAAATGTATGATAGCACAGATTACCACACCCATCACCTCACATTACTACCTTTTGTGTGTGTGTGTGTGTGTGTGTGTGTTGTGTGCGTGTGTGTGGCTAGAACACTTCAGATCTACTCTCTTATTAGCAAATTTCAAGTATACAATACAGTATCATCCACTACAGTCACCACATTGTACATTAGAAGGATAATTTATTGCAGAATTGCTGGTGTAAGGAATAGTCAAGAGAGTTTTTACTGATATCGGCACACTGCCCCCCACCCAAGAAAAAGATTATAGCACTCTCCCCAGTGTTTGAAAGTTTGGGAAAGTTACTTCACCTCCCTTAGTTACCCCCCCACAGTCCCTTGCTTAAGCTGGGCACAGAGAAGGTGCTCAGTAAGGACTTTCCAACAGCCAGTCTTGTCAAATCAATCCAAATTCACCCCCTGGTGCTCAGTCTAAACAGAAACCAAGATGTACATCCTTAGAGCACAGACTAAAAATATCTATGGCGCGTGTGTTGTCAATTTCCCCCCATTGTAACATTTTCTTAACAAGCCTACCAGCTGAGGATCTTTGTGAGTTTAATGGCTTGCCCAGGCAATGAACCACCTCCCCTTACTGCTAAAATGAGTAGAGGCTTCTAGGTTTAACTCTTCTTAGGCAAGGCACAGAATACCCTCAGGAATTCCCATCCTCTTGCAAACTAGGGCTCATGAGGCTGAGGAGACATCATCAGAGACTTCTCTGCTAAGGCTGCCTCAAAACTTGGCCCAATCTTGCTAAGCCCAGCTTAAATACTCCCTCTTTATGCATGGGGGAATGGAGAAAGGTCTAGAATTAGGAGCCAGGGGAGCTGAGTTCGGGCCTAGTTCTACCACTTCTCAGCTGTGCGACTTTGGGCAAGTAACAGCCTCTCTGAGCCTCAGTTTCGTCATGTATAAAATAGGGCTAATAATGATTTTAATAATAATAGCAAACATTCACTAGGTACTAACCACTATCTTAAGTATTCTATGTATCTTACCTCATTTAATAATACCTGACTCACAGGTTGCTGTGAAGACTTAATGAAGCCAGGTAAGAATAAATGACACGAAAATATTTTGGAAACTCTGAAATATTATGCAAATATAAAGTACTATTAGCAAAATGCAACAAACATTCATGTACCAGGTATTATTGATGTTTTACTATGACCGGAGCCAACATGCCTTCTTCCTCTTCTGAACTTGCATCCCATTTATTGTCTACTCATGATATCTGGCTTATAGCATCATCATCTGATACCACCTTTCAAACTCAGTTGTCTAATAATCTGTGATACCCCTCCCGCACACCAGCCTCAGATCACTGGATTATGCAACAATACTTCAGAGCAAGGACTATCCAAATGAGCCCTGGATTCTCCATCATTTTGGATTTTAAATAGTGATTATGTCCTGTTGTCATATTACATGCTCTGAGCTAAGGCTTGTACAAATATGAACATATCTATAAATTTCCAACTACTTCCCTAAACTGTGTACTTATTCACAATCAGGGCTTGCTTATTGACTGGAGATGTTAGGAGTGATGGTGCTGGCTGGACAGATGCAGAAAACCAGAAGAGGCCACCCTCAGGACTGAGTGGACTGAGTGTGTCTCTGCAGCCCCAGCCGTCTTCTCCTTTCTTCTTGCAGGCGCACGTCCCAGGATGTCATGTTCTTTCTTCTCTCTTCTTTCCTACATGAAAGTCTGTTCTCAATCTCCATCCACACCGGAACTAAAGGACCTAAAAACAGCCTAGAGTGTAAATCCTCCCTGGGTGCCTGAGGCTCGCACAGGGATCAAATCCTCAAGCTAGAAGATGAAAGCACTAACAATGCACCTAGCACTGGTTAGACATAAATGTCCAGACAAGGTGCTTCGTTTCTGGGTCTTATTGTCTATAACTCAGGCCCTATTCTTTTGGTCAAGCATCTCAAGGCATCAAGAAATTAGAAAATAAACTAGAAATAGTAGAGGAATCTATTCCTCACCCTACACTCAAAGGGTAAATCAGGCCTGCCGGTCTTGGATAGAGTTTGTGGGCGCCTGCCGCCACCCCCTGGCAGGATGTGTACTGCAGACACGCCGTAGTCCTAGCTCACTCACCCACTGAGCTGACTCCACTGGCTCAGTGATAGCTCTCCAGGTGCTTATTTGCTGCTCTGACAAACCATGCCTGAAAATTCACTATTTCCCTTAAAAATTGTGTGTCCACATACCCCAAGCTAGATAGTTGGCTTTTTGCCATCTGTAGAAAGAAAGGATGTGATTTGTCAATAAATTCAGCAACAATTTACTGAACACCCAGTGGTAGGTGCTGGAAATGTAAAAATGCATTAGTAGGTGCCAAGTAGAGAAAGCACAGTCTAGAAAGGGAGACCAATATGCATGTTGGTAAGTGCTAAGGACCCTTTCAACTCTTAAGATTTATAGCTAATATTCACATTCCCACCTTTCAATCTTTTCCTTAAAAAAAGGAATTTAATGCACACGACTAAAACAACAGCAACAAAAGTTTCACCTAGCTCAGAAAGATGTACAGTGAAAAGTAAGTTTCCTCTACCTTCATGAAGCTCACAGGTTAGTGGTGGGCAGAAGCATAAATAAAAGATCATAATACAGGGTATAAACTGTACCAGGGGTGTGGACAAGGCACTGTGGGGACCCAAAGGAGCGAGTTCTCTGCCTGGAGGAGCCTGGGAAAGCTCCAGGGACGAAGCTGAGTCTTAAAGAATGAGGAGAAATTTGCCACACAAGAAGCAGAGAGCAGAATTGAAAGGCACAGAGGCTGCCTGAGCACAGAGCGCTGCAGCGGCCCAACTGACTGGGGGAAGGGCATGCAGGCTGAGCAGCAAGAGCTGAGGCTCCTGAGAAAGGGAAGGGATGGCCTGTCAAAGAACTTCAAACGTCAGGCTGAGTAGTTGGGATGTAATGGCTAGCTTCCAAGAGACTTTTTTAAAACTTTTTATTATGAAAAATTCCATCCTCAGTAATCAACATTTTGCCAGTCTTTTTCATTTATCACCCTCACTGTTGTTGTTAAGACTGTTGTTTGATTGTTTTAAAGCAAATCCCAGATATCATGTTATTTCTTGTGTAGAATTTTAAGTAATATCTCTAACTGGTAATGCCTTAAATTTTTTGTTTACTGTGGCAAAATATATATAACAAAATTTGCCATTTTAACCATTTTCAAGTGTACAATTCAGTGGCATTTAGTGCATTCACAACGTTGTGCAACCAACATCGCTACTTCCAAAACTTTTTCATCATCCAGAACAGAAACTCTGTGGCCATTAGGCAGTAACTGCCCATCCCCCCCAAATCCACCCCCCAGTCCCTGATAACCTCTAATTTACTTTCTCTTTATGGATTTGCCTATCCCAGGGAAATGACTTTTTAATAATAATTATTATTTAATAATTAATAGTAATTTAAAACATCTTTACTGAGTCTATATTCAAGTTTTCCCAACTGTCTCCCAAAACACTGTCAAAGATTTTAGGCAGAGAGGTGACATGATCAGATGTGCCTAAGATCTGATAGGCCACACACAGAAGAGATGGCAGGGAGCCAACCAGGGCTTGAGATCATTTGGGAAGCTGGTGCAGTAATTAGACTTCAGGACTTGCTGTTTTCCTGATACATGGCAAACCAATAGCTACTGTACAACACTCATCAGGCAACTCAATTGATCATTTGACTGATTAGGGCTAGGAATTTAGAAGCTAGCTGGGAAACGACAGTGATAGAAAGTGGTATAGGACAGACACCTCATATAGATGTTCTGGAACAAAGCCATAAATGGGACATAAAATAGGCAGGCCTTACATTGGTAAAGCGGTTCTTAACTCAAATTTGGATTTGTAATCTAATTCATAAACCATAAAACTTTCTTTTAGTACATGGAGAAATGCCTGTTAGAGATAACTGGTTTAGGAATAAGATACAAAGAAGAGGAAGAAATGAACATTTTTCTGGATAAAGGCAACGTTCTGTGGCTGGTCCTTGATATTATTAATTCAGTGATTAAGTAGTTAAGTCAAATTCTCTGCTACTTCTTAGATAGAAAGCAAGCTGCATGGCGTCTTAGTTAACATTCATATAAATGATCTGGAAAAGAGTGCATGGGGAAATTGCCAAGTTTGCAGATGGCATTCAGCACTTCCAGGGAATAAAATGCCAAGTTGATTAGATATAAAGTGAAAGAAGATGTGGACGTGGGCAGAAAAGTGGCAGAGGAGTTTTAATGTGACTAAGTGTAAGAAAACATTATATTCAGTGGAAAATGATTTTATCAGGGGATCATGAGTGTTCCACTACAATCCAAAAAAGAACCTGAAATAAAAGAAAATTATTTCCTTAAGACATTAGTCCTGTGAGATGTAACAGAAAAACACAAAAAGACTGAGAGTAAAGGTGAAAAATAACGTTGATTATCAGAACTTGAGAGACTACATACTACACACATTATTCATCCCAGATAACCAAATTAATCTCACGATATTTCATGCCTTACAGGAACGTCATTTCAACGCTACTGGATTTATAGCAAAAGGAAGCTCGGATAAAATAAGTGACTTGCTTAAAAGTAGCAGTGAGTAGGTGGCAGAGCTAGTAAAATTAAATTTCAGCACTTCTGATGATCAAGTTTAGAAATCGTATATTTTAGATGGGAACTGTGCTCTACTCATTTTTGTAGCCTCAATGCCTGTCTTACTCTTCAACACACAGTAGATGCTCAGAAAATGTTTATGGAGTTATTAAAATGAATACAGCTAGACATTTGGAGGTTAATATCAGAGAGAGTAACCATGCTCAATCTGATAGAGTCCTGGGCTTGTAGATCTCTGAGGATACCTACTTAGTCCTTCCCTGGAGTTCATAAAATTCCCTCAAGTGACCTGCAGGAGGGCTTCAACAGACTTAGATGGCAGATGAGACCCCTTAAGAAAAACAGCAATCTCAAAGTTCTGAAAATGACTAATTTCTGAGTAAACACACCAGCTGTGACTTCAGTTGGTAACAGCAAATCACTTTTTCTGAGCAGATTTTCTGAAGATCTCTATTTTGGGGAATAATTAAATGATGCAGTATCACAAGATAACAAGATTATCAAACACAGGAAAAAAAAAAGAATCCTGTAGCTCAGGAGAACACATGATGGGAAGATTAGATGCATTTGTCTGTAATTATAGTGGAGCTACAGAACAGAATGCTTTGGAGTCATGGGACAGATTCACTTTCCATGACTGGCTTATAAAATTAAATCAGGCTGATTTGATATTAGAGTAAAGTAGGTCAGTATTAAAGTTTGCTTTGGAGAAATATCAAGCAAGTATAATTTTTGAAAGATATGGATTTCTTTTATACCAGAAAAACAGGGATCCTAGCATTGACAAATGTCCAGGTTTAATTCCAGTGTCAGGTCACAAATCATACCCACAATCACCACTACCAGCAAAGCCATCCATCTCTAGATATATAGAAATGTCCTCTATGATCTGACCCCATCCTTCTATTCTAATCTCCCACTGTTTCCGTCCTGCAAGACTGCTGCAGAGTCTGTGTAAATTAGAAAAAGGCATTCCTTCCTGCAGGTGGACACTCCTACACCAGGGTTCTTGGCTTGGCAAGCAGAGTGTGGGTCTGCGTTTCACCCCGACTTGTCTCCTCAGTCAGATGCCCTTGTGTGGTGAACAACCTGAACAAGTACATGCAGGCACCCTGTCCTACTACTGTTCAGACACTGAACGGTCCTACTAGGTCAAACTGCCATTCAGACACTCTCTCCCAACTCTCTCTCGTCAAACTACTGCTTCTGTGTATCGGTCCATTTAGAAATCACCCTTTTCTATGGAAACAGCCTAAATGTCCATTGACGAACAAATGGATAAGGAGAATGTGATATATACATACGATGGGATACTGTTCAGCCATTAAAAAAAAAGGGAAATACTGCCATTTGTAGCAACACGGATCAACCTGGAGGACATTATGCTAAGTGAAATAAGTCAGACACGGAATGATAAATACTGCATGACCTCATATGTGGAATCTAAAATAGTCAAACTCAGAAGCAGAGAACAGAATGGTAGTTGTCAGGGGCTGGAGGAGGGGGAAATGAAGAGATGTTGATCAGAGAATCCAAAGTTTCAGCTATGCAAGATGAATGAGTTTTGAAGATCTGAGGTATACGGCATGATAGTTAACGATACTGTGCATGGTAGACTTGAAATTCGCTGAGCTCTCACAGAAGGAGAAGGAGGAGGAGGAGGAGAATAATCTCAAAGGTATTGTTTTTCTTACTAAATTTGCTTGTGTGGTAAATCACACTGATTGATATTCAAATGTTACATGAAACTTGAGTTCCTGGGATGAACTTCACTGGGCCATGATGCACGATCCTTTTTATATACCATGGGATCCAATTTGCTAAAATGCTGTTAAGAACTGTTGCAACTATGTTTATTGGGGATTTGGGTTTGTGGTTTTCTATTCTTATGGTGTCTTTGGTTTGGTGTCAAAAGTAATAATTTTGGCTTCACGGAAGGAGTTGGGAAGTAAGAAATTTTGTGGAACTTGTATTATCGCTACTATAAATGTTTGAGAGAGTTCATCTGTGAAGCAATCATAGGTTTTCTACTTCGGGTCCAGGAATTAATCTTACTTTATCATATAATGTGCTTTTTAATACTTAATTGGATTCTATTAGTTAATATGTGACAAAGAATGAATGCAACTAGATTTTTAAGTGCACTGGGACAGATATTGTTTTCTTATTGCTCTTATCCAAATTATTGTCAAGGTTATTCTAGCCTCAAGAAAATTGGATGGAGAGTCTTCCATTTTCTTTTCTGGTACAAATTTTACGAATTATTTTAGCATGTATCCTCAAGCTTATTACAGTAACATTTAAAAAAGAAATCACCTCTCTCCTCATTTTTAAAGGTCCCAAACAAGTTCTGCCTCCCTTTTGAAATCTTCCCTGTTCTCCCCTCTGTGGTGGTTTCTCCTTCCTCTGAAAGCTTAGTCTGAAACCTATTCACTTGTCATTTTACATAGATTCAGCTTAGTATCATCTGCTTATTTTATTTGTGGCTCTTCCTCCCTACCGTATCACCCTCTGAGGGTGCACACTGTCTTATACTTCCTTCCGAGTCCCCCACTACCCACCGTCACGCTCACCACTGCCTTATACAGAGCACACCTGGGTTAGTTCATTTTATGTGTCAACCTGAAAGGGCCACAGGTGTCCAGATATTTGCCTAAACATTATTCTGGGTGTGTCTGTGAAGGTGTTTCTGGATGAGATTAACATTTGAATCAGGACTGAGTAAAGCAGATTGCCCTCCCCAATGTGAGCGGGCCTCATCCAATCCACCTGACTAGAATCCAAGGCCTGACTAGAACAAAAAGGTGGAGTAAGGGAGAATTTACTCTCTCTGACTGTCTTTGAACTGAGATATCAGTCTTCTACCTTTAGTCTCAGACTGAAAGATACGGCATTC
>NW_006779909.1:3798032-3799957 GCF_000442215.2 Lipotes vexillifer | reverse complement strand
GCATTCCTGGTCCTCAGGCCTTCAGAATTGGCCTGGAACTATACCTTCGGCTCTCTTGGGTCTCCAGTTTGCCAACAGATCTTAGGACTTCTCAGCCTCTATAAATGCGTGAGCCAATTCCTCATGATAAATCTCTCTCTCTCTTTCTATATATAACTATAATCTTATCTCTCTCTCTTGCTCTCCCTCTATATATCTATATAAATAGATATATAAAGAATATATAGAATCTATTATCTATATGTTATCTATATTATCTACGTGTCATCTATATATAGATAATAGATGGATGGATATAGATATAGAGCTCCTCGACTGCTATAACAAAATACCACAGACTGGATGCTTAAACAGCAGACATTTATTTCTCACAGTTCTAGAGGCTGACCAGTCCAGATCAAGGTGCTGGCCTGGTAAGACTCTTCCTGGCTTGGACTGCCACCTTCTTGCTGTGTTCTCACATGGTCGAGAGAGAGAAAGAGCTCTGGTCTCTCTTCCTCTTTTTATAAGGACACTAATTCCATCACTGCCCTCATGACCTCATCTAAACCTAATTACCTCCCAAAGGCCCCACCTCCAAATACCATCACACTGGGAGTTAGAGTTTCAACATATGAATTGGTAGGGGGGCGGGGGGTGGAGACACACAAACATTCACCCCATAACAGCACCATTAATAAAGACCTATTGCTTAATTCCTGGCAGAGGACACCCACTCAACCTGGGACTTGAGGGAATGAGGAACCACAATACATAAAAGAGTATCACAAGAATACACAATAGTATATGTTCCTCAAATGCCCCAAACAAATAGCCATTTACCTCCTTTCAGGTGGGATATACACTCCCTGAATCAAAAGGAAGAAAGAGAACCTTCCCCACCATGTCACATAGAAACGAGTCAGTTATTCAAGCCAACTCAGAAACTTTGCATTTTAATCAATTGCTGAGTGGCACGGCACAGTGGAAAGAGCATGGATTTTAGGGTCAGACTAACCTGGGTTTAAATCTCAGGTGACCAACTTACTACCTAAACTTGGGCTCTTTACCTCTCTGTATTTTCACCTGTAAGATAAGGATAATACCCATTTCTAAAGTTTGTTAGATTCAAATGATGCTGCCTTTACCATACTCCGCAAACATGCTAAACTCACCATCTCTTCTGAGCTTTTGCACTTGCTGCCAGATACTTCCTTCCCCGGGATCTTTGCATGTCCCGCTGCTTCTCACTAATTGAGTCTCAGCTCAAACATTACTTCCTCAGTGATGTTTTTTTCTGACTACCTGAGCTAGGTAGTCCCCACCCCTCCCAATCATTCTCTTTATATAATCTTCATAGATATTATCTTTATTTGAAAATTACCTTGACTATTTATTATCCATTTCCCCAACCAAAATGTAAGTTCTCTGAGAGGAGAGACCTTGCTGTTGTGATAACTGCTGTGTCAATCCCATGTCCAGCTCTATTATAATGCCTGGTACATATTAGGTGCCCAATAATATTTGTTGAAAGAATTAATGAGTATATAAATGTGTATCTGGTATATAAATGTGTATCTAGCACAGCACCCATTCACACATGTTAGATTCTTTTCTTCCCCCTTTTTATGTAAAAATCACTGGGTTAAAAAATGTGCCTGTGTGAGTCCTTTGAAATGGAGAGCACTTCAACAAAATGAATTCACTGAGTGCTGATCAGGCATTTATAAATGTAGACAGAAGTATGGTCATTCACTTCCATGTGCAATGAGACTATCCTCCACCTTAATGTTCTATTTTAGGTACAAATCAACATACCAGTTATTGAAGTGTTTATAGATTTTACTCTCATATGAGACGTTAATAACATAATATTCTCTCAGCCTTCTGAGAGGGAAGATTTTGCTTAGAGGTCTTTTTTTTTTTTTTTTTTTTTTTTTTTTTTT
>NW_006779909.1:3783000-3797860 GCF_000442215.2 Lipotes vexillifer | reverse complement strand
CCCGCGTCTCCTGCATCGGCAGGCGGACTCTCAAGCACTGCGCCACCAGGGAAGCCCGAGGTCTTTTATTTATAAGGAAACAGAGGCCCAGAGAGCGGAAACACTTGATAGTTCAAGGTCAAACACCTAGTCAGAGGCAGGTGCATTCTACCCTGCTGCCTCCTTAGTGTAAGAACTGCAAATCTTCCAAAAATCGAAGAACAGTGGAATTCAAAGACAGAGATCCCTAAATGATATTATAGGATGTGGAAATTGAGGATTTGATTTCCATTTGAAGTGCTTGTGAGATCAAGTATGATAAAGAAGATAAACAGCTAAGCATTACAGAAGCATAAGAAATTTTTTATTTTTGTCACTTTGCTGATGCATTGATTCTGTTTGTGATACTGCATCACCAGGGCACAGTTCATACAGCAAATTGCTGGAAGAAAATAAGAAAAGAGCTCTCCCCTCATTCTGCTCTCATTAGCAAAGGAGACTTGACCATCTTTTCCCAGTCCAAGTGCAAACTGCCATGACTGGTATTATCAGCCGACTCGCCACCATGGCTGGGCAGAAACATCCTTGTTCCTCAAGGCAACAACACTTGGACTTCCAAATCCAAACCCAGGTGGCACATTCCATTCTACAATTTTCCAACTGGCACCAATTCAGGGGGAGATATTCTTCACCAGAATAGGCACTAACAACTGAATTTTGGCAGGTTGGGAGACGAACACATGCCACAGGCTCCCAGATGCATCCAAGTTTAGCAACATGGAACCAAATGTGTTCTGAATGGAAAAATGGATCTTAGATGCTATACTCTCATTTTTACAGGTGAAAAAACTGAGGCTTAAGGGGAAAAGTGGCCCAAGGTCATGCGGTGGTAACCCTCATCTCTTCTCAACAGTGCTCTTTTTGTTACACCAAGTTGAGCTCACAGTGGATCTGGATTGAAGCTCATGCCTTAGAATTGAAGCACAAAGATATATGGTACTGCCCTGGCTCTATTCTTCTCAGTGAATTTGTCTATCTTCTCGACCACCTCTAATGAGCCATTGAGGATACATGTTCCTCACATTCAACAAGCCCAAAGAGTAATTTTAAAAACCAACCCAAACTGATTTGCCTGAAAACCTGGTTAATTTTATCCTTAGTGTCTCCATACATTCCTTTGATATCGAGTTTACTATCCAGTGTTTTTATAATGAAATATATTCTATCAATCTTTAAAAATATTCTCATCATTTATTCATTCAACAAAGATTCATTAGAGTAGGTACCTACTATTTTTCCAGCAATATGCAAAGTACTGGGTGGAGGGTAGGAGAAGGAAAGACTGTAGACCTCACCCAGCTCTGCCACAAAGAATAAAAATAGTGTTAACAGAAGTACAGGAGATTATCCCAGAGTTCAGGTATCAAAATTATATCAACTACAGTAAAATTGATAATAGCTAATATTTATTAAGTACTTAGTAAGCACTAGTTACTGTGCTGACTTTAAACACCTTATTCAATTAATCCTCACATCAGTCATACAAGCTACTTAGCATTACCTCCTAATCTTACAGATAACTAAGGCACAGAGAGACTAATTAACTTGTTCAAGGTCATACAACTACTAAGTGGTGGATTCAGGATTTGAGACCATGCAAACTGACTCCAGAGCAGATCTTATTCATCACTTCACACTACTTCTGAAATATGGAATTATTCAAAAAATTTTAAAAGGGGATTCATATTTTAATACTCACACAGGACAGTAGACAACCAATACCTTTAGATACAGTTTGGTGGCTTTCTCACTAATAATCAACCACTATAAATATTAATCCTCTTCTTTGTTCCCATAGTGGCTTTCAGAAGAAAAATCTTTTCTTCGTCAGGCTCCTAAGTAACTCTCCAACTTTTGAAATTAAAGTTTTCAGTTTCTTTTTAGTTAAGACATACAGACTTTTAAAATTTCTTTATTTCTTTTATCACACCTTACATGATAAAACATCTCTTTACAATTCCTTGTGCTCAGTGGGGATTTGTTGTTTGATGGACATAGAGATTCAGTTTTGCAAGATGAAAAGAGTTCTGGAGATTGG
This sequence comes from Lipotes vexillifer, assembly GCF_000442215.2. Taxonomy (NCBI): domain Eukaryota; kingdom Metazoa; phylum Chordata; class Mammalia; order Artiodactyla; family Lipotidae; genus Lipotes; species Lipotes vexillifer. The sequence continues at coordinate 3,795,783 of NW_006779909.1, read as the reverse complement.
CTGCACAACAATGTGAACGTAGTTAACACTACTGAACATTAAAAATGGTTATGATGGTAAATTTTACGTTATGTGTGTTTTACCACAATTTAAAAAAAAATTTCTTGTGCTCTTTTAGAGTTAGAATATGTAAACTTCGAAGATATTGTTAACTTTGGGCTTCCCTGGTGGCGCAGTGGTTGAGAGCCCGCCTGCCAATGCAGGGGACACAGGTGCGTGCCCCGGTCCGGGAAGATCTCACACGCCACGGAGCGGCTGTGCCCGTGAGCCATGGCCGCTGAGCCTGCGCGTCCGGAGCCTGTGCTCCGCAACGGGAGAGGCCACAACAGTGAGAGGCCCACGTACCGCAAAAAAAAAAAAAAAAAAAAAAGGTATTGTTAACTTAGAACAGATAAGGTCCCAGACATTCTACATATATGATTTTGTTTGTGTTACAGTACAGAGAAAGGAGTGATAAATTTTGATTATAAGGTAAATAATAGAGAGAAATTTTGTGTAGCTTAGGAATTCATCTGAATTGCATTTTCTTCATATGCAATTGATAAAATTTAACCACATGGTTTCTTTCTTTTTTAAATTGAAGTATAGTTGATTTACAATGTTATATTAGTTTCAGGTGTACATCACAGTGATTCAATATTTTTATAGGTTATACTCTATTTAAAGTTATAAGATATTGGTTATATTCCCTGTGCTGTACATTACACCTTTGTATCTTATTTATTTTACACATAGTAGTTTGTACCTTTTAATCCCCTTCCCCTACCTTGCCCCTCCCTTAACCACATGGTTTCTAAAGGCATTTTTAGGTTCTGACTGTCTTGGAGTCAAACAGTTAGTAGGACTGCAGCATGAAAGTATAATTCACAAAGCCCTGCTAAGTGGTGGTGCAGTTATGGTATAACATAGGATGCATATGGCAGAGGGGGAGTGAGGATAAGGTTGAAAGGTAGGATGGAGCCAGTTCCTTGCTTCCTGGTTTGCCAATAACCAGGAGAGGGGCCTCTGAAGACCTGTGAAGCTAATAATTTGGAATCTTGGGAATGATGAAACAGAAACCTTAACAAGTACTCTCTTGAATGTTGTTTATCTCCCAGGTTCTTGATTTTGTACTTTGGGGATTTTTTTCTAAGATAAAGCTGAACTCCTGAGGCCAAAAGTAGCTTCTCCCTTTGTGTCAACAATTCTGATATGTGGTGATGTTCATTTGAATGGCTTAGAGACTTAATAGTCTGTCTCTAACATTCACGTGTAGGAAACTTAAAACTAGGTCATCAAATCCCAACTCCCATCCCAATGCAAGAATCTACACTATAATGTTCATAACAAGGGGTCACTGGAAAAATTACTAGTTTTCAGGTTTTTCTGTTTTTTGTTTTTTTCATTTTCAGACAGCTGATGGGACAAAATTTGTTTGAGGGCTTTATTACACATTTTATTTCTATCCTTGGTGTGGTTACCATTAACTTTTTTTAAAACATGCACACTTTACTTATCAAGTATAAATTTAATCAGTAGCTCTACTGTCCTCCCAAGTTTTATTATGTTTTAAGAGTGATCACTCCTCTTTTCTCTTTACTCCCTCGCCATGTCACATATTACGGCCCAGTGTCTTAATTTCACCTTGTTTTTACACTCCCTAAATTAATCATTATTTTTGTTGTTATTCTGTACAGTCAAGTTTTTTCTGTTTTTGTTTATTTTAGATTTATTCACATGTTTACCAATTTCTCTAGCCTCTATTGCTTTTTTCATGTCACTACTTCCTTTTGGATTCAACTTCCTGCTTCTTGAAGAATATCTGTTTTTAGCAGTCCTTTCAGAAATGATCTCTGAGATGTAAATTTGATGCCTCTGTCTAAAATTGTCTCTATTTGAGCCTCACTCTTTTTTTTTTTTTTTGTGGTACGCGGGCCTCTCACTGTTGTGGCCTCTCCCGTTGTGGAGCACAGGCTCTGGACGCGCAGGCTCAGTGGCCATGGCTCACGGGCCAAGCCGCTCTGCGGCATGTGGGATCTTCCCAGACCAGGGCACGAACCCGTGTTCCCTGCATCGGCAGGCGGACTGTCAACCACTGCGCTACCAGTGAAGCCCTGTTGGAAGATTTTTAATCACAGTTTCAATTTCATTACTTGTAATTGGTCTGTTCATATTTTCTATTTCTTCCTGGTTCAGTCTTGGAAGGTTGTACTTTTCTAAGAATTTGTCCATTTGTTCCAGGTAGTCCATTTTATTGGCATACAGTTGCTTGTAGTAGTCTCTTATGATACTTTGAATTTCTATGGTGTCTGTTGTAACTTCTCCTTTTCAGTTCTAATTTTATTGCTATGAGTCCTCTCCCTCTTTTTCTTGATGAGTCTGCTTAATGGTTTATCAATTTTGTTTATCTTCTCAAAGAACCAGCTTTTAGTTTTATTGATCTTTGCTATTGTTTTCTTTGTTTCTATTTCATTTATTTCTGCTCTGATCTTTATGATTTCTTTCCTTCTGCTAACGTTGGGTTTTGTTTGTTCTTCTTTCTCTAGTTCCTTTAGGTGTAAGATTAGATGGTTTATTTGAGATTTTTCTTGTTTCTTGAGGTAGACTTGTATAGCTATAAACTTCCCTCTTAGAACCGCTTTTGCTGCATCCCATAGGTTTTGGATCGTCGTGTTTTTCTTGTAATTTGTCTCTAGGTATTTTTTGATTTCCTCTTTGATTTCTTCAGTGATCTCTTGGTTATTTAATAGCATATTGTTTAGCTTCCATATGTTTGTGCTATTTACAGTTTTTTCCCTGTAATTGATTTCTAATCTCATAGAGTTGTAGTTGGAAAAGATGCTTGATATGATTTCAATTTTCTTAAATTTACTGAGGCTTGATTTGTGACCCAAGTTGTGATCTATCCTGGAGAATGTTCTGTGTGCACTTGAGAAGAAAGTGTAGTCTGCTGTTTTTGGATGGAATGTCCTATAAATAACAATTAAAACTATCTGGTCTAGGGCTTCCCTGGTGGCACAGTGGTTGAGAGTCCGCCTGCTGATGCAGGGGACACGGGTTTGTGCCCCAGTCCCGGAAGATCCTACATGCAGCTGAGCAGCTAGGCCCATGAGCCATGGCCGCTGAGCCTGCGCGTCCGGAGCCTGTGCTCCGCAACGTCCGCAACGGGAGAGGCCACAACAGTGAGAGGCCCGCGTACCGTGAAAAACGAAAAAGCAAAAAAAACTACCTGGTCTATTGTGTCATTTAAAGCTTGTGTTTCCTTATTAATTTTCTGTCTGGATGGTGTGTCCATTGGTGTAAGTGAGGTGTTAAAGTCCCCCAGTATTATTGTGTTACTGTCGATTTCCTCTTTTATAGCTGTTAGCAGTTGCCTTATGTATTGAGGTGCTCCTATGTTGGGTGCATATAATTTATAATTGTTATATCTTCTTCTTGGATTGATCCCTTGATCATTATGTAGTGTCCTTCCTTGTCGCTTGTAACATTCTTTATTTTCAAGTCTATTTTATCTGATATGAGTATTGCTACTCCGGCTTTCTTTTGATTTCCATTTGCATGGAATATCTTTTTCCATCCCCTCACTTTCAGTCTGTATGTGTATGTTCCTATTACCATTTTCTTAATTGTTATGGATTTGTTTTTGTAGGTTCTTTTCTTCTCTTGTGTTTCCCACTTAGAGAAGTTCCTTTAGCATTTGTTGTAGAGCTGGTTTGGTGGTGCTGAATTCTCTTAGCTTTTGCTTGTCTGTAAGGCTTTTGATTTCTCTGCCAAATCTGAATGAGATCCTTGCCAGGTAGAGTAATCTTGGTTGTAGGTTCTTCCCTTTCATCACTTTAAATATATCATGCCACTGCCTTCTGGCTTGTAGAGTTTCTGCTGAGAAATCAGCTGTTAACCTTATGGGAGTTCCCTTGTATGTTATTTGTCGTTTTTCTCTTGTTGCTTTCAATAATTTTTCTTTGTCTTTCAGTTTTGTCAATTTGATTGGTATGTGTTCAGCTTGTTTCTCCTTGGTTTGTCCTGCCTGGGACTCTCTGTGGTTCCTGGACTTGGGTGGCTATTTCCTTTCCCATGTTAGGGAAGGTTTTGATTATAATCTCTTCAAATATTTTTTCGGGTCCTTTCTCTCTCTTGTCTCCTTCTGGGACCCCTATAATGCGAATGTTGTTGTGTTTAATGTTGTCCCAGGGGTCTCTTAGGCTGTCTTGATTTCTTTTCATTCCTTTTTCTTTATTCTGTTCCACGGCACTGAATTCCACCATTCTGTCTTCCAGGTCACTTATCTGTTCTTCTGCCTCAGTTATTCTGCTATTGATTCCTTCTAGTGTATTTTTCATTTCAGTTATTGTATTGTTTATCTCTGTTTGTTTGTTCTTTAATTGTTCTAGGTGCTTGTTATTTAATTCTTCCAGGTCTTTGTTAATCATTTCTTGCAACTTCTCGATCTTTGCCTCCATCTTTTTCTGAGGTCCTGGATTATCTTCACTATCATTATTCTGAATTCTTTTTCTGGAAGGTTGCCTATTTCCACTTCATTTAGTTGTTTTTCTGGGGTTTTATCTTGTTCCTTCATCTGGTACAAAGTCCTCTGCCTTTTCATTTTGTCTATCTTTTTGTGAATGTGGTTTTCCTTCCACAGGCTGCAGAATTGTAGTTCTTGCTTCTGCTGCCTGCCCTCTGGAAGGGCAAGTTTCTTGGGGGCATATGTAGAGGAGAGACTCTGGGTGACAACACAGAAGGAGTCACAGGCTGACACAGGAGTTACGGTTAATAGAAAGTTGTTTTGCTAGCTTGGAGCCAGGTGAGTGAATTCCTGCTACATTCATCTTATCTTTCATTATCCTTTATCTCATTATGTCCATCTTATGAAGCTGAAGAGAAGGTGGGTAGGAGAGGGGGTTCCAAGAGGAACTAATAGATTTCCAAATTTTGTTTCCTTCCCTCCCTAAACTTTTTATTATGAAGAATTTCAAACATACAGCAAAATTGAGAGTTGAAAGAATTTTACAGAGAACTTACCACCTAGACTCTACCATTAACATTATACCATACTTGCTTTATGACATATCTGCCTAGCTGTCTATATCTCTGCCTATCCATTAACCCATTTTATTTTTTTGATCAGTGTCAAAGTAAATTCAAACATCTGTACACTTCCTCCTAAATACTTCAGCATGCATATCATTAACTAAGTTTAATACTTGATTCTTTTCTTTCTTTTGGTATAAGGTTTACACACAATGAAATGCCTAAGTATTAAGTGCATTTGCTGAGTTTTTATAAGAACACACGTTTCTGTATCCCAAACCCCTATAAACACATAGAATATGACTGTCACCTCAGAAAACCTCTTCATACCCTCTTCCTGTCCCAACAGTCCTGGAGGCTATCAGTGATATGATTTTTTCCATAATAGATTAGTTTGTCTCTTCTAGATCTTCATAAAAATGAAATAAGATAGTAAGCCTTCTTTTTACTCAGCATAATCTTTTAAAGATTATTCGTGTTGCTCTATGCATCAATAATGTTTCCCTTTTTGTTGCTGAGTAATATTTCAGTATATGAATATAAGAGTTTGTTTGTTTAGTCTCCTTAAATGGGATGTTTCCAGTTTGGAGCTTTATGAATAAAGATGCTATGAACATTCTTGTATGAGTCTTTTTTGTGAACATATATTGGTTTCATTTTTGTTTTACTGCATACTGACCCTAACCACAGAATTGTCAAGGTCATAAGACAGGCCTCTCAAGTTCATAAGAAAACTACTGTGTCCCAAAAGTTCTAACGACTACAGGAAAAATACGAAGGAATTAGAGTTCAATCAAAAGCGTGTTGGATCTCTAGGGAGAAGACCTCAGCTCTAATTAAGTTTATGTGAGCCTTCAATAAACCATTAAACTTGCCGAGAGCCTCAGTGTCCTTATCTGTAAAATGAGATATTATTTTAAGCCACCTTATTATTAAAAGAATAATGAACCACCTTGTTATTAAAAGAAAAATGAGCCACTCTGTTACTAAAAGAATAAAATTAGATGTAAAAGCACTTTGCAAATTTCTTTTGTAAAAACAAAAGAAATATGTTACACTGTTTCCCACACTGGGATAATGTATACTCCCAGTGAAGTGAAATCATATAATGCAATGGGTAATATTTTTTAAAAAGTAGGGAGGGAAGTAATTCACAGATGATATGACCTTATATTTAAGAAACTCTAAAGAATCCACCAAAAACTTAGACATAATAAATGAATTCAGCAAAGTCAAAGGATATAAGATAAACATGCAAGATCAGCTGTATTTCTATACACTAGCAATGAACAATCTGAAAAGGAAATTAAGGAAAGTCCATTTATAAAACCATCAAGAAAAACAAAATACTTAGGAATAAATTTAACCAAGGAGGTGCATGACTTGCACCTCTGAAAACTACAAAACATTGCTAAAAGAAATTAAAGATGCCCTAAATAAATGGAAAGACATAATATTAAGATGGCGATACTCTCCTAAGTGTTCTACAGATTCAACACAATCCCTACTGAAAAACTAACAGCCTTTTGTCAGAAATGCAAAAGCTGATCCAAATAGTCATATGGAATTTCAAGGTACTGCAAATAGCTAAAACAATATTGCAAAAGAAGCAAAATTGGAGGACTCACACTCCAACTTACTACAAAGCCATAGTAATCAAGATAGTGTGGTACTGACATAAGGACCAACATACATATCAATGCAGTAAAATGGATAGTCCAGAAATAAACCTAAATATTTATGGCTAATTGATTTTAGACGATGGTGCCAAGACTAGTCAACGGGGGAAAGAATAGCCTTTTCAATAAATGGTGCTGAGACAGCTGGGTATCCACATGTAAAAGAGTAAAGTTGGACCCTTACCTCACACTGTATACAAAATTAACTCAAAATGGATCATAGCCTTAAGTGTAAGATACAAAACTATAAAACTGTTAAAAGAAAACATAGGGATAAATATTCATGATGTTGGATTAGGCAATATAGTTTTAGATATATACCAAAAGCATAAGTAACCAAAGAAAAAATAAATTTGACTTCATGAGGAACTTTTGTGCATCAAAGGACACCATCAAGGAAGTGAAAAGACAACCCATGGAATGAAAGAGAATATTTGCAAACATATACCTGCTAAGGGTCTAGTACCAGATTATACAAAGAACTTTTACAACAAAACAACAGAAAGACAACCCATTCTTTTAAATGGGCAAAGGACTTGAATAGACATTTCTCCAAAGAACACGTATACATGGCCAACAAGCATATGAAAAGATGTTCAACATCATTAGAGGAATGCATATCACAACCACAATGAGCTATTTCTTCATACCCACTAGGATGGCTGTAATAAAAAAAAGACAATAACAAGTGTTGGCAAGCATGTGGAGAAATGGAAACTCTCATATATTGCCGATGGGAAGGTAGAATGGTGCTGCCACTTTGGAAAACAGTTTGGCAGTTCCTCGCAAAATTAAACATAGAGTTACCATACGACTCTGTAATTCCACTCCTTGGTATACACCCAAAAGAACTGAAAACAGGTGTTCAAACAAATCTTTTACATGAATGTTCATAGCAACACTACTTCCCATAGGAAGAAGATGGAAACAGCTCGAAAGTTCATCAACCAATGAATGAATAAACAAAATGTGGTATACCCATACAATGGAATATGGTTCAGCCCTTAAAAGGAATGAAGTACTGATACATACTACAACACAAATGAACCTTGAAAACATGCTAAGTGAAAGAAATCAGACACAAAAGACCACAATGGAGGATTTCATTTATATTAAATATATAGAATAAGCAAATCCATAGAAACAGAAAGCAGATTAATGGTTGTCACGGTTAGGAAATGGGGAAATGGAAAGCAAATGCTCAGTGCGTACAGGGTTTCCTTTTGGGGTGGTGAAAATGTTCTGGAGTTAGATGGTGGCGATGATTGCACAACATTGTGAATGTCAAGGATTCTCTGATTCTTCAACAGGGAACAGTGGTCAATATCCTCAGAGATGAATGGCTCAATGCAGTGAGTTCCAGATTTCCCTTCCTTAAAAAAAAAAAAAGCCCAGTAACTAGGACCATTTGGTAGGCTGGTAGAGTGGGCAATATATTGACACCAAAAGCAAATTCAAAGCTTTTGAGTCAGAATTCCCATTTAAGACAAAGAAAAGGAAGATCTAAAAAGGAAGACGGCCTAAAAGATGAAAACCACTTTCTCTGAGCTATTCTACAGGACTGCTTAGGAATTGCCAGTTCTTTAAAAGTTCATTTAGGGTTGTCTAAGGACCTGAAGGGGATCTGTATGGGACGATGATAATAACAACAATGGCAACTAACATTGATTGAGCATGATCATAATGTACCAGGTACTATGCTAAGTATATACACACCACAACTTATTAGGTAAGTGTTATAAATATTGCCATTTTAAAAAGGAAAAAAACCAGAAGTCTCATCAAATTAACTTGCCTTAGCTTACTCAGCTAGTAAATGATAGGAGCCAGGATACAAATTCATACCTGAATTTCTCCCAAGCTTGAGTCCTTAATCTATATACTCTGTGGCCTCTTACAGAAAGCCCAGATAGGCAGAGTTCCCTCCTCTCATCCTACATTTACCTCAAACCCTTGAGGGGAGTTACCTGTAGAGTTGGGTCTTATTCTCTTCCCTACAGAGAAAATAGCTGGTATCAGGGAAAAAAAATCAAGAAGTTTGGCAGCGGGGAAGGAAGGAAAGGAGAGATGAAAAGAGAACTAACTGACCACTTAGCAAATGTCAGGTACTTATGTATTTCCTTTTATCAATACATTAAAGCAAAAATATCTTTACTGGTTTTCTGATACCACATAATTATCATAAAAAGTTCAAATCAAAAAGAGAAAGTAAAAAAATTTCTCAATCTCATTTCCCAAAGGCAAACTCGAATTGGTGTGATGAACATAATACAACATAACATAATATAATAAACACTTGTACTTTGATTTATGTAATCTTCATAAGCCTGAAGATAGGTAGTAGCATTGTCTTCATTTTAGAGATCAGATAAGAAGCCTAAAGAGATTAAATACCTTATCCAAGATGACATAGCTCAAAACCAGGAAGTGTGGTGACTTCAAAGTTCAGGTCCTTTTCACTGCTGTGCCTCTGGCAGCTGTATCTTCTGTGCCTGTTTCCTGCCTTACACCTCTCCAAGTCCCCAGACGTCCAATCGTGTTCCAATACTGCCTCCACTCTATTCCATTTCCTATAAAATACTCCCTTAATTTCTGATAATGGCACTTTCTGACAAGACAAAGCAAGGATGAAAAATCTTCAAAATGTATAAGAAATAGGTATTTAGGGATGCAATTACAGGCTACAAGCAGGAGCAACCTGCAAACCTCACTGAGTCTTTATGGCTTTTTTCAGCTGAACAGCCCAATATGAGGAATAGGCATTTGAGTTTTCTCCATATAATCTCTCTCTCCCCCACTTTCCATCTATTTCCTCCCTCTTTCTCTTTTAGGTAGATGGTCCAGAAAAGCTCTGGGAGAACTGGCTCTTAAATGGATTGTACCTTAAAAAACACCCAATCAAACAAACAAAAAACTAAAAAAAAAAAAAAACCCACTAATGTATGAAGAATGCAAGTCCCCTCTTCTAACATGCATTCCTATAGTGCAGACGTTAGAAAAGAAGATGGCTGGAGCCTGATAACTTAGTAAGAGTTTTTACTCCTGAAGGGAGAAGGGAAGATAAGAAGCCTTTACTTAAAACAGGGACTCTGAACACAAAAAGAGTGGAACTAGAGTTGAAAAGAGCTATTTTGTGACATTCTTTAAAAAAAAAAAAAAAAAACTCCAGTATATTCTTTAAGTCAAAGTCCTCTTCTCACTCCTACCCCCAAACTGAAGCCCAGTCAATGTTAAAGTTATGGTCATCTTTAGCAAAAAAGGTCTTACGGCTCACAGTTGCTAGGTGAGCCTATCAGTTTGCTAAGAACTGCATTATAGTAAGAAAAGCACAGAAGTGGGAGACAAGACATCTGAATAGTTTTCATCCAAGCTTTGCCACCAACTCACTATCCTAGGTAAGTCTCTTCAACCCTCCAGAGCCTCAGATTCTCCAGCTTTAATATGGTAGTTCAACCAAATGACGTCTAAAGCTACTTGTAATGAAAGTACTCTATAATGCTCTTTAGAGTTGGTCTTAGTTTCTTAGATTATAAAAAATCAGCCTTTCCCAAACTGTTTTCTATGAAATTTATTCAGTGTTCAGTGGCAGGACTTCTGTAGTCAAATGATTTTAGGAAATGTTGGGTTAACATCCATCCTGCACTGAAAAGTCAGAGATGATGAATAAGTCATATCATTCCTCCTTACACGGTATTCTTTGAAATACAGTATTGTATTCCAGAAGCCTCCACATGAGTCATCTCAAATAGGAATAACCTCTCTGGATGACCATTAGCAACTGAGCTAAGCAGAAAATTACATTACCCAGTCTGATTACAGTGACATCATTACAGAGACAAGCTCTCTGATGGGATAAGTATCCACTAATCTATTTTTTGAACAGATTATCAATAAGGGCTGAGCAAATGTCATTAAATTGCCACAATAATACCCATCACTCAAAACTACAGGTTAAAAAGCTACTCAAGCAGGAAGGAAAACATTAACATTAGATAGTCCCAGGGTAACAGACTTTCAATTCCAAAGATAAACTTGTCTTGGAACCTACTGTTGGCATCCATCTGGATGCCAGGAGGAAATGGTTAATCCCTCTGATACCTAACTTCAAATATTTCTTTCTTTACTTGGAATATTTCTGCTGGGTATCTGGAATCAAAATGTATAAAGCACAGGGCTTTCCTGGTGGCGCAGTGGTTAAGGTTCTGCCTGCCAGTGCAGGGGACACGGTTGCGAGCCCTGGTACAGGAAGATCCCACATGCCGCGGAGCAACTAAGCCGGGGTGCCACAACTACTGAGCCTGCACTCTAGAGCCCGCGAGCCACAACTACTGAACCCTGCATGCTTAGAGCCCGTACTCCGCAACAAGAGAAGCCACCACAATGAGAAGCCTGCGCACTGCAATGAAGAGTAGCCCCCGCTCGCCAAAACAAGAGAAAGCCTGCCTGCAGCAACGAAGACCCAAGGCAGCCAAAATAATTAATTTTAAAAAAAGGATAAGGCACAGAGTTATGTGAAATAGTATGTTTGAAAAATATAGAAGATATTTCTGTGAAAAAGCAGTTTGCAAAATTTTGCTTTTAAAGCAGCAATTAAAAAATAACTAGGGGGGCTTCCCTGGTGGCGCAGTGGTTGAGAGTCCGCCTGCCGATGCAGGGGACAGGGGTTTGTGCCCCGGTCCGGGAAGATCCCACATGCCGCGGAACGGCTGCGCCCGTGAGCCATGGCCGCTGAGCCTGCGCGTCCGGAGCCTGTGCTCCGCAACGGGAGAGGCCACAACAGTGAGAGGCCCGCGTACCGCAAAAAAAATAAAATAAAATAACTAGGAGACTCTATCTGTACTCTATCATTTTATTAAAACTACAAAAAAACTACAAACTGAACTACACATGATTTTAGAAAAATATACCGTGCTACATAATAATCAGAATAGTGTTCATAGCCCTGAATTATAGCTATTCATTCTTTCATTAATTCATCTAAATATTTGCTAAAACTATAGTATAAATCATATGCTATGTCAGACACTTGGGATTTAGACATGAATAAGATTATAAATCTCATACATAACCTCTAACATTAATTTTTAGTCACTGATGATGTAAATATCAGTATTTACTAAGTGTTGTTATGTGCAAGGACTCCTAAGAGTCCTCAAGACTCTTAGGACCTAGTAAATGAGATAAAACACACATACAAATGCGGCAGGCATAATTCTAAGATGGCCCCATTCCCGCCCTAATCCCCAGGATTGTTGAATATGATGGATTTTATTCCCATGAACAGCTGACTTTAACAGAGGGAGTTTATTCAGGGTGGGCCTAACCTAATCACACGAGCCCTTTAAAAGCAGTTTTCTCCAGCTGCTGGGAGTAGAGGAAGTCAGAGGTTTGAAGCACAATTAAGATTTGATGTGCCACTGCTGGGTTGAAGACTGAGAAGGCCACATGTTAAGGAATTCAAGTGGACACTAGGACCCGAGAGTGGCCCCTGGCTGACAGCTAGCAAGGAAACAGGGATCTCTCAGTCCTATAACTGCAAGGAAATGAATTCTGCCAACAAGAGTGAGACTGGAAGCAGATTTCTCTAGACGAGAACTCAGCCCAGCCAACATCTTGATTTTGACTTTATAATACTCTGTGCAGAGAATCTAGCTACCCTGTCAGACTACTGACCTACAGAACTGTGAGCTAATAAATGGATGTCGTTACACAGCAACAGAAAACTAACACAACAAACTATTACCATAGGAATTGTATGAGTTCAGCATGTCTGATAAGGTGGCAAGGTAGATCTGAAATAATACATAGCTTCCCTTCAAGCCAGGCTAGAAAAGTTTCCCTGTACTATAACAGAGTCCATGTGTTCTCCAAAAATCTTGAGAGAAAATTTTCAAGTGTCGCCATATGAATTCTACAGCTAAAGGACTTTGAGAATATCATGGATTGTTTCATTAGGAAGCTTCTGATGCTTTCCTTCTTCATGGAGCACCAGATTTGCCTTAGAGCAAGGCTCTTTTCTGATAAGTCAGGTTTTCTTTCCTCTCCTGGGCTACCTAGGACCAAACCCCCTGGAAAGCGTGGATCTTCTTTCTCC
>NW_006779909.1:3778225-3782990 GCF_000442215.2 Lipotes vexillifer | reverse complement strand
TCTTTCCCTTCTATTTACTCATTCAAACTCTTGTTAGATGACCACTTCATGCCAAACATTGTGCATAGATAAAAGACTGCAGTGACTCAGAGGAGGCGGAGGTTACTTCTGGCTATAACGGGGTGGGGTATATTGGAAAGGCCAAAAATTACTTTACCAGGCTTTTGCATATGCAAAGAAGTCGAAATTTAGGAGTCAAGAATGCTCAAAGAAGGGCTCTGCCCCAGAATTCCAAAATCTCTATTCCTCTCATTCTAGTGACTGGATGCAAAGCCCTTGCCTAACACTGCAGCTGCTGCATGAGTTGGCATTCTCCTAATTTAAACCTGATGAACAGATGAAATCAGACTGCTCATACAATTCAATTTTGTTGTCAAAGACACAAGCAGTTCCCTCTCAATTCATGGCAGGGCTTGAAAATTTAAAATATAGATGAGTTTCACAGGGATGATCAAGGCTTCAGAAACAGTGATTACATGTATTGTGCTCACTTAGTGCTAGCAATGCTCGAAATAAATCAAAGATTTAGAAGGAAAATCTTTTGAAGCCAATCTTATCTATAATGCACTTATCTGTACCACCAATCTCTTCCTTCTTAGTTATTTTAAGTTTTGTTTTGTTTTGAAAAGTGTTTCATACGTGCTTAAGAAGGATGTATAGTTGACCCTGGAACCATGTGGGGGGTTACGGGCACCAATCCTTCCACTCCCCAGTTCAGTGGAAACTGCGAATAACACAGTCAGCCCTCCTAACCGAATCCGAGGTTCCACATCTGAGGATTCAACCAACCACGGTAGTACTTGTGTAGTAGTGTAGTAAGTATTTATTGAAAAAAATCTGTGTGTATGTGGACCTGCACAGTTCAAACTCGTGTTGTTCAAGGGTCAACTATATATTCTCTAATTGTTGGGTGCAGGATCTTTATATGTGCCTATTAGATCATGCAAATATGTTGTTCAAGTGTTCTATATCTTTACTGCTTTTTTGATGCTTGACCTTCAAATAATTAAGAAAGATGTATTAAAACCTCCTAACAAATATACTGCATTATACATTTCTCCCTGTGATCCTATCAATTTTGCTTTATATATTTTGAGGTCATTTTAGCATTATTAAATCTTCTTAGTTGAACCTTTTTGCCTTAAAATATGTTTTGTCTGATATTAATATGGATACACTAACATTCTTTTTTTACTTTCTATACAGTTTTATCGAGGTACTATTGCTCCCCTAGCATTCTTTTGTTTTTGTTTTTGTTTTGATAGTAGCCCTCTAATGGATGTGAGGTGATACCTCATTGCAATTTAAAAAAAAATTTTTTTTTTAATTTAAAAAAATTTTTTAAAATTCTTTATTTCCCCTAGCATTCTTTAGTGTTTGACTGGTATATCTTTTTGATATTTTTATTTTCATGACCTTATGTTTTGGGTGTTTCTTGTAAAAAGGATATAGTTGAATTAGTTAAAAATCCTACTTGATAAACTCTCTCTTTTAACTGGTTAATTTTGGCCACTGACATTTATTGGAGTTACTGTTATGTTTCAACTCAACGGTGTTTTCTATTTGCCTTGTACGTCTTTTTTTCACTTTTCCTGCCTCCTTCTTTCTTAATTTGTTAATTTTCTGAGTCCTGTGCTGATTTGGAAGTTATATACATGCTAATTATTTTTTTAGTGATTATTCTTGAAATTATATTGTTGACTTTAAGTACATTTGAAGTTAATTGATATCATAATCTCCAACCCAACAATTCATGGATGTTGGAAGAGTGTTTCTCAATCTTTAGTGTACATATGAATCATTTGGGGAGTGTTAAAATGCAGATTCCAATTAAGTGTGAGGTAAGCCTTGCATTCTGCATTTCTAAGCTCCCAAGTGATGCAATACCATGGTGAAACACAACCTTAGAATACTTCAATTATTCCCCTTTAGTCTGACATGCTATTGTTGTCTGGAATTTTGTCTTTTTTAAAAAAATATTTATTTATTTGTTCGTGCTGGGTCTTGGTTGAGGCAAGTGGGCTCCTTAGTTGCAGCTTGTTGGCTCCTTAGTTGTGGCATGTTAACTCTTAGTTGTGGCATGCATATGGGATCTAGTTCACTGACCAAGGATCGAACCCAGGCCCCCTGCATTGGGAGTGTGGAGTCTTAACCACTGTGCCACCAGGGAAGTCCCTTTAATTGTCTTTTTAAAATTCCATAATTATACGTTATTTTTTTACAATGTTCATTTAGACTTACAGAGAAAAGTTTATTCATTTCTTTGCTCACCTCTCTTTCTTACATCTCACACTTTCCTTCTGGGATTTTTGCTTTCTTTATTCCTGAAGTTCCTTAAACAAAGCTCTGATAGATGGTTCACTCTCATTCTGGAAAGACGGACTACCTGAGTTTGGATCCCTGTTCTGTTAGTTACTAATTGTAGACTTAAGGAAATCCACCTCACTTCTCTGGTTCTCAGTTTCCTCATCTGTAAAATGAGGATAATAATAGCATTTACTTCAGAGAGTTGTCGTGAGGATTCAATGAATTAATATAAAGCTCTTATAACTGTATTTCACACATTGGAAATTCTAAATAAGTATTACTCATAATTGGTACATAATTCTAAATTGTCAGTTATATTCTCTCATCACTTTGGAAATACCATTTCAGTTCTTCTGGCTCTTATTATCACTTTTGAGAAGTCTATTATCTGTATCAAGTAGGATAGGCTAGGTTTTGCTTCAGTAATAAACAATGCCCCAAGCTCTGTGGCTTAACACAACAAAAGTTTATTTCGTGTTCACACTATGTTTTCTACACAAGTTACAGAAGGTCCTGTCCCTCACAGTCACCCAGGGACTCAGACTTTTAAAGGTTCTGTCTTGGCACATGCTTCCATAATAGCTTAGACAGGAAAAACGGAAGTGCTGACTCACATACAGGTCTTTCAGGGAGTGACATCATTTTTATTCATATTTCATTTATCAAAGAAAGTCACATGCTACACTTAACTTCAAGGAATAGAGAATTGCAATCCTACTATACGGCCCAAAGAAAGAAATGAAGTATTTGTAAAGACGCTGCTGCCTACAAGTCTAACTGTAGTTCTTTTATCACTTAAATTCTGGTTGTTTCAAAGATACTCTCTTTTTCTTTAGTATTCTAGTTTCACTACAATGTGTATAGGTGTAAGATTTTGGGTTTTTTTTTTTAAATATATAAAAAAGTCCTGTTTTGTGATTCCTCTGCAGATTTTTTTATCAGCTCAAATTCTTACTATTATCTTTTCAGATAATGCCTCTCTTTTATCTCTTCATCTCTGGGACATCAATTTAGATGTATTTTAGATCTTTAATTCTGTTCTCCATATCACATAGCTTCTCTTTCATATTTCCCATCTCCTTGTCTGTGTCCTTTATTTTAGGCAATTTCTTTAGATCAACATTCTAAATCATTAATTTTCTTCACAGCTGTATTTAATCTGCTGTTCAATCCAATTCATTTTCTTTTTCCACTGACGGTTTGTCTTCTCTGTTTAACTCTTGTACTGCATTATTTAACTTTTCAAATCACTATTGCATGTCTCACTTGAGTTCAGCATGTGTTTACTAAGAGTCTACTATGGGCCAGACTGACATCTGCTCTCTCCCTACCACTCTTGTGAAGTATCTAAAACACAGACACAGAACCCTGAAGTCTTATTATTTTATTTTTTTACCACCTTAAATATATATATATATATTTTTGCGGTACGCGGGCCTCTCACTGTTGTGGCCTCTCCCATTGCGGAGCACAGGCTCCAGACGCAGAGGCTCAGCGGCCATGGTTCATAGGCCCAGCCGCTCCGCGGCATGTGGGAACTTCCCGGACCGGGGCACGAACCCGTGTCCCCTGCATCGGCAGGCAGACTCTCAACCACTGCGCCACCAAGGAAGCCCTTCACCTTTCTTTTTTCCTGTTTCATCAGAGTCTCCATCTTCTGGTGCACAATTTCTTTCCTCCTGGATCTAGAGTCACTGTGCACTTTTATGAGACATTTCCAAGGCATCCTCTGATGTATTCTTACACCTATGGGCATTTTCTCTTCCTAAATACCCTCTTCCTGTTACGGCAAACTCAAATTCATTCTTTATGATCTAGTTCAAATATCAACTCCTCTGTTAGGTCCTCCTCACTCCATTTAGCCATGAACCAAATCATTCATTCCTGTCCCTTCTCCTATAGCCCTCTTTACATGCATCTATTATAGCTAACGTTTAATGTATCCTATCTCCTTTACTAGACTGCAAATCTTTTAGAGCAGATACTGTACCTTATTCATTTCTGTACACTTAAAATCTAATACAGAGAAGGTATTAAGAAAATATTTTTTGAACTGATTCTCAGTAAAGAAGTTATCACTCCACTGGTAGTAAGAACCAACTTCATCAAAGGCGCTGAGCCCTCAGACCTAGGCAGAAGCTGATGATCACAAATGAATTTTATAATACAAATCTAATAGCAGAAGTCCTATAATTAACAGAATAAACAGAAAAGCCATGTACTTTCTTTTTATTTAACTTTGAGAAAATGTCACTTGGAATCAGATTAGTGAGAATGTCCTTCTGGTGCTCTGAACTGGTTCTCTGGACACCTGGGTTCTCTTCCAAGCCACCCCTTGACCTGCTGTAGAATTCTGAAGGAGCCAAAAAGAATCTGCTCTTTAATGTGAAAGTGATTAATTTCATCTTTAACTCATACATGCTCAATCATATTTATATTTTTAAGGGTTCTCTTTCCC
>NW_006779909.1:3743184-3778107 GCF_000442215.2 Lipotes vexillifer | reverse complement strand
TCTTTCCCTGCTGTATGGAGAAAGCATCACAAGAAGACAAGTAGGAGGTAGGAAGAGTAGATAGGAGGCTACTTCAAAAGTCTGGTTGAAAACTGAGAGTGACCTGGACCAAAGTGAAATGAGGTGACGTGAGAAATTCTGGAGACAGAACATATTTGATCTGGTGTTAGATTAGATGTCAAGAATGAGGGAGAAAGAGTCAAAGCTCATCCCAAAGTTTTAGCTTGAATGATTAGATGGTGGTATTATTTATTAAGATGGGAAAAAAAGTGTTGAGGAAGAGACAGGTTTCAAGGCGAAAATATTTAAGGGCTCTGTTTTGGACATAAATATAAGACATGTAAGTGGAGATGTCATGCAGATAAGTTAAACTCAAAGGACAGGTCTTATCAGAGATAAAAATTTGGAAGTTATATGATCAAGATAGTATAAAATCTACAGCATTGGTTGAGATAACCTAAGAAAAGAATTTACAGAGACTGAGGAACGCCAACATTTAGGGATCAGGTAGAGTGGGAATAACTAGGAAAGGTACTCCAAAAGAACAGCCACTGGGGTAGGGGAAAGAAGAGGGAATGGCCAGCTGTGCTGAACGCTGCTGACACGTCAAGTTCAATGTGGAGAGCGAAATGCCCACTAAATTTGTCCAGTTAGGAGTGCTGGTCCTTGTAAAAGAGTCGTTTTAGTGCAGTTGAAGGGGATGGTGCAGAAGCCAGACTGTACTGAGTTGAAGAGTAAATGGAAGGTGAGAAAGAGAAGACATCATGTACAGACAAATTGCTTGAAATGTTTTTTCCCCCTGGCTTCAGTGACACTGTACTTTCCTGATTCTCCAACCTATCTGGCTGCCTTCTTTTCAGTCATCTTTGCTGGGTTATCCTCTACTTACCTTTAAATGTTGAAGTTGTTCAGAATTTAGGTCATCTAATTCTGTTCTCTCTCTTCCACCTAAGGGCTTCAGTTATCACATGTATGCTAGTAACTCCCAGATTCTATACTGTATCTTTGTCTCAGATCTCTCCTCTGAGCTCTAGAATTGCATATTCAATTGCCTATTCAAGATCTCATCATTAAACTCAATATTCCCCTTCCACAGCTGTTTTTCTTCCAGTGTGCCAGATTCTCTGTAAATTATATCATTATCTTCTCAGTAGTTCAAGACAGATACCTGGGAGTCATGCTTCATTTTTTTTCTCTCCCTGTGTACCACAACTAATCCAGTAGGAAGTCCTGTTCATTCTACCTTCAAATAGGTCTCCTTTATAGACTGTCTACAGGCCATACATCCAAAGGCTCTTTATCTACATTATCTTTCTCCTTAAAGTTCACAAATACCCAGTAGGGTAGGTATCATCCCCATCTTGAAACTGAAGCTCAGAAAGGTTAAGTAACTTACTATGATAACACAAAAAGTGAATGGCAGAGAACAGTGATTTAATACTAAATACTCTGACTCCACACTACCTCTGACTCCTACTACTCAACCTCTCTGAGGCCAAGTCTCTTCAGGAGTAAAATGGACCTAATATTTCCAATCTTTAGGCTAATATAAAATTTTTAAAATAAACTATAAGGTACATATACCTAGTACTGGGCATCAATTCAATAAATGTTAAGTTCCTTTACAGTCTTTTACTCCTTCCTCTATACTTTTTTTCACCCTGGGGCCAATTCAGCAATGTTAGGATTACAGAGATGAATAAAGATTGCTCCTGATTTCAAGAAGCAAATAATTTAAGGAGACAAAATGAACACGAATAAAACAATGAGATAATAATATAAGACAGTAGATAACAAATCATTACATGGCATTGCAGAGGCTTCCTATAAAATTTCAGAGAAAGGAGAAAGGGCAGTTGGGGGAAGGGAACGGGAGTGGGCTTTTGGAAAGGTCTATTAGAACAGTTAGGAAATATAGTAAGGATATCAGCACAGAGGGGCAGGACACTCAGAAAAAAAAAGATACTGATGTGGAAGTGAGAACAATACGCTCAGGGTCAATGATGAGAGCAAATGGATTTCAGCTAAAGGTACTTATTTTTCCCCACATCGAAGTATTTTTACTACTAAGTTTCTTTGAAACGATTTAAGTTCCCAATGGAACAAAGGAAAATTTGAGCCTATTATTAAGACCAAATGTCCTGGCAGGCAGAGCCATCATTAAACTGTCTACCCGCCTTCCCAGGGAATAGGAACAAGCCCTAGACTCTAACCCACATGAGATAAAAATAACTCACATGCTGGGGTATGCTTTGAGAATAAAATCACACTGTCAAAATGGGTCTAATGAAGTCAATCACCTTTTCATAGCTTTCATCTCTCAATTGACACCAACAAACATCACCATTCCTATGGCCAAAGTATCCTTGGATAAAACCCCACAAAGACCACCAATACTAATATACCCACTACATCTTGGGCTTGGATTAAGAAGTTTTAATTCTCCAGAGCCTGATTAATAAACCAATTTGGCTTCCATGACAATGAAATGTGATACATAACTTGTTCCACCATTCAGCAGAGCTTCTGGACAATGGCATCATAGAATATTAGAGCTGGAAAGAAACTTAAACATTACTTTGGTCTTACTTTACTAATGAAGACACAGAGGCCCAAAGGGGATAGTGAGAAGTTCAAGGTCAAAGGGACCCCTGCAGGAGAGAAGGTCATCAGGATGGCCAACAGACCTTGGAGAAGGAGAGTCACATAGGACCCCTGGTGAGAATACTAATGAAAATGGGGGAAAAGTAAAAATATTATAGAGCTACTCGCAGACCTCCAGTGGTTCTTTGGTACTGATGAAGAAACGTAAAAGATTATTCTGAAGTCACCTCAGATTCTGGCCCAACAATCCCTTTCCCTAACTCCCCATAAGCTGCTGCCTTATATTTGACGGTCAAGCCCTCTATTCCAGTAATCAGCAAGCAGAGATGAGTCATGGGCAAAATATAGAGGCTAGACCACTGTTAAGTTCCCACTAAATCTTAATGTTTCATTATTTTGACAGAAGTAAATACATAGCATAAATAATACCCATAATCCAATTTAAGTTTTTAAAAAATCCTCCCAAATTAAGTACAAAATAAGAGCCCTGTGACAAATCAAAAGGCATGGCTTCAAGTCCTAGTTCTTCTGCTTACATAGGAAGTGATCTCAGATAAGTCACTTTCCCTTTGTAGGGTCTCACTTATAAAATAAGGATGAGATCACTTGAGCTGTGAGGATCACAAAACAGACCTTGAATATGAAAGCTCTTTGAAAGGAATAAAGTGTTTCCTCAATAAGAAGAAAGAAGCAAGGAAAAAAACATTTAAGTATTTAAATGCCAAGCGCTAAGTGCTAAGTGCTATGCTGGGTACTTATACATATCTTACTTAATTTTCACAAAAACCCTAAAGGGGGGTAGGGATCATCTCTGAATAAAGCCATGGAAGTTCACAGAAGTTAGATATCTTGCCAAGACCTCATAACACATAAACAGAACTCAAGTTTTTTTGCTTTTGGTTTTTGCATATAGATTTTTTTTTAAAATCCAAAACCCAGTCCTTGTCCTGTTACATCATGCTGCCTCTCAAAAATACTGTAACAATCATACTTCCTCTCCATACCCACCCAGTTGAAATAATCAAACTTGACCATACATATCACAGTAAACAGTTTGGGAAAACATTAACGTTAAAAGTTATCACTCAGCCTAAACTGTCAAAATATTTCTGAAGGAAGATTAGGGCAAAGTTGTCATCTCCTTCCCCTAGTCCCATGCTCCTTAAATTGGAATAATGTGTCCAAAGTACATATCTCCACAGAATGTGCACAGAGATTCTTCCTACAGTAGCAATTTTACGCAATGATTTTTGGGCAGAAAGGTGGTTATTTTTTAAAATCCTACTTTTTTTGAGTATATACTGGTAATAAATTCAATATAAAAATATAAACTTAAATGAAAGTCCTTGTCAATGTCTCCTCTGAAGATAAACTACTAAAGACAGTTTAATGTTTATCGTTATTCCAAACTTAACCTATCTACCAAGATTATGAGGGGAAGAGACAGAGGAAATACGTTTTTAATTTTCTTTACCCTAAAAATAATTTAAAACACATGTTGATATTTTTTAAAAAAGAAATATATTATGGAATAGATTTTTAAAATTTTACTTGACCTTGTCTTAATATAACATTTAAAATATATATCTATCACTCAACTTGAAGTAAACCGTTTAGTGCTATACTGTTCCCCTCTCCCACAAAACCTTGAGGTTCATCTTCCTCTGTCATTTGGGATATCCGTGGAGGAAAAGTTAGAAAAGCACTACCTGGCCAGTTGGTCGGGTGCAATCAGATACAGCACCTTGACTTCAACTAGGCTAAAGTACAATTGTAAGTAAAGCTCCATTTTCAGGCTCTTGGCCAGGAACATCCTGCTATCCCTGCTGTCATCCCAGAAAACCTTCTGTCCAGGGGCTTCCAGCTCTAGTCCCTTATTTCTGAGTTGCTAAGTCACAGTTAACTTGAAAGATAGCCCAACTATCTTATTTTACAGCTGAAGATCCTGAGGCACATAGAAGTAAACTCAGTAGCTCAAGGACTTATTGATAAGTATGTGGCAGAGCCAGGACTTAAACTTAAGTCCTCAGACTCTCAATTCAATATTCGTTCTGCCCCATTGTGTCATCTTTCTTTTTGAGTCCTCTAACTCACATGAACTCACTGTTTGTATTTAACGCTTCCATGGGACCTTCGGTATGTCCTGTTTCAGTTACGTGGTCATAAAGTCTACTCCAAACCTGGCAAGCGCTGCCTAGCTATTCAGAGACAAGGTAGAGTTTCCTCATGGTCCTTTATAAATAACAACACATTTGCAGTAAAATGGCTTAAGCTTTCTGAAGGCCACAGCCAGAGACTTCCTTTCTTCATCAGTTCTGGGTAAAGATCTCTTAAGGAGCTGTTGATTTTATAACCCATAAGGACCAAGGGGCCTGTCAAAAGGACAAAAGCAAGTTCGGGATTACATTCGCTAGTGTCAAAGATACGTGTCCCCTGGAGGCCAAGTCTAGGCAGAAGTTTTCTTTAAATGCAGTTAGTCTATTTCCTGGTAATCACGGCCTATAGTGCTTTCAGGCTACCTAGTGCTTATTAAATTCTCAAATCTAACTACCTCACACTATAGATAAGAAAACTAAGCACCAGAAGTGACTGCCCAGAATTACAGAACTT
Source organism: Lipotes vexillifer (assembly GCF_000442215.2). Classification (NCBI taxonomy): domain Eukaryota; kingdom Metazoa; phylum Chordata; class Mammalia; order Artiodactyla; family Lipotidae; genus Lipotes; species Lipotes vexillifer. The sequence goes on along the minus strand of NW_006779909.1, from coordinate 3,772,893 downwards.
GTCAGGAACCAAGGCAAGATCCAGGACTCTTGAATCCAGCCCAGGATTTCCTCCTGTCCCCTACTCATCTTCAGGTAACAAGCAACTGCTAGGACACCTTGTCTACCTTTCTACACCCTCTACCACTCTCCAACAACTTCCCCCTAATTCCCCTGGACACCTCATGCCCTTAGGCTTCCTATAGGCTGCAGTTGTGTTGTAACACATTTCACCCAGGATTGCTCTAAAATCTATGATCCCTTCTAGATTCTCATCTGATTCACTGTCCAGGAGGAAAGAATCTGATTAATTTGCATATGGATTTAATGGATTACACTTCCCAGAGGCATCTGCAGAGTACAAGAGAACAGCAATTAACAAAAAGAGAATAAAACTCTTTAAAATTTTGAAAGGCCCTTCACAAAATAATGGAGTACTCTGAATGACATTGAGACATAATTAAGAAAATTAGAAATGAGAAGATATTATAGGGAAGCAGCATTCACCTTAACATTATAAATAATAGTCAAAGTGACCCAATGGGGAATTCAGTGGCGGTCCAGTGGTTAGGACTCTGCGCTTTCACTACCAAGGCCCCGGGTTCAGTCCCTGGTGGGGGAACTAAGATCCCACAAGCCTCGCAGCACGATCAAAAAAACAAAACAAAAACAAATAAACAAGACCCCCAAACAAACAAACAAAAAGCCAAGATGACCCAACGGATTATCTCAAGGGGCAGAAATAAACTCCTGATCAAGGAATAGTTTTAATTAAAACCTGATGATTACCTAATAGGGATGCCATAAATAGGATTTCTGAATTACATCAGCGAGGAGAGACATCTCTGGACAAAGGATGATCCCAGTGTTCTCCTCTGCCCCACTCCAACCCATGAAAAATATTACACAGCCTCTACAGATTTCTTGCTCCCTAGCTTTGGTCATTTTCTACTTGGTTGAGTATTGGCAACACATGGGGGTAAAATTCAGATGTTGTGGTAATTCTGCTAAGTAGATGGAGGGGTTAGGTTTTCCTCACCCCCAATGGGCTCCTGTTTGCACACAGATTAAAACTAGCAGATGGCTGGGCTCTGCACCATCCTAACCAGAGACCACTGGCGGAACAGATGATGAAGGGACATCTTCACTGGGAGCAGCAGCCCACCTATAAGCTCTTTATGCTCAGGGAGAATCACGACAGTTCACAGGAACAGAAGTTATAGGGACATAAGGAGTTCCCGAAAAATACAGCACTTCTAGTATTTTCTGAGTGTTTTCCTAAACCTGAAGACTTTCCAAGTCTCAGGGGGAATTGTTGGGTGAAAAAATAAACATTTCTATTGTCCTTAGCTCTCCCCTTGAATTTTCCCATTCCTCAATGACCCAGTTCCACCAATCTGGGGTAAGATGCTAAACTCAAACTTCAGTCTGCAAGATTTGTTAGCACCAGTGGCACAGGTGGTGAGACTCTTAGTCACAAGGATTCTAGGTGAAAAATGGAGATGTGTCCAAAAGACATTAATTAAGAACCGGAATGGTTAGACATTATATGTAAGTAGATATTTACCTCAGTATCATCAAGAACTTTGTAACCATCAAAGTAATCCAACAGACTCCCTCAAGGTGGCAGAGATATGAGAGCTAGGCAGAACCTTCGAGATCAAAAACTTCAAGTCCTTTCTAGACAGGTAAGAAAAATTAGGGAGACAAGTCAAGTGTAAGTCAAGCACTAAGTCAGTCAAAATTCAGGTCTTCCGATTTCTAATCCAGTGCCATTCTCCAGTGTAATAAGGGACTAACACATGGAACAAAGAACCTACAAAATAATATATATTATGGGACTATAAAAGTCCCAGAATTGTAGAGCAGCAATGCATATATCTCCTACAAAATGTCTCATGCAGGTTTCTATCCAATTTATTTGTAAATGCCTTTCATTAACAAGTTAATATTTATCTCCTAAGTTAGCCTATTTCACCTTCTGACAGCACTTTTTAGAAGTCTTCCTAATACCATACAGAAAAGAGTTAACATAGCAGGTCAGGTCTGAGACTGCTATACTGAGAAATGCCTGCTTGCAAGGTTGGCCCTTGGCTGGCATCTAGGAACCTGGATTTCAGGAGGATATCAACATTCTCAGAATTCATAAGAATGGATCACTGTGCCTAAACTGTTAGTACAAACAATGTGGTTTACGCTGAACACCTACTTTCCTTCTAGGGGCCTAGGATTATGTATGTGCTAAGCAGAGGGTGCCCATGTGACCAGGCCCAGGAAAACCTTTGGGCACTGAGTCTCTAACGAGTTCTCTTGGAAGACAACATTTCACACTTGGTACAACGTGTGCTGTAGCAATTAAGTATATCCTGGGTGACTCCACCAAGGAGGACTCTGGGAAGCTTGCACATACTTTCCTCCAGTCTTCATCTGTGCACCTTCTCCCTTAGCTGATAACTGCTTTGTATCCTTTTGCTATAATAAATCTTCGCTGCTGAGGCCTGGGAATCTTCCCTCCTAGCAAATCACCAAACCTGGGGGTGCTCTTGGGGACTCCTGACACATAGATGGAGCGTAATTCTCCCTTCCTCAGTTTCTGCCCATTGGTTCTTCAGTTCTACACCTTAGAACAAATGCTAAAGTTAATGACAAACCAGGAAGCATATAAAGAAAGAACAACATGAGCTATAGGAAAGATCGCTAGAGGAAATAATACTTGTGTTGGGCCCTGAAGAAAGAATGGCATACACATAGGTGGAAAATAAATTACAAATCAATCCATTTAGACAGTCGGGCAAGCACTCTGACACAGTATAAGGCTGGGGATTGGTGGGGGAGGGGCATATTTGGTGGCAGAAGGATGGGTGAGATGGCTACTGAAAAAAATACATCTCAGATTCTCACCCTCTAATTTTTGAGCACTGTTAGAAATCATCAATTCAATTGCAGAACATTTCCTAACCCAGAAATGTACAGACATATTCTTTGGGTCTATTACGAAGGACAGATCACTACTAAATTTTCTTCTCAAGTATTCTTTCAGTACATTTGTGATTTGCATCGGTAACAAAAAAAGGTAAATTAAGGGAAGAAGCGAAAAGCTCAAATGTCCAAAATGAACAATTTGATAATGTGCACTAAAATAAGGAATGCAAATCATATTTCAGCTACATTTTTATTGCAGAAATGCAAAATATCTGGAACAATAGCTCATTCCTTCAGAAACCAACAGAAGGTTATATTACATATTCCATTTTCCTTTCAAGTAGTTTTTTTTGTGATTTGATATTATGGACATACTTATGGCATTGAATTATAAAAGACAATTGTGTGTGCTTAAATAAAAGCCAGCTTTTCACTTGTTTATTCAATGAGCATTCATCAAGCATTAACATGCCAAGTACTACCAGGCTAACAGTACAGATTAACCTTTGACTAAACTTCGTTGTTCGTTGTCTAAAAATGCTCTAAAATCCAGATATGATAAATCCTCTCATCAGTGAAAATACACTAACAGGTGATGCTATTTACTTTCTTCATACTATTTACAATTTAATTCTTTCCTCTTAATTATCGGTCTTCAAATTCTTATGGATGAACAATTTTCTTCCACCACAAGTAGGACAGCAAAAACCCTAAAACACCTTATTCCAATTTTGTTTGAAATCTGTACCCAGGTTTGGAGGTTATTCTTACATGAATTCATCTCTCCCTGGGCTATAAGGATGATGCCAGTTTGTTTCCAGAGCAGTGTAAAGGGAGGTTCGAGGACTTTGTAATGACACAGATATAGGTTCAAAATACAGCTTTACTACTAAGGAACCATGTGATACTAGACAAGTTACTAAACCTTTCTTAGCCTTGGCAGGAAATAATACTTACCCAATAGGATTGTTGTGAGGATTAATCAATACAGGTAAAACACTTGGCATAGTGTCTGGCACCTAGTAATCACTATTAGCAATATTCCCTTGAAACTATTTTTTTCTTCAGTCTCACTCCTCATGGTGATCATGTTATCATACTAAAAAATTGGTACATGTGGTCTGATTAAAAAAAAAAAAATTACCTCTAGGTTCAAAAAGCAACCTGAGAAATGTATTTTACATGCCCAAACATCTTCATGGCTCATGGGATAAGGAGATTATTTGAAATCAGTACTGAGAAAATTAAAGAGCTATGGTAACACAGGCACTTATCAACTCAGACTGGGATTACTTCATTAGCCTCCTTACGAGCCTGCTTTTTCTCACCCTGGAAAGCAACATAGCATAATGAGAAAAGCATGAACTTCGGAATGTCAGGCACATATTCTAGTCCTGGCTCCACCTAGTTATGTGACTTGAGCTTGTTACTACTTTAGTGGCTTTCTATAGCTGAGAAGGTGAGGGGTGACGCGATGGCTGCTAATGGGTGCAGAGTTTCTTTTAGGGGTAATGAAAATATTCTAAAATTGATTATGGTGATGGCTGCACAACTCTGTGGACATACTAGAAACCACTGAAATGTACAGTTTAAATAGCGAGGATTTTTAAAGAGAAAAAAAAATAGTATCATTGAAAAAAAAATAGGAAGGTTAGAAGAAAAGTTGAGGAAACCTTCCTAAAAATACATTAAAAAAAACCTCAGAGATGGAAATGAGAAGAGAAAAAAATTAAGAAATTAGCTGATTGGTTCAGAAGGTTCAACATCCAAATAACAGTAGCTCCAGAAAGAGAGACCAGAAAAATATGGGTTGGAAATGAACAATGAAATAATTCAAGAAAATGTCACAGAATCAAAGGACTTGTTTTCCACATTGAAAGGGCTTCAGAGAGCCCAGCACAACGAATGAAGACAGATTCTCACATGAAGGTTCGTCATTACAAATTTCAGAAGAGCAAGCCGAAGAGAAAATTCTTAAAACTTTCCGGGAAGAAGGTGGGAACAGATCGCATACAAAAGATCAGGAATCAAAGTGACTTTGAACTTTCCAGGAACAATACTGGAATCCAGAAAATAACTGAGCAATGCCTTCAACATTCTAAGGGAAAATGACTTCCAATCTAAAATTCTAAAGCCAGCTAACTATCAATTAAGTACAAGTGTAGTATAAAGATACTTTCAGACATGAAAAGTGGAAATTTAAATGTTTCTATAAAGAGAGAGATCAAGTACATGCCAAAAAAGCTTATTACACTTGAGTTCATTCAAACTTTAATTTAAAAAATTTAGGGGAGACCTTCAAGATGGCAGAGGAGTAAGACATGGGGATCACCTTCCTCCCCATAAATACATCAAAAATACATCTACATGTGGAACAACTCCTACAGAACACCTACTGAATGCTGGCAGAAGACCTCAGACTTCCCAAAAGGCAAGAAAATCCCCATTGACCTGGGTAGGGCAAAGGAAAAAAGAAAAAACAGAGACAAAAGAATAGGGATGGGACCCACACCTCTGGGAGGGAGCTGTGAAGGAGGAAAAGTTTCCACACACTAGGGAGACCCTTCACTGGCAGGGATGGGAGGTGGGCTGGGGGAAGCCTCGGAGCCACGGAGGAGAGCGCAGCAACAGGGGTGCAGAGGGCAAAGCGGAGAGATTTCCGCACAGAGGAGCAGTGCAGACCAGCACTCACCAGCCCGAGAGGCTTGTCTGCTCACCTGCCAGGGCAGGTGGAGGCTGGGCGCTGAGGCTCAGGCTTCGGAGGGCAGACCCCAGGGAGAGAACTGGGGTTGGCTGTGTGAAGACAGCCTGAAGGGGGCTAGTGCGCCACAGCTAGCCGGGAGGGAGTCCAGGAAAAAGTCTGGACCTGCCAGAGAGGCAAGAGACCTTTGTTTCGGGATGCACAAGGAGAGGGGATTCCTTCCCAGTGTGCCCAGAGAAGGCAGAGCACTGCCTAAACGAGCTTCAGAGACGGGTGCAAGCCGTAGCTATCGGCTCAGACCCCAGAGACAGGCATGAACCACTAACTCTGTGGCCGTTGCCACCAAGAATCCTGTGTGCAAGCACAGGTCACTATCCACACCCCCCTGGGGAGCCTGTGCAGTCTGCCACTGCCAGCGTCCTGTGATCCAGGGACAACTTCCCTGGGAAAACACACGGCATGCCTCAGGCTGTTGCAACATCACGCCAGCCTCTGCCACCACAGGCTCCCCCCACATTCCGATTATGACTACCATACCCCTTCCTCCCCCCAGCCTGAGTGAGCAACAGAGCCCTAATCAGCTGCTGCTTTAAACCCCTCCTGTCTGGAGAGTAAAAGACTCCTGAGGGTGGCCTACACGCAGAGATGGGGACAAAACCAAAGCTGAACCCCAGAAGCTGTGCGAACAAAGAAGAGAAAGGTAAATTTCTCTGTGCAGCCTCAGGAGCAGCAGATTAAATCCCTGCAATCAACGTGATAGACTATGCATCCAAAGAATACCTGAATAGACAACGAATATTCCCAAAATTGAGGCAGTGGACTCTGGGAGCAACTGTGGAATTGGGGTTTGCTTTCTGTGTCTAATTTGTTTCTGGTTTTATGTTTATCTTAGTTTAGTATTTAGTGTTTATTATCATTGGTGGATTTGTTTATTGGTTTGGTTGCTCTCTTCCTTTTTATATATATATATTTTTTCTCCTTTTTCTCTTTTTGTGAGTGTGTATGTGTATGCTTCTTTGTGTGATTTTGTCTGTATAGGTTTGCTTTTACCATTTGTGCTAGCGTTCTGTCTGTTCATTTTTTTGTTTTTGTTTTTTCTTTCTTCCTTTTCTCCTGAGCCGTGTGGCTGGCAGGGTCTTGGGGCTCTGGCTGGGTGTTGGGCCTGAGCCTCCAAGGTGGGAGGGCTGAGTCCAGAACATGGGACCACCAGAAACCTCCTGGCCCCATGTAATATCAATCAGTGAGAGCTCTCCCGGAGATCTTGTCTTGGGGCTCTGGCTGGGTGTTGGGCCTGAGCCTCCAAGGTGGGAGGGCTGAGTCCAGAACATGGGACCACCAGAAACCTCCTGGCCCCATGTAATATCAATCAGTAAGAGCTCTCCCGGAGATCTTCGTCTCAACACTAAGACCCAGCTCCACCCAATGGCCAGCAAGCTCCAGTGCTGGATGCCCCATGCCAAACAACTAGCAAGACAGGAACACAACACCACCAATTAGCAGAGAGGCTGCCTAAAGTCATACTAACTTCACAGACACTCCAAAACACACCACCGGACACGGCCCTGCCCACCAGAAGGACAAGATACAGCCCCACCCAGCAGAACACAGGCACCAGTCCCCTCCAACAGGAAGCCTACACAAGCTACTGAACCAAGAAGGAGGAAAAGTTTCCACACACTAGGGAGACCCTTCACTGGCAGGGATGGGGGGGGGGCTGGGGGAAGCCTCGGAGCCACGGAGGAGAGCGCAGCAACAGGGGTGCAGAGGGCAAAGCGGAGAGATTTCCGCACAGAGGAGCAGTGCAGACCAGCACTCACCAGCCCGAGAGGCTTGTCTGCTCACCTGCCAGGGCAGGTGGAGGCTGGGCGCTGAGGCTCAGGCTTCGGAGGGCAGACCCCAGGGAGAGAACTGGGGTTGGCTGTGTGAAGACAGCCTGAAGGGGGCTAGTGCGCCACAGCTAGCCGGGAGGGAGTCCAGGAAAAAGTCTGGACCTGCCAGAGAGGCAAGAGACCTTTGTTTCGGGATGCACAAGGAGAGGGGATTCCTTCCCAGTGTGCCCAGAGAAGGCAGAGCACTGCCTAAACGAGCTTCAGAGACGGGTGCAAGCCGTAGCTATCGGCTCAGACCCCAGAGACAGGCATGAACCACTAACTCTGTGGCCGTTGCCACCAAGAATCCTGTGTGCAAGCACAGGTCACTATCCACACCCCCCTGGGGAGCCTGTGCAGTCTGCCACTGCCAGCGTCCTGTGATCCAGGGACAACTTCCCTGGGAAAACACACGGCATGCCTCAGGCTGTTGCAACATCACGCCAGCCTCTGCCACCACAGGCTCCCCCCACATTCCGATTATGACTACCATACCCCTTCCTCCCCCCAGCCTGAGTGAGCAACAGAGCCCTAATCAGCTGCTGCTTTAAACCCCTCCTGTCTGGAGAGTAAAAGACTCCTGAGGGTGGCCTACACGCAGAGATGGGGACAAAACCAAAGCTGAACCCCAGAAGCTGTGCGAACAAAGAAGAGAAAGGTAAATTTCTCTGTGCAGCCTCAGGAGCAGCAGATTAAATCCCTGCAATCAACGTGATAGACTATGCATCCAAAGAATACCTGAATAGACAACGAATATTCCCAAAATTGAGGCAGTGGACTCTGGGAGCAACTGTGGAATTGGGGTTTGCTTTCTGTGTCTAATTTGTTTCTGGTTTTATGTTTATCTTAGTTTAGTATTTAGTGTTTATTATCATTGGTGGATTTGTTTATTGGTTTGGTTGCTCTCTTCCTTTTTATATATATATATTTTTTCTCCTTTTTCTCTTTTTGTGAGTGTGTATGTGTATGCTTCTTTGTGTGATTTTGTCTGTATAGGTTTGCTTTTACCATTTGTGCTAGCGTTCTGTCTGTTCATTTTTTTGTTTTTGTTTTTTCTTTCTTCCTTTTCTCCTGAGCCGTGTGGCTGGCAGGGTCTTGGGGCTCTGGCTGGGTGTTGGGCCTGAGCCTCCAAGGTGGGAGGGCTGAGTCCAGAACATGGGACCACCAGAAACCTCCTGGCCCCATGTAATATCAATCAGTGAGAGCTCTCCCGGAGATCTTCGTCTCAACACTAAGACCCAGCTCCACCCAATGGCCAGCAAGCTCCAGTGCTGGATGCCCCATGCCAAACAACTAGCAAGACAGGAACACAACACCACCAATTAGCAGAGAGGCTGCCTAAAGTCATACTAACTTCACAGACACTCCAAAACACACCACCGGACACGGCCCTGCCCACCAGAAGGACAAGATACAGCCCCACCCAGCAGAACACAGGCACCAGTCCCCTCCAACAGGAAGCCTACACAAGCTACTGAACCAACCTCACCCACTGGGGGAAGACACCAAAAATAACGGGAAATATGAACTTGCAGCCTGAGAAAATGAGACCTCAAACACAGTAAGTTAAATAAAATGAGAAAACAGGGAAATATGCAGCAGATGAAAGAGCAAGGTAAAAACCCACCAGACCAAACAAATGAAGAGGAAACAGGCAGTCTATCTGAAAAAGAATTCAGAGTAATGATAGTAAAGACGACCCAAAATGTTGGAAATAGAATGGAGAAAATACAAGAAACATTTAACAAGGAACTAGAAGAACCAAAGAGCAAACAAACAATGATGAACAACATAATAAATGAAATTTAAAATATGCTAGAAGGAATCAATAGCAGAATAACTGAGGCAGAAGAACAGATAAGTGACCTGGAAGATAAAACAGTGGAAATAACTGCCACAGAGCAGAATAAAGAAAAAAGAATGAAAAGAATTGAGGACAGTCTCAGAGACCTCTGGGACAACATTAAATGCACCAACATTCACATTACAGGGGTCCCAGAAGAAGAAGAGAAAAAGAAAGGGACTGAGAAAATATTTGAAGAGATTATAGTTGAAAACTTCCCTAACGTGGGAAAGTAAAGAGTCACGCAAGTCCAGGAAGCCCAGAGAGTCCCATACAAGATAAATCCAAGAAGAAACACACCAATACAGATATTAATCAAACTATCAAAAATTAAATCAAACAAAAAATATTAAAAACAGGAAGGGAAGAGCAACAAATAGTATACCAGGGAAACCCCATGAAGTTAACAGCGGAACTTTCAGCAGAAACTCTTTAAGCCAGAAGGGAGTGGCATGATATATTTAAAGTGATGAAAGGGAGAAACCTACAACCAAGATTACTCTACCCAGCAAGGATCTCATTCAGATTTGACGGAGAAATTAAAACCTTTACAGACAAGCAAAAGTTAAGAGATTTCAGCACCACCAAAACCAGCTTTACAACAAATGCTAAAGGAACTTCTCTAGGCAGGAAACACAAGAGAAATAAAAGATCGACAAAAAGAAATCCAAGACAATTCAGAAAATGGTAATAGGAACATATATATCAATAATTATCTTAAATTGAAATGGATTAAATGCTCCAACTAAAAGACACAGACTGGCTGAATGGATACTACAACAAGACCCATATATATGCTGTCTACAAGATACCCATTTGAGACCTAGGGACACATACAGACCAAAAGTGAGGAGGTGGAAAAAGATACTCCATGCAAATGGAAATCAAAAGAAAGCTGGAGTACCAACTCTCATATCAGACAAAATAGACTTTAAAATAAAGACTTGGGGTTTCCCTGGTGGCGCAGTGGTTGAGAGTCTGCCTGCCGATGCAGGGGACGCGGGTTCATGTCACAGTCTGGGAGGATCCCACGTGCCGCGGAGTGGCTGGGCCCATGAGCCATGGCTGCTGGGCCTGTGCGTCTGGAGCCTGTGCTCCGCAGTGGGAGAGGCCACAGAGGGGAGAGGCCCGCGTACTGCAAAATAAATAAATAAATAAAAAATAAAATAAAGACTATTACAGGAGACAAAGAAGGACACTACATAATGATCAAGGGATCAATCCAAGAAGAAGACATAACAACTGTAAATATTTATGCACACAACGTAGGAGCACCTCAATACATAAGGCAAATGCTAACAGCCATAAAAGGGGAAAGTGACAGTAACACAATAATAGTAGGGGACTTTAATACCCCACTTTCACCAATGGACAGATCATCCAAAATGAAAATAAATAAGGAAACACAAGCTTTAAGAGACACATTAGACCAGACAGACTTAATTGACATTTATAGGACATTCCAACCAAAAACAACAGAATACACTTTCTTCTCAAGTGCTCATGGAACATTCTCCAGGACAGATCATATCTTGGTTCACAAGTCAAGACTCAGTAAATTCAAGAAAGTTGAAATTGTATCAAGTATCTTTTCCGACCACAACGCTATGAAGCTAGATATCAATTACGGGAAAATAACTGTAAAAAATACAAACACATGGAGGCTAAACAATACACTACTTAATAACCAAGAGATCAGTGAGGAAATCAAAAAATATCTAGAAACAAATGACAATGAAAACACAACGACCCAAAACCTATGAGATGCAGCAAAAGCAGTTCTAAGAGGGAAGTTTATACCAATACAATCCTACCTCAAGAAACAAGAAACAACTCAACTAAACAACCTAACCTTACACCTAAAGCAATTAGAGAAAGAAGAACAAAGAAACCCCAAAATTAGCAGAAGGAAAGAAATCATAAAGATCAGATTAGAAATAAATGTAAAAGAAATGAAGAAACAATAGCAAAGAGCAATAAAACTAAAAGCTGGTTGTTTGAGAAGATAAACAAAATAGATAAACCGTTAGCCAGACTCATCACAGAAAAAAGGGAGAAGGCTGAAATCAATAGAATTAGAAATGAAAAAGGAGAAGTAACAACTGACACTGAAGAAATACAAAGGATCATGAGAGATTACTACAAGCAACTCTATGCCAATAATATGGACAACCTGGAAGAAATGTACAAATTCTTAGAAAAGTACAACCTTCTAAGACTGAACCAGGAAGAAATAGAAAATATGAACAGATCAATCACAAGCACTGAAATTGAAACTGTGATTAAAAATCTTCCAACAAACAAAAGCCCAGGACCAGATGGCTTCACAGGTGAATTCTATCAAACATTTAGAGAAGAGCTAACACCTATCCTTATCAAACTCTTCCAAAATATAGCAGAGGAAGGAACACTCTCAAACTCATTCTATGAGGCCACCCTCACCCTGACACCAAAACCAGACAAGGATGTAACAAAAAAAGAAAACTGCAGACCAGTATCACTGATGAACATCGATGCAAAAATCCTCAACAAAACACTAGCAAACAGAATCCAACAACACATTAAAAGGATCATACACCATGATCGAGTCAGGTTTATCCCAGGAATGCAAGGATTCTTCAATATATGCGAATCAATCAATGTGATACACCATATTAACAAACTGAAGGATAAAAACCGTATGATAATCTCAATAGATGCAGAAAAAAGCTTTTGACAAAATTCAACACCCATTTATGATAAAAACTCTCCAGAAAGTGGGCATAGAGGGAACCTACCTCAACATAATAAAGGCCATATATGACAAACCCACAGCCAATATCGTTCTCAATGGTGAAAAACTGAAACCATTTCCACTAAGATCAGGAACAAGACAAGGTTGTCCACTCTCACCACTATTATTCAACATAGTCCTGGAAGTTTTAGTCACAGCAATCAGACGAAAAAGAAATAAAAGGAATCCAAATCATAAAAGAAGAAGTAAAGCTGTCACTGTTTGCAGATGACATGATACTATACATAGAGAATCCTAAAGATGCTACCAGAAAACTACTAGAGTTAATCAATGAATTTGGTAAAGTAGCAGGATACAAAAATTAACACACAGAAATCTCTTTCATTGTTATACACTAATGATGAAGAATCTGAAAGAGAAATTAAGGAAACACTCCCATTTACCACTGCAACAAAAAGAATAAAATACCTAGGAATAAAACTACCTAAGGAGACAAAAGACCTGTATGCAGAAAACTGTAAGACACTGATGAAAGAAATTAAAGATGATACAAACAGATGGAGAGATATACCATGTGCTTGGATTGGTATAATCAACATTGTGAAAATGACTATACTACCCAAAGCAGTCTACAGATTCAATGCAATCCCTACCATCAAACTACCAATGGCATTTTTCACAGAACTAGAACAAAAAATCGTCAAAATTTGTATGGAAACGCAAAAGACCCCAAATAGCCAAGGCAATCTTGAGAAAGAAAAACAGAGCTGGAGGAATCAGGCTCCCTGACTTTAGACGATACTACAAAGCTACAGTAATCAAGACAGTATGGTCTGGCACAAAAACAGAAATACAGATCAATGGAACATGATAGAAAGCCCAGAGATAAACCCATGCACATACGGTCACCTTATCTTTGATAAAGTAGGCAAGAATATACAGTGGAGAAAAGCCAGCCTCTTCAATAAGTGGTGCTGGGAAAGCTGGACAGCTACGTGTAAAAGAATGAAATTAGAACACTCCCTAACAGCATACACAAAAATAAACTCAAAATGGATTAAAGACCTAAAGATAAGGCCAGACACTATAAAACTCTTAGAGGAAAACATAGGCAGAACACTCTATGACATAAATCACAGCAAGATCCTTTTTGACCCACCTCCTAGAGAAATGGAAATAAAAACAAAAATAAATAAATGGGACCTAATGAAACTTCAAAGCTTTGCACAGCAAAGGAAACTATAAACAAGAGAAAAAGACAACCCTCAGAATGGGAGAAAATATTTGCAAATGAAGCAACTGACAAAGGATTAATCTCCAAAATTTACAAGCAGCTCATGCAGCTCAATATCAAAAAAACAAGCAACCCAATCCAAAAATGGGCAGAAGACCTAAATAGATATTTCTCCAAAGAAGATATACAGATTGCCAACAAACACATGAAAGGATGCTCAACATCACAAATCATTAGAGAAATGTAAATCAAAACCACAAGGAGGTATCACCTCACACCAGTCAGAATGGCCATCATCAAAAATCTACAAACAGTAAATGCTGGAGAGGGTGTGGAGAAAAGGGAACCCTTTTGCACTGTTGGTGGGAATGTAAATTAATATAGCCACGATGGAGAACAGTATGGAGGTTCCTTAAAAAACTACAAATAGAACTACCATATGACCCAGCAAACCCACTACTGGGCATATACCCTGAGAAAACCATAATTCAAAAAGACACACGTACCACAGTGTTCACTGCAGCAATATTTACGATAGCCAGGACCTGGAAGCAACCTAAGTGTCCATCAACAGATGAATGGATAAAGAAGATGTGGCACATATGTACAATGGAATATTACTCAGCCATAAAAAGAAACAAAATTGAGTTATTTGTAGTGAGGTGGATGGACCTAGAGTCTGTCATACAGAGTGAAGTAAGTCAGAAAGAGAAAAACAAATACTGTATGCTAACAAATACATATGGAATCTAAAAAAGAAAAAAAAAAGGTTCTTATGAACCTAGGGGCAGGACATGAATAAAGATGCAGACATAGAGAATGGACTTAAGGACACGGGGAGGGGGAAGGGTAAGCTGGGATGAAGTGAGAGAGTAGCACAGACATATATACACTACCAAATGTAAAACAGATAGCTAGTGGGAGGCAGCTGCATAGCACAGGGAGATCAGCTCGGTGCTTTGTGACCACCTAGAGAGGTGGGATAGGGAGGGTGGGAGGGAGGTGCAAGAGGGAGGGGATACGGGGCTATATGTACACATATAGCTGATTCACTTTGTTATACAGCAGAAACTAACACAACATTATAAAGCAATTATACTCCAATAAAGATGTTAAAAAAATTTTTAATAAAATAAAATCGTGATATTGTTAAATTCTAAAAAAAAATTTATAGAATGCTTGAAAGGTGAAGACATGAAGACAGAATTAGTTCAAGGATTTTCTTCTAGGAAAGGAACAAAGAAATTGGAGTATGGGAGTCAAGGAAGTTTTTGTTTGTTTCTTTTAAGATGAGTCTAGAGCTTTTATATACTGATGGAAATGATTCAGTAGAGAGGAAGAAACTGATGCTACTTGGAATGTCCCTTCTATCAGCTCTGTGAGGTCTCTTTTATAGCAGCATAAAGCTTCCAAAGGAGCTAAATAGATACCCTCTAAATCTTTAACAATCCTCTGAATATAACAGCACCAACTGCAATCAGATCCTTAGGCTGGACCTGTGTGACCTGATATAAACCTTCCTGTGTACAGCTGCAAAGGCCCTGAAGTGAGTCTATCTGGGAGGTAATACTGCTCATAGCGCCTAAAGCACTAGAGGCAATCATTACAAATTATCTGGGAGAAAATCTTGATTCTCTCAGTGCTCTGGGCTCAAGTTATGAATGTGACTGTGATTCTTGAAACTTTTATCACCCATCAGGAGCTCCAAGCAAAGCCTATCATCTTCAACCAAATACTTACACCATACAAGCCCTGGAATGTTAGCTCTGGAAAGGACTGCAAGAATCATCTTGTCCAGCTCCTCAGTGTGAAGATGAAGAATCTAAAGACCTGAGAGGTATAGCGATTTTCCTAAGGTTAAAAGAAGGTAAAAAAAAAAATTCTGTGTAAAATGATTTGGGACCAATAATGTTGGGATTAGATTTAAAAAACAACTTTATTGTTTCAAAAATAAAAATCAGAGGCAGAGCCCCAGAACTCAGAAATCTTAAGTTCAATTCTCTTACATGTCCTCCTATCTGCCTTTGATCAATGATAATACCTTCGTATACTTGCTCTCTCCTCCCTGAATGCCTGACAATCCCATATTACAACATCAATGTATACTACAGAGGTTACAGTAACTCAGCTGATAAATGGGCCAAACAGAACATCAATGATATTGGCACAAGTGCAGCCACTTACTTGCCAAGGCCCTACAGAAGGCCCCAGGATATGTGTAAACAGTTTACAATGTCTGAAGCATAGAAGAGTCTGCACTCTTTAGTGTTATGTGAAATAAATGTACCTTCTCATCTTTCACTAAGAATGAGTGTGATATCAACTTGAAAATATAAATAACAATGACTCCACACACAGAAACAGTGCCTGGAAAATGTTTAATTAAAAAAAATTATTAATATCCTAACAGGTATTCAGCTCTGTGTAAAATGCTCTGCAAGATATAAGAGACGAAAGACAATTTCTGCCGTCAGACTTTCACATAGTGGGACAAGACTGACAGACATGCTTATTTTATATCAGGAAATGACCTTAGAAATCGTATAGGACAGTTCTTTCATATTGCAAGTGGGGAAATGGAAGCTAGGAAATGCAAATGACTAGTTAATGTCCCAGATCACATGAGAACCCAAGTCTACTGACTTTCTAATTACTGTTCTTGTCATACCAGCTATAACTACACACCCACAAGTAATTTTAATATTTAAATCCTTTTACAAAGGATTTAAGAGTGCCTCTTAACATACATACAATAGAGAAGAATAAAAAATAAATTATTGATGGTGTTAAGCAAGGAAAACTGCAGCAGCAGAAGGTAATGAAGCCAGGAGGAAGAACAATTCAGATGCATGCCCTAAGATCCTACATACAGTTGCTAGTGACGGACAATAAACTTGGCACTCTGTTTCTGTAAAATAAAGCAACGAGCGAAAACCAATGACTTGTAGCATCATTAAATGAAAACAAATCTGTTAGTTGGGAGTAGCCTAACTACACCTCATGATAAGAACTAAAAGGAACTTCTCCCACAGATTCTCAGAAAAAGGAAACATGTCATATATGCATGTGATATCCCAAATAATCAATAATTATAATATATATTCTGACAGACTCTTATTTAAGGACCAAAGTAGTGAGGTCAATTATAGTTAGAGGAACTCAACAAAGAGACATAATACAGACTAGAGAGAAACAGAGGTTTCACAGAAGACATGGTCTTGGAGGATGGAAAGCATTTCACAAGGAAAGGTAAGATCAGACAGAGTCAAAACAATAAAGGAACAACATTCCCTTTTTTATCACTGAACGTGACTTGAGTTAAATCTTGACGTAGGTTTGTTCTGTTTCTCTTCCCTTGCTAAAATTTGCATCCAACCTTTCTCCCCTGGGGAGACATGAAACAGAATTTCACAAAACTGGTGAAGAGGTTCTGGAACAGAATGTAGTGCTTCTGAATGTTAACTATCACGTTACTCTGTGATGTCAGGGCTCCAGCTTATTTATTTCCGCATCCTACATGCTGTAAACATTCTGATATAAGTATACAAATGTTGTTAGGGAGGAGAGAGAGAAATATTTGGGCTGGAAAACTCAGTAGTTACGCAAATAAGATACCCAGTTTGCATAAGAATCAGCCAGATTTTCTACCAATGCCTCCAAGAGTTTTGGTGAACATATTCAACCCATCCTTTGCAGTGGGATTAGATTTTTCTCTCTTTCTGAATTTTTTTTTTTTTTGTAAAACAACTGACTCCAACTATTCCTGTTTTCATAAGTGAGAATTTGTTTTCACTTCTGATGTTGAAACAGCTGTTTTCCTTTTTTAAAACTATTTTTTAGGACAATTTTAGATTGGGAGTTCTTACAACCCCCAATCCCAGTTTCCCCTATTAACATCTTACATTAGTATGACACACTTGTTATAATTAATTCATCATTATTATAATTATTCATTATTATTAACTAAAGTACAAACTTTATTCAGATTTCTCTAGTTTTTTCCTTAGTTTATTGAGATATAATTCACATACCGTAAAATTCACCCTTTTAAAACGTACAATTCAGAGAGTTCTAGTGTACTCAAAGGTTGTGCAAACATCACCAACTACCTAAGTCTAGACAGTTGGCTGTAATCCAGTTATTACATCAGAGCCCTGTTAATGTGGTGGTAAGATGTGGGGAGAAGGAAGCATTCTATAGTCTTATGACTGTATCTCAGTCTTTTAGCGGGCTTGTGTCTCTGGGCTGTGACCTTCACAAGTATTTCTCAGTTTCTTTCCCCTCTCCTCACTTAGGTGAGACAGTAAGACTCGAGGGGCTGGAGGCAGAGAAATGGAATAAGGCTCTGGTAAAGTCTTTTCTCCCGGAGAGCAGACCTTTGTTATGGCGAAGGCTCTAGGAATATTTCGTAATGGTAACTCTTCTCCTCTTCCTGCTAGAATCAAGATGGGGTCTTTCTTGGCGCTTCATACTTTATGCTTTTAAATGCTTTTAAAGCATCTTTCTTGGCACTTGGGTTCTCACTGGCACACAGTAAGAACCTGGTGAGGTTCCTGGATGTAAAACCCATGAAAATGTGGGACATGTCTAAGACTGTGGCCCCCGAAGTTTCTCAGTGTCGAGCTAGCCCACACTCAAGCCTCCAGCAATTACCATCGAAGTGTTCCTACTAGTTCATGACTCCAGCAGCTCCGGCTCCGAGTAAGCGGATCTCAGCTGTGACTTTCTGGATCCACCTGTCTCTCCGTATTTTGGGGCAGCGATTTCAGTTCTCTGATAAGAAAACTTACTTATTACTGACTTCTTACTGTCCAAAAACAGTTACCAATTTTTATTTTGCTCAGCTGTTTCTTGTGTAAGGATGGGAATGTTGACTTCTAAGCGCTTTGTATGCATGAACCAACACCTACTGCTTGCATTTTCATCCATACGGTTTAATCAATTGCTTTCTTGAGGAATCACCTGGGCAACATAATACTTGAGATGCATGTAACCAGGTAGGTAGATTTATATAATATATGCCTTAGTGGTGAGACCCAGCTCTTTGCCAAATACTAAGGCTCCCTCATCCAAATTGATGGCGATGTGGGGCTCAAGTGCTACCATTAGAGGATTGTTTTATAAGATGAGAAAGTACTTGGAACCAGCGTGGAACTGAAATGAGAAGGGCCTCTCGGGACACGGGGGGGGGGGGGGCGGTGGGCGAGGATGAAGGTGAGTGCTCTTTTCAGAAGCCATTCTCAGCACCTTATGACACTCCAACAGAACCTTTTAAATAGGTCAGGGAAAGTAAAATTATCAGATAGATTTCCAGCACCCATGCTCCTTTCTGGGTTTTTCTCTGCCCATGCCTCTCTTCCTACTTCAGCACTGTCCTTGTATTTCCTTCCCCAATATCTTTTATCTTCACTTATTCACTGGGTCCACTTTTACAGGCTAGAGCTTAATTGTTATCAGAAGGGCTGATACTAGAATAAGTGGAAATAATAGAGGCAAATTGTCCATCATTGCAAGGAACAGTTTGCTTCAGGAGAGAGTTTCCTGCCACTGGCATATTTAAACAGAAAGGGAACAACTGCTTGTCAGGAAAAGAAGTAAATTAGATTATCTTAAGCCACACAAACATACAAAGGTTAATAATGACTGGAATAACTGACACTCGTTCTGGAAAAAGAAATTCTGAGTCTTGATTCCTTTTTTAGTCTATATATACACACAGCATAACAATATTTTAATGTCTTTGATAATGCAGCTGGGAATCCTTCAGAAATCATATACTATCATTAAAGAGATCATTAATTTGTTGGAAAGAAAACGTATTTATGCTGTCAAGATCTCCAACTTATGTCACAAATCTATTGTTTCAAAAACATGCAAATGGTCTACTAAATCAACCTCCAGATGGTCTTTTGATATCTACGTCATTAAAGACATCATGGATAAGAAATAAATGCAGAAACTGAAAAAAGGACGAGGATCAAATTCTAGACATGTGCGCTTGTTTAAAAATGCAGAGATTCTGATTCAGAAGGGCTGGAGTGGGACCTATGGAGTATGCTTTCAAAGTAATAAGCATCCTAGATTTTTAAAAAAATTTTGGCTGCATTGGGTCTTTGTTGCTGTGCACGGGCTTTCTCTAGTTGTGGCAAGCAGGGCTACTCCCCGTTGTGGTGCGCGGGCTTTTCATTGCGGTGGCTTCTCTTGTTGTGGAGCACGGGCTCTAGGCACACTGGCTTCAGTAGCTGTAGCACGTGGGCTCAGTAGTTGTGGCACACGGGCTCTAGAGCACAGTTTCAGTAGCTGTGGTGCACGGGCTTAGTTGCTCTGCAGCATGTGGGTTCTTCCCGGACCAGGGCTTGAACCCGTGTCCCCTGCATTGGCAGGCGGATTCTTAACCACTGTGCCACCAGGGAAGCCCACCCTAGGTGTTTCTGATGTAGGTAGTCAGACTACCACACTTTGAGAAATCATGCTCTGAAATGATCAAAACTAACTATATTTATATAATTATTTTTAGTTTTTTAGTTTTAACATGCTTTTAAAATTTAAAAACCAACTCAATTTACATGCTTATTTTAAGTATTTTCATAAAATCTTACCTGATTGTCTTATAGTAACAATAAAGGCATGCCAAGGGAATGGAAAAGCAGAACAACAGAGAGAGTAGAAGAGATCAGTTCCCTGTAAACTAAGAGTACAAATAAAGTTATAAACAGATAAAATGCTAAGAGAAATAAATCTAATTCAAAATTAAATATAAATTAAATATAAAACAAATTTTCTAAAATCAAGCTGCAGCCAGAAAAATAACAGTTTAAATCCTGGTCAATCTATAGGCAAGTCTAATCCAAGTTTATACAGTGTGCAGGGCTAAAATCAACACAAAATGTTAAAAATAAAATCTCTCCTGATACATATATTTCTATATGTTTAAGACTGTTCTGGTACTGTTCAGCTACTGGTCTAAATTTGAAACTCATTCCAAATTTCAAATATCTTTTTTTCATGTTTCACTAGAAAATTCCCCTAAAAACAGGAGATTTAAAGGTATCACTGTATGATACTTATGTTATCTTCTTAGAACTATCTTTTTTTTCTGTTAGAATGAATAATATAACTGGTCTTTCTATATAATAGATCAGTTGGAGAAAGAGAATTTAACATACATGTTTCCATAAAATTTTTCACATACATGAAACACACAACTTTTCAGAAGGGTGACTAATTTAAGGATAGATACTGCAGACACTGCATTTAGAGAGAAATCAGTGTACCACCCACACTTCTGCTTGCCAACATCAGTCAATGAGAAAAGTAGAAGTAATATGTACTTTGGAACCAGGTCAAGTTTGGGCTTTAATTTCTACTCTGCTACTCACTACCATGAGTAAGTTATTTAACCTCTATAACACTCAGTAAAACAGGGATAGTTGGCTTTGAATATTAAGATATTATCTGTGAAACGCCCTAGCACAGAGCTCAGCATAGAGTAGTAAAAAAAAAAAAATTTTTTTATATAGCTCCCTTCTTTTCTCCTCTGTGCCCACTAATCCTCTTGTTCATTAGTTCAGACCACAGAAAACATTCTTTTCTTTAAACTTTATATTGTAAAATAAAACAAAGGCACAGAAAGTCACACCAAAAAATGTATTGCTTAATGAGTTTAATGAGTTGTTATAAGGTAAACACTCATGTATTCACCATCAAGGTTAAGAAACAGAATTTTGCCTGCTATCCCAGCAGCTCCCGCAGTCCTCTGTCCCAAATTTAGACTCCTCCCTTCCCCTAAAAGTAATCTCTATCCTGACTTTTATAATGATCACTCCATTATGTTTGCACCCAAGTATACATTCTTAGACACTATAGTTTACAGTTGCCCATTTAAAAAACAAAAACATTATGTGTCTTCTAAATCCCTTTTAATCCACAGGTTTCCTCCTTCATCTTTTTTTTTCCCCCTTGTGGCTGCTATGTTGAAGAACTTGGAGCACTGGACATGCAGGCAGAATTTTCCGAGAGGAAGATAAACATGTTCCTTGGGCCTCTGTGTTCCCTGCAAATTGGCAGCTGGATCCAGAGGCTTCATCAGACTCATGTTAGGTCCCTTTATGTTCTTTTATCAGGAGCTCATAATGTCTGCAGTCTCTCTTTTTGTGATGTTAACAGCTGTTGGTGGTCAATGCCTAGATACATTAATTCACTAGGAGTTGCAAAATGGAAATATTCTAATTGTCTTTTTTTTTTTTTAACTTGTTTCTAGGTGCCAGCAACCAATAAATAAAAAATGAAATTCAAAGAATAATGCCATTTACAATAGCATCAAAAGAACCACCAAACACCCAGGGATAAAGGCAATGAAATATGTGAAAGGCATCCACACTGAAAAACCACGTAATGAAATTTAGAGAAGTTAGAGAAGCAACAAATAAATGGTGGGATACATGTTTATGAACTAGAAGATTCATAACTGCAAAGATGTCACTTCTCCAAAATTGGTCCACAGAGCCAACACAACCACAAAATCCCAGAAGGTCTTTTCTGTGTGTATGGGAATCCATGCTTTTTTCTGTATTTCTTTTTTCCTTTCAGTTTATTCTTTTCATTTCCTAACTTCATAAAATGGACACTTAGTGCATTCACTTTAAAGTTTTCTTACCTAATTTACGTATTTAAAATTTAAATTTTCTTCAAAACTCTACCTTTGCTTTATCTCTCAAATATTGCTATGTAACATTTTCACTGTCATTCAGTTCTAGGTATTTTAAATTTGTGTTACTTATTTAGCAGTATGCTTTTTAAAAAATTTTTATTTTATATTGGAGTATAGTTGATTAACAATGTTGTATTTCAGGTGTTTATGAACTAGAAGATTC
The DNA here is from genome assembly GCF_000442215.2 of Lipotes vexillifer. Taxonomy (NCBI): domain Eukaryota; kingdom Metazoa; phylum Chordata; class Mammalia; order Artiodactyla; family Lipotidae; genus Lipotes; species Lipotes vexillifer. Next base: position 3,750,740 of record NW_006779909.1, on the reverse strand, counting down.
ATAACTGCAAAGATGTCACTTCTCCAAAATTGGTCCACAGAGCCAACACAACCACAAAATCCCAGAAGGTCTTTTCTGTGTGTATGGGAATCCATGCTTTTTTCTGTATTTCTTTTTTCCTTTCAGTTTATTCTTTTCATTTCCTAACTTCATAAAATGGACACTTAGTGCATTCACTTTAAAGTTTTCTTACCTAATTTACGTATTTAAAATTTAAATTTTCTTCAAAACTCTACCTTTGCTTTATCTCTCAAATATTGCTATGTAACATTTTCACTGTCATTCAGTTCTAGGTATTTTAAATTTGTGTTACTTATTTAGCAGTATGCTTTTTAAAAAATTTTTATTTTATATTGGAGTATAGTTGATTAACAATGTTGTATTAGTTTCAGGTGTACAGCAAAGTGATTCAGCTATACATATACATGTATCTATTCTTTTTCAAATTCTTTTCCCATTTAGGTTATTACAGAATACTGAGCGGAGTACCCTGTGCTCTACAGCAGGCTAACAGTATGCTTTTAAATTTTCAAAATACATGGGGAATTTTAAAAATTTATCATTTTGTATTAACTTCTAATTTCATTATGTTGTAGTCAAAGATCATTCTTTATAATTTCTATTTTTCAAATCTGTTAATGTGTTCTCTAGAACTTGTTCACATTAATTTTTATAAATGTTCCATGTAAATATATCCTTAAATTGTTTGATATAAAAATCTATATAACCTAAAGTTCAAGCATCAACCTTTTTATTCTTTAATTCTGCCTTCTTAACCTATCAATATTAAACTTCTCAAAGTAATATGAGATGGCAGAAGACAGAGCAATAATTTTCTAAATTTTGGGGAAAAATTACTATTTTCAATCTAGAATTCTATATTCTAGAAAACTGTAAACCAAATGTATGAGTAGAATAACAACATTTTTGAACATGCCATTCTCAGAAGATTCATCTCTTCGGCACTCTTTCTTAAAAAACGTCCTGGAAGATGTGTTCCTGTAGAATGAGGGAATAAAACTAAAGCAAAAAAGAAAAAAGTGGGATCCATGAAACAGTAGCTACTCCCCAGGAGAGCAGTAAAAAAAAAACAAAAAAAAAACAAAAAAAAAAACCCCAAGATGCAATAGGCCTAGGTAGCAAATAGTACAGATTGAAACAGAATAGAGGGTTCTGGGAGGGAGATCTCCAGACAGGGGACGGGAGAGGAGAGTATCAGTAGATTTTTCAGATATTGTTAGCAACTGATTGTATTAGACACATATCTGAGGCCAACTAGCTACGTTCCCTGAGTCTCTGACTCCTCCCACAACTTCCAGATTCAGACAAGGTGTCACACTACAGAAGGTAGGATCTTGCTTCCCTCCAAATTGCCAAAGACATATCTGATGATGCAACCAGGAAAGGGGAGGTTATTCTTCATGTGGAAAATTATACACAATGGGAAACAAAACAAACAGACGAAAGCCAATAGACAAAATCTCTTTCCTTCTTTCTAACGGACTATTCTAACAATTTTCAGTACAGCCCATATGGAAATGTCCTGAGTGGGTGAGTAGGTGAACCTGCCAAATGACCAGCTGTTATCTCTTCACGGCTTGCTGTTAAGCAGTAGCCAGTGCAGTAATGCATCACCTTGCATTTGCTTCCCATTCTTGCTGCCTCATTTCCCCTTACTCTCACTCTTGCTGCCCTGGGATTGCACCTCTCAGTCAGCATTTAATGCTCGCCTCAAGCTCTGTTTACTAGGGAACATGGACCAAGTTACAGGTGTATGATGAATTCTGATGAAACAGTATGAAAATTTTAAATTTAGATTTATAAAATTTATTCAAGGAAAAAACATCAGAATACTATTAACTCTAGAAAAAAAAGGTGTATGGTAAGCATTACATTCAGAGTACAATATATCATCTAGCTCTGCAGAAAACAATATTTACGTAATTATAATAATATAAACACTGATCACTGATATAAGTACAAATTGTGGAATAATTAAATTTGATGGATGGAGAGTAGACGGGGAGTGTGAGAGCTAAATTTACCTCTACCAGGTAATGAGAAAAAACTGTCACTCATCAGAATCCTATTCCCAGCTCTAAGGTACTTTAATGTGTGATCTTGTACAAATTGTTTAATTTACGTTGGTCTCGGTCTCTTCATTTATCAAATGGGAATAACATGTGCCAAGCCTTTTGCAGCACAACTACTGTAAAAGTAAAACGAAACAATGTGTATGGAAGATGTTGAGAAACAGAAAGGTCATCTTTCAGAAGAGGCATGGGAACCAGCAGCAAGTTCAAAGCAGTATTTTGGGGTCAAAGGAAGAGAAGAGGGATATGTGCCCAAATTCCCTAACCTACCACTTCTTTGAAGGCTAAACTGCAGGGGCAAAGCTAAGAATTTCAAGAATGCTATGATCCTTTGCATTAAAAAAAATTCTCTTTTCCCTTAGAAGTAGAAAGACATGACCAGGCCTGGCTCCTATGGGTAATCTAGATTAAAACAATCTCCTAGCTTGTTTTCTGGCCTCTTATCTCTCTCCCCACTAACCTAGCTAGCTAGCTTCACATTCCTAACCTAACTCTTTATCATCTTATCCACGGATCAGGGACCTATAATGGCTCCAGATCCCTCAATTTAGGTTCTATCTTCTCTTCATAAAATTTTATTCGTTTCTCTGGTCCACTCTGATTTTTCTTGCCCTCTTCTAACAGTTCAACTTAATTTTTTTTCTTGGATGTATAACGAACAATTAACTCTTAACACTTGATTAAGTTCTACACTGTCTTTACAAATCTTGACTCCCTCAGACACTCCCACATGAGTTCTGGAGAACAGCAAACATGTCTTTTACTTCTCCTAAGTGCTAAGGACAGTTCTAATCGGTGGTAGGTATAAAAAACCAAAAATGAATGGAATAGAAGTTACTTAATCTCTTTAAGATTCTATTTCTCTTCTCTAAAATGCGGATAACACTTTACAGAGATGTTTAAAAATGATATATGTGAAAGACTAGCACAAGGTCTAGCATGTATCTAGCATTCACAAATGTTTGCTAAATCTAAATACTAAAATGTGTATTATATCTATCTTATATGATTGGTGGGAGGATTAAATAAGGATGTGTCAACGATTTTAAAACCGAAACACCTGTGAAAGGCAAAGAATTATCGTCATTAAAAAGAACAACATAAAGAAACAGAATGGAAGAGGAAACTAGCAGAAAGCCAGCCCAGCAGCAGTAACCCACATGGGAAATATATAGTGGATTTAATAAGATTTCTGGCCTCCAAAAACCTTCTTTCTTGGAGAAGCTGAATGAATACCTGAGAAAGTTTTTGCCTGAAGAAGTGAGATCCTAACACATAAGGCCAGATGCTGTTCCAGAGTGTGCTTCAAAGGATGTTCTCTGCAACTGACCCATTTAAGGTAGATTTCCTCTGGTCCAGAGAAGATCTCTGGTAAAGCATTTCCAAGTGGGCTAATGCAAGAACAAGCCTCAATGTACAGTTTCAGAGCTCTGAGACATATTTAATGTTGAAGAATAGCTCAGAACTAAAAGTAATCCGTAAAATAAAGGAGGCAGACCAAAGGTAAGACCCTTCAGCTCTGCCATTTGGGTATTTACCTGTACTAAGAAAACTTACTGGGGCTGCAGCAGTGTGAAGAACAGACCACCACCACCCAAACTAGAAGCCCAGCAGCAGCTCTGGAGAAGAAATTATCAGAGCTTGTGCCTCTTGCAGAGATGTAGAACAATGTAGCAACTCATCTCTCAGCACAATACCCTCTGCTTATGTTCCAATTAAAAAAAAAATTATCCACTGAAAGCCACTAAGAGAATGTAAAGAAACTGACACTATATATCCCTTTGCCTCAGTCCTATGAGGCCATCTTAAATCCCTGTTCATCCAGAAAACTATAATTTTTTGCTAAAAATATTGTGTAGGATTTATTACTTCTTTTATTCTTATAATCTGAACTGCTTTTATTAAGAAGACACTTAAAGACAGGTAGATCCATCATCACACACGAAGCACTGGCCTGTCACTCAAAAGACTTGGATTCTCGTCCAGTCTTTTCTAATGACTTGCTGTGCTCTCTTTGACAAGGCACTTGTCCTTTTGCTATTCTCGTTCTGGGTCTCTGTTTTCTCTACATCTAAAATGAAGAAGTTAGATGAGGTGACCCCGAAGATCTTTCCAAGTCTACAAACCTACAAAATCAGTCCAAACTGGAGCCATCATTGTCAAGGAATCTACACTAAATGAAGGGAATAACTTCAGGATCTGCTAACATTCTAAGATTCCTGCAGAGAATTATAATCATTGACAGCCTAAGGATTGATTTGTTGCTTGGACCTCCTGCCCGCTTGGAGCTCTCCAGGGTACTGATTCCATCTCTGGCTGGCATCCGCTCTCCCAATCCTCTGGACACAAGCATGTTTCCAAATCCATTAACCACCCAGGCAGAGGTGTGGCACAAACATATGCGCTGCCCAGTGGATATATAAATAAACAAAAGAGAAGAATTTCGTAACAGAAAACATCACAGGATGCAAAACAATATTAGTTCCAAACCATGGTTTTCATTCAACACCTTCCAGCCACTTTACAGGAAGTACTGTACCATTTCCTATGCATCACCCAAGCCGTCTGTAGCATTCTGGTACTAGACTTGAACCCAGATCTCTCAAGCTTCAATCTAATGTTCTTCTCACAATTCCTCTCTGCTTCTCTTTTAAGCCCCAATGTTAAATTTCCCAAAGTTATGCTGAACCAGTAAGAATTCAGACTGTCTTACGTACCATACACCTAGCACAATGTCCTGACATACCCTAAGTCTTCAATAAGTTTTTGCAAAATGAATGATAAAGATGGGGCCATGAACATTTCTAAACTTCAAGTGCCTCCAGTCTCATCTGCATATTCGTAAACCCTGACAATCCCTTCTTATATAGAACTCAAAAAGATGGACACACAAGCTCCCAGAGCTTAAGTCTGCATGTAATTGCAAAATTAGTAAACCAGCTGACTTAATGACCAAAAGTAGACACTACTATGTTGATTGCTGCAATTCTAGTATAGTGATTATGAACAGGGGTATGGAATTGGACAACCTTGGATTTGAACCCCAGCTATCACTTAGAGGCTGCATGACTTGGGCATATCACTTACCTAAGCCTTACTTATTTGTAAAATAGGGGAAATGTAATTTATACCCTCATAAGACTGCTGAAAGGATTCAATGAAATACTGTATTAAAACACTAAGTAGGCACTTCCTTAGACTGTCCTATTTACTGTGTAACTGGCACAATGCCTGGCACACAATTAATGCTGAATAAATGTTAGCTATCATTATTATCTTTATAATAAATCATCAGATTCTATAACTAAAATGAAGACTTTTCATTATATGTGAAAAACAGTCTCAAAAGAATGCAAAAAAACTGTAGTTAAAAAATAATGAAAAAAAATAATGAAATCTCATACTATCCTCATGGGAAAGTAAAAACAATGCAAATATTGATTGCCTCGTTTTAAAAAGGCACAGAGAGGCTAAATCTTTCACTTGGGATCACAGAAAATGCTCAATCCACTAGAGACAAATAATGGGCATTTTGCCTGTAAGTCAGAAGCAAAAGGCTGGAATACACAAAGTGTGTACACTGCATGTAATCAGGTACCTAGGAAACTAAAGTATTCTTATACCAAGAGTTACTTGCTAATTTATTGAACCTCCTTAAATCTGAATGCCTTACCACAAAAAGCATGTTAATAGCTCTCTTCTAATTAGAGAACATTCACATGCTGCCTCCTTAATATCCTACAACAATCAAATGAGAAAGGCATCAGAACTTACCCTCCTATTTTATTTTACCCTTACAATGTCTTAACAAATCCTCCAAATGATTCTGATGAACAATAAAGTTTGAGAACCACTACCTCAGTCCATTGCTCCTTTCCTATCTTCTTCTGCCTCTCGATTCCATGACCTAGTATTTCAATAACCTATATTTCCTTTGCTTTTCATCCTTTCTACTTGGTAAAACCTCAAAAACTCCTGATAAGCTCAATTACACACCTTCTCCAAATATGTCCCCAAGTTGCTGAGGAATGCCAAAACACACAACACTGCAGAAAGGCACCTCAACAAGGCCTTTGACTGTCGATAAATCATGTGTTTGGTCAAAAGACAACGGTGATTTCAAATCTTATTCATTCCCTTCAAATAGCACCCCTTCCTTCTTCCTTCTCAGTAGATGACCTAGCCTCCTACTTAACACAGAAAATAGAATCCACCAGATGGATACATCCTCAACTTCCCACCATTCAATCTACACAACTTTCTGTATCTTCCATCCCTCTGTACATTCTGCTCTATCCCTTCTGTTAAAATAATAAGTCAGGTGGCCCTCCGCTAATCTAAGACCAAAACCACCTGTTAGCTGGACCTCATTTCCCCTTTCTCTTAAAGGAAACTCACATTTCTAAATTACTCTTCTCTCCCATCCAAGTACTAACCAGGACCAACCCTGCTGAGCTTCCAAGATCAGACAAGATCGGGCGGGGTGCCTTCATGGTGGAACTATATTCAATATCTTGTTATAACCTATATTGGAAAATAATCTGAAAAAGAATATATATATATGTATAATAATCACTTTGCTGTACACCTAAAACTAATACAACATTGTATATCAACTATACTTCAAATTAAAAAAAAGGTCTGGCCAAAAAAAAAAAAAATCACTCTTCTCTCTCCATATTATTTACCTTTTCCTTAGGTTAATTATGCCACATAATTGGTACCTTAGTATTTACACATGCAGTCATGAAAAAAAGAATAAGGTAGTTCTTTCTGTCCTCGTAGTCACAGAATACAATACGCTTTCCTGAAGTTCAAACCCATATACCTAACTGCCCATAGTCATCCTCTACTTGGATGTCTCATAGGCACTTGAAACACATGTCAAAAACATGTCTAAAATAACACTCATCCTCTCACTCTAAAATCTGTTTCTTCAGGCTCCTCCAGTGTTCCTCATCTCAGTAAATGGTTCCCGGATCTACTCAGGTGCCCAATCAGAAACCTATCAGACACACTTTGCTACCTCCCTCTCCTTCATCTCACATCCAATTAATCATCAAGACCTGATAATCTTATCTAGCAAGTATTTCTTATATTATTCCACCTCCTTCCATCTCCACTGCCACTATCTTTGTCCAAGCCACCATCATCTCTCACCTGGGCTTCTCAAAGCATTTTAATGGTTTCCCAGCATCCACATTTCCCCTCCTCCAATCCAGTCCCCACTAGATAGCAGCTAGGACAGTCATTTCAAAAGGAACACCTATCATGGCTCTCCTCTATGAAAACTTTTATAGCATCCCATTTCTATTAGAATCAAGTTCAAAAGCCTTAACAAAGCCTATAAGCCTCTGCATGATCTAGCCTCTGTTTACTCCAGTTTCATTTCACACCACCCTCCCCCTCCCTGCATTCCAGTCACACAGGGATGTGTTTCTTCAAACTAACTAGGCTCTTTCC
>NW_006779909.1:3722669-3743141 GCF_000442215.2 Lipotes vexillifer | reverse complement strand
TCTTTCCCTTTCCCAGATGTTTTTTCCCCTCAGAACGTTTTCCTCATTATTTCCCGAGCCAACTCCCATTCACCCTTCAAGTCTCGATTTAAATGTAACATCCTCGGTGAAAAATTTTCCAACTCCTCAGATTCAGTCAAACCAATTTTAATCCCCCTTGTCCCAATTTACCAGATTTATTCATTCAATAAATATTTATTAAGCACCTAAACTGTATCAGTTGCTGTGCTAGGTGCAGAGACTATAATTGTGGTGAATACTGATAGTCTCTCTCCTGATTAAATTTGTATACTAGTGGAAAATATAATCAATAAACAAATAATTATTTAATTACAACTGCAATAAATACTACTGAGGAGAACTACAAGAGTGCTTTGAGAATGAATGTCTGGTAAATAGGGGAAGGAATTCAAATCCAGATCTTTTGAGTCCAAATTCTATGCTTTTTTCCTGCTACGCTATGCTATAAATAGAAGCTTCACTTTTATTTCTAAGCAAACTGATTTTAACTTTTTTCTCAACTCCAACAGATTCAAAGTTTATATCGTTCTGGGAGGCAGCTCTAAGCTCCCCTCCACTCAACATGGCAGTACTAACTCCGCAGGGCCCACAAATCAGTTCCCTAGGAACACTGTTCTGGAGACTACAGTTGGGTGGGGAGTAAATAACACACAAAAAATGTTACAATACAGTGCAGGGCTCTGTGCAGAGGACTATGGGAACACTAAAGATGGAAAGACTAATGTTGTTCGGGCAGTAACATAAGTGAAAGTACTCTGTAAAATGTAAAACATTACTCAAATGATTGTTATTAGTGGTGGTGGTCTCCCTAAGTAATGTAATCCTCCAAGGACAAAAAAAAACAAACACACCCACTCAAATAGAAAAATAGCATAGTCACTTAGCCCAGGAAAAAAATGTGAAATATATTTCTCTTCATTCATTCTTGGCATCTCATTTTAAATCACTATAAATACAAAACTCTTATTTGCAGTAAAGGGAAAATTAATTTATGCATTTTGCTTTTGATTTACTCTTTTATTGCATCAGAAAAATCTTAAAATCCTGAAAGTCCTAATTTATTATAATCATATCTCAGTCATTAAGCCGTCACTGAAGTTAAAATTTAAAAAAAAAACCACTAAAATACTAAATGTAGTAAACTCCCTCTAGATTTCATTTTTAGCACAGATTTTGTTACACCACAAGTACCGCCCCCTGGTAGTGGTACAGTGGAATGACACTGGGTGGTAAGGGGACTGTGACTCTAGATTACGAGGAGCCCAGGCTGGGAACCCCCAGACCACATAACCTTTAAGGCACACAATTACAGATTTTTAATTATTCTGGCTCTGCCACTTCTTAGCTGCATGACCTGGGGGTACATTTCTTGACCTGTTAATCTTCAATCTCCTCACTCATAAAATAGGAATGATATATACACCTGAAACATTGTAAATCAACTATACTTCAATTTTAAAAAATAGGAATGATAATTGTACCTATTTTATAGGGTAACTGTGAGAATTAGGCACAGATGGTCCCCAAATTATGATGTTTTGATAATTTTTTGATTTTACGATGGTGCAAGAACAATACACATTCAGTAGAAACCATACATCGAATTCTGAATTTTGATCTTTTCCCAGACTAGCGACAGGTAGGATGCTCTCCCATGATGCTGGGCAGCAGTAATGAGCCACAGCTCCCAAAACCAGTCAGCGACAGGAACAGGAGAGTAAACAAATGATGCACTTACAACCATTCTGTACCTACAGACCATTCTGTTTTTCACTTTCAGTATAGTATTCAATTACATGAGATATTCAACACATTATTATAAAATAGGCTTTGTGTGAGATGATTTTGCCCAACTGTAGGCTAATGTAAGTGTTCTAAGGACATTTACGGCAGGCTAGGCTGTGATGTTTAGTACGTTAGGTGTATTAAATGCATTTTCAGCTTACAATTTTCAACTTACCATAAGTTTATCGAGATGTAACCCCATCGTAAGTCGAGAAAGATCTTTAATATATGTAAAGAAATTAGCACAGTGGATAGCACACAACTAGTACTCAATAAACATTTGCTCTATTATTATTACTATCTCTTTCAGCTCTAAAGTCCCATGAATTCCATACACCTAATGCCATACAGTACAATAAAATATAGAAAACTTGTTTATAGGTATTGTTCTTATTCCCCAATAGCAGAAATATCTGTAGTTCATGACAAGAACCACAACCCGATAGACTTATACTTAAAAGGGATGCCAAATGCTCATCTAGAAACCTCAGTGCCTCCACATATTTCCATAAAACTAGATGATCATGACTCAAGATAAAGAGAGTCCTCCTATTTTGAGGGGCTCTAACGTTTAACCAAATGTCTTCATTAGACTCCAAATATCTCACACCAATTCGCCTAGTTCTCTCCTCTGAAAGAATGGAAAACCATTGCTCAGAATTTTTTTGACAGAGCAATATAATTATAGACAGTTACTAAGTTTTCAGTCATATTTCTGGAACCCTTTACTTTCCCACAAAGATCTTATTTCAAATCTTTCAGTACCCTAATTATTCATGCAGTGGGAAAGACAGAATGAAATACAATACTCCACTAGGAATGTGAATAAGTTTGACTTACAGAAGAATTCTCATTCTTTTTTGCCTTTGCTCACGTCATTCATGTTCATGCCTTACCTCTCTTCTCATCTGAATCCTACCTATCCTCTATAGTCAAAATTATACTTCTCTTCTGACCCTCTGATTTCATTCCACCATTTGATTTTGTGAGTTGAACAAGACAGCTATCAGTATCAGCACCCTAAAAGAGGAAACTAAAACTCAAGAGGCTAAAATATGTGGTCAAGTTTACAGACATGATAAGTGACAAGGCTATCATTTTATAAATCCGGTGAAATATCAGTAGTCAGATTTAACAACAGGGAAACACAACTTAGTAGCACCAAGAACATCCAGACCACCAACCTGGGTTATTCCAATGGAAAAAACTCTAGTTTATTTCAAACAGGTATCAACATAGAAGTAAATCTACCTCTTAATGAGCCCAGTGTGCTCATTTTAAAGATACTAAAATAAAGGCTCAGAAAAGCTTGTTTTTTAATAAATTTATTTATTTATTTATTTTTGGCTGTGTTGGGTCTTTGTTGTTGCATGTGGGCTTTCTCTAGTTGCGGCGAGCGGCGGCTACTCTTTGTTGTGGTGCACGGGCTTCTCACTGCAGTGGCTTCTTCTATTGTGAAGCGCAAGCTCTAGGCGTGCGGGCTTCAGTAGTTGTGTCATGCAGGCTTCAGTAGTTGTAGCTCGTGGGCTCTAGAGCACAGGCTCAGTAGCTGTGGCGCACGGGCGTAGTTGCTCTGTGGCATATGGGATCTTCCCGGACCAGGGCTCGAACCCATATCCCCTGCATTGGCAGGAGGATTCTTAACCACTGTGCCACCAGGAAAGTCCTGAAAAGCTTGTTTAAAGTCACCTTTTCAGGTGACTTGCAAAAGTAAACAAGGCAAAAACAAAATTACTAATTCACATATATGAAAAGTCCAGGTTTTGAGTTCAACAGATTTTAGGTGTTCAGAGGTTCTGGTTGCTTTTCATCTCTGTTTTGGCTTCATTCCCAGGCAGAACTTCTCCTGAGGACCCCAGTCTTACATCTTCCCAAGTTCATATCCAATATAAAAAGAATACATACCTTCTCTAAAAAAAAATTGATCAAAAATAGATCCAAACTGAGATTGCTGCCCATTTCTAAATCAATCTCCATGATCAGAAAAATATAATACTCTAATTAGCAAGGCATGAATCACATGTCCATCCTTGAAGCCAGGGGTGAAGTGGGCTCTGCCCAAAGCACAAGACCTGAGATCTAGGGAGAAGATGGCACTCCAGAGGAAAATCCAGACGATGGTATTAAAAGAAGGGGAAATGGACACTGGAAGGCAAAAACACAGAAGTCTACTATAATCATATAAATAATTACACTCATGTTTGGGACCAGAACTTGCACTGTAAACCCCACGTCAGTGTTATTTCTCTCATGCTATGCTACTCCCCTAGAGGAAGAAACTATAAAAGAGGATCTCAACCACCTCTAAGCCTTGAATTATCTGAAGCTTAAAATGTTGTGCTTTGCTTCTTAAAAGCTATTTTCATGAAAAGATAGCTTCACAAAACTCTCCTGGAAATAAGTGTGGCTCCATATGGGGAGTTTCAGCATCACTTTTCAAGATGATCTTGGCCTTATGATCTACTTCGCATCTATACCTGGCAGGACCAGCCATCTAAAACAGAGGGTAACCTATAAGGTTGAATATTAGGGGAATCAAAAGGCTCCCAAACCAGACCTCTACCTCAATACTTGTTAATATTTTTAAAAATTCTATCACCAAATTCAATTGGATTTGGAAGGCCTATCGGGCTACCAGTTTTCCTAGAAAAATACAGACATCCTAGGAAGTAAAACACCATTAATTTACTCACTCAACCAACATTTAATGAATGTGAAGCAAAAAACTAGGCATTTTGGGTATTAGAATGGGGAAGAAAAGCCCTTCTTTTAGAGAAATTTGTAGTTTGGGAGGCAGGCATCTAACATGATTATAACATAGTGAAAATGCTATGATAGACCTCTTAAAAACGTGTTTAGAATACAGCATAGCAACACTTCAGAAGAGAATTAAATGAGAGCGGACAACAAGGCCCAGCGAGGGTATGAGGTACACAAGGATAATAACGTCACTGAAAAGGAAGATAGGAAGAAACCAAAGATGAACTCTGCCTTCCAAAAGTTGGCACTGGAACCTGAAAACTGGAGAAGAGGGAGAAGAGAAAAACAGAAATCCAACTAACAATTAATTAGCAGATGTTATGAGTAAGGATTCCCAGTACGTAACATGGAAGATATAAAAATGAACAAGACAAGATCTTCATCCTCAAGAAGCTGACAATGTACCTGGGAGAGTAAGACATAGACAGAAATCACATAATAAAATATAGACTATGATAAGAGTAATAAAATTCAGTAGATAAACTGTTATGGAGTTTCAGATGAAAGAGAGAGAGAGAGAGAGAGAGAGAGAAAATTATTAGGTAAAGAGGAATCTCGGAAAGTTTCATGAAGGCTAAGTGAATATGTAGATAAAGATGTTGGGGGAGAGAGGCTAAAACTCAGGCCCAGAAGAAAGGTCATATGAGACTTCCGGCCCTCTTTTGACTGATCCACCGTTCACATCTTTAACCAATCTAGTAGGGATAGACCATCACAATTCAGTGCCCAATCACTGTGAGGACCACAAAGTAAGTTCCTCAGGCAACCAACAGAAGAAGAAAGTATTGATATATAGCTGAAAACAGAATGATAGAATATTTTTGAAACATGAGTTTTCTATTTTATCTTTCTGAATCTTATTTTTCTGATAATAAAATATGGATAAATAATCCCTACCTACATAAAGCTGTTGAGAGATAAAGTAAAATAACATATTATAGTACCTAGAATAAGGCTGGTATATAAGAGACTTTTGGTAATCATTTTTTCTTCCCTTCTATATTAGTTTCCTAAGGCTGCTGTAACAAATCAGCACAAAATCATTGCTTAAAACAGTCAAAATTTATTCTCTCACAGTTTTGGAGGCTAGAAATCTGAAATCAAGGTGTTGGCAGGGCTATGTTCCCTCTGAAAGCTGCAGGGGACCATCGGTTCCTTGCTTCTTCCAGCTTCTAGTGGCTATCAGCAATCCTTGCTGGTCCCTGGCGTGTAGCTACCTAGCTCCAATCTCTGCCTCTAACTTCACATGGCCTTTTCGTCCCTGTTCCTCTCTGTGCCCTCTCTTCTCCTTATAAGGACACCAGTCATTGAATTTAGAGCCTACCCTAAATCTAGGATGATTTCATCTCAAAATCCTTAACTAATCACTTCTGCAAAGACCTTATTTCCAAAAAAGGTCACATTCTAAGGTGATGGGTAGATATGAGGGACACTATTCAACCCACTACACCTTGCTTCTTCAGATCCATTTGAGTCTGAAACATTCATAACATCTTTTATAACTGTCTAGTTCACAGGAAGACAGCACTTTTTCAGTGCACTCCCAGCATATTTCCATGGTATTGAATAACAATGTCTACAAATCCCTTAAAGAAAACTGGGATTTTAAGAAAACCTGAGGTAAGCTGGCATTTTCAACAGAATTAAAAACTTGGACTCCAGTTCTGTCTACCAGTTAGCAATTGTGAGACCCTGGGCAAATTATATCAACTCATTTTTGTTTTTTTAGCAGTAAGTTATTTTTATTCCTTTTAGTTCACCTTTTTACCCTCTAAAAGTAATACATAATTAAAGAATTTATGAAAATAAAAAAGCTGAAAATAAATCACCTGTAATCCCTAAACAAAGCTTATTTTAACATTCTTTTAATGTATTTTTCTTATTTTTTTCTAAGTATGATTGTATTTTTACCAATGTGATACTAAGTGTGTGATTTTATTTGTTTTTTGTTTTTGTTTTTTCAGAGTATAATTGCTTTACAGTGCTGTGTTACTTTCTGCTGTACAATGAAGTGAATCAGCTACATGTATACATATCTCCCCTCCCTCCTGCACCTCCCTCCCCGCTCCCATCCCACCCATCTAGGTTGTCACAGAGCACTGAGCTGAGCTACATCTCTTTAAGAGTCAATTTCTTCATCTTTAAATGGGAATATCACAAAATTTCTGGAAGAATTAAGTGAGATAATAAATGTAAAAGCATTTGTAAACTCTAAAATAATATACAAACACTAGTTATTACTTACAAAATTTTCAGTGTTTAATAATTTAACAAAATGTACTGACATGTGCCCAGCGCCACCTTAAATACCATGGGGAAGAGGAGGAAACATGGTCCATAACTTCAAAGGGCTCAGAGTCCAACACTAACATACAAATAACCATTATGAAACAATTTACCACTACATTATTTAGAAATTACTATATATGGTTGATAGAGCACAGAAGACGGTGATCGATGCTCGCTTGAAGGAGGAAGAAATTGAGCTAAGACTTATAGGACAGGTAGGTAGGTTTTAGCTAGAGAAGAAGGTCAGATATAACACATTTCAAAGCTAGACAGCATGCCTAGAGTTGAATGCAGAGTGGCAGCTACTGGAGCTACCTGAATGGAGAGTGCCATGATGAAACTAGGCTTTCAGGGAAAAAAGCCTGGCAGCATTTGTAGTCTAAATTGGCAGGGGAGAGACTAAAGGCAAGGACACCAACTAAAAGGCTGTGGCCCTAATCCAGCACACGTTCATCTTCACTGGGTGCGAAAATCGTGACTGGCAGCAAGATCTGTCATTTTCGGAAAGCTGTTTACATTTTAGGCAATAATTCTAAGTCTTTCCCAGGGTTTTTTCCTATGCTGACCTCACTAAACCAATCATGGACTACAAAGAAGCTTCCAATTCACATTTCTCATAATCTCCAGGCAGAAAAGAAGCTTGGAGAACACACAGGCAATCCAATTCAATGTAAAAATCCTCCCTAAAGCAACATGGATTGGGGGAGTCATCCACCGGGAGTTAACAGCCTCTGTTTAAACACTTCAATCTAAGAAACGTCCATTCCACCAAAGCCACTGTCCCTGCAAACAACAGAGGTCAGATATCAATACTCAGCTCCTTGCCCAAACACTTGGTCTGCCTGAGTCCTGGGCAGCTCTTCGTCCAGGAAGGTTAGAGTTTGTCACTGCTAGAGTAGAAGGAGAAATAACATGATCCTGCAGCTTTTGACAGAGATTCAAGCCATCCCCAATAGTGGCTGCCTGCGGGGAGGCAGGTCTGAGTCAGTCTGTCAGGCTGTGAAATCCTCACTCCATCTGCTCTGAGGGAGCTGTCTGCCAAGTTTGGTGCCTGGACACATGAGTTCCCACTCCAACACCTACCACTTTCTCCCCTGAGAAACAGAAACAAAATCTGTTTCAAAGCTTCATTTTCTTCTCCTCTTCCCAAAGCTTAGCTCTAGGAAATTACCTTTTAGTTATAAGTCATGGAAGCAAAGAGAGAAACATATATTCCCCTAATAACTCTAAATGGGCAAGATCACTGTAACACAACATATATTAAGCAAAGGCTGCCTGGCATTGGTTCCTTGCTGGGACTTGATTCTCTTCCTTTATTCTTCCACCTGTTTTTCTTTCATCTCCCCCTTTTGTGAAGAAATATTGGATATATTTTAAAATGTGATGTACAGAGAAGTTATAAAGCCTACTAATAAGAACACTCATGGATCTACCACTCATTTTAAGAAACAGAACCTACCAATACCATTAAAGCTCTCTACCATACCCTCCTGCCTCACCTTGGCTTCCATCGGAAGTAATCACTATGCAGGATTTTGTTAACCATTTTTCTCTTATATTCACCAGAACTAGATTAATTTGCTAATCCAAAGACCTCCTACCTCCAACTTTTCCACTCTAAAGTCTACTTTCACTGCTTTTCTGTCTGCAGCTACACACTTGTCAGGCAATCTCTCATCAAATTCCAATCATCTTTAGAAGCTGAATCCCCATGAAATACTAATACTTGGTAATCCAGCTGTTCAACACCCAGGGAATCTCTGTTCCCCAAACACGGGCACAAATCTCCCAAATCACCAACTGGTGTCCCAAATCGGCAACTTTATAGTTAATCATTCCATACTTTATTATTATTAACTAAGTATACAATAAGGATTCCAGGCTCCCCCCACACCAATGCCCACCTGGTTAATGTGGGCATTGCTAGAGGCCCAGAACATCACTGTACAGCTTACATGTCATCCACACTACAATACTAACTACTTACAGGCAGGAAAAGTGTCTTCTTTAACCCTGAGGCTTAAAGATGGTTTTCATTTAAGGGTTAAGGCCTGATCCTATCTGATATCAAAAAAGGGTGGCCATACAACCAAGAAAAACTTGTATTTCTTTCTATGCCCAGCCCTTCACCTTATATAAGATCTCTAGCCTATGATTATACCCACGACAGGTCCAGTTCTGTTATTACATACATAAAACTAGCTTTATAACTTACAACACACCTTCAAAAAACCCACTGCTTTATCTGGCTATTTGGCTCTGCCTTACTTCTTTGCCTTGCAGTATCAATCCCTATTTAAGAGAAGATAAGTGTTAAACCAAAACAAAAATTTTTTTTTGCCTCTTTGTTTTCTCATCTGCAAGAGAGGGACACCACTACCTAGAAGTTTAAATAAGAGAGCATACATAAGGCCTTTAGCATGGTAGCAGCACACAGCAGTTGGTAAAATGTGAGGCACCTTCTATTTTTCTCTGTATAATGTCAGATCTACTAAAAACACTTTGCAAAAAGCTCCAGCTACAAACAGTATGCTAACAAACCAAATCTAGCAATATATAAAAAGAATTATATATAGTCAATATTTTATAATAATTATAAATGGAATACAGCTTTAAAAATTGTGAATCACTTTGTTGTATATCTGAAACTTCCATAATATTGTACATCAACTAGACCTCCATTAAAAAAAAAAAAACACCTCAGGGGGAAAAAAGGATTATATATGATGACTAAGTGAGATTTATCCCAGCAATGCAAGGTTGGTTCAACACATTAATATCAATATAATACACAATATTAATAAAGGACAAAAACCACATGACCATAGACACAGACAAAGCATTTAACAAAACCCAATACATTTTCAACATAAAAAACTCTCAGCAACCTAGGAATCAAAAGGAAATTCCTCAACTTGATAAAAGCCATCTATGAAAATAACCACAGTTAACATTATACTAATGGTGGAAGACTGAAAGTTTTCCCCCGAAAACCAGGAATAAGACAAAGATGTCTGCTCTCTCCACTTTTACTTAGCATTGTACTAGAGAATCTAGCCAGGACAATTAGGCAAGAAAAAGAAATAAAAGGCTTCCAGATTGGAAAGGAAGAGGTAAAACTACTGCTATCTGTAGATGACATGATCTTGTATATAAAAAATTCCAAGGAACACACATATACACACACATTCTATTAGAGCTAATAAACGAGTTCGGCAAGGTTGCACGATATACAATCAATATAAAATATCAGTTGTATTTCCATATACTAGTAATGACTAATTAAAAAATTAAGAAAACAACTCCATTTATAACAGCATCAAAAAGAATAAAATTATTGGTACCAAATGTTTAAAAGGAAGACTACTGAAAACTACAAAACATTATTGAAAAAAATTAAAGAAGATCAAAACAAATGGAAAGACAGCAGTGTTCATGGACTGGAAGACTTAATAGATGCCAATATTCTTCAGATTAATCTGCAGATTCAATGCAATCCTTATCAAAATCCCCATTGCCTTTTTAAAAGAAATTAACAGGGAATTCCCTGGTGGTGCAGTGGTTAGGTCTCAGCGCTTTCACTGCCGGGGCCCAGGTTCAATCCCTGGTCAGGGAACTAATATCCCACAAGCCACATGGCACAGCCAAAAAAAAATAGAAATAAAAATAAATAAAAGAAATTGACAAACTGACCCTAAAATCCATAAGAAAATTCAATGAACCAAGAATAGCCAAAAATCTTAGAAAAGAACAAAAAGAACAAAGTTGGAGAACTCACGCTTTCCAATTTCGAAGCTTACTACAAAGCTACAGTAATGAAGACTGTGGTAGTGGTATAAGGATAGACGGTAGATCACTGGAATCCATCTCATCAACAGAATAGAACTGAAAATCCATAATTCTATAATGAGCTGATTTTTCAACAAGGGTGCCAAAACAATTCAATGGGGAGAGAAGAGTCTTTTCAATGAATGTGCTGGGAAATATAGATATCCACATGTATAAGAATGAAGTGGGACTCCTACCTTATACCATAAAATTTATACTTATAAAAAATTAATGCAGAATGAATCAAAGACCCAACTGTAAGAGATAAAACTGTAAAACTCTTAGAAGAAAACAGGTGACTTGGAATTAGGCAATGATTTCCTAGACATATACCAAAAGCACAAGCAACAACAGAAAAAATAGATAAACTGGACTTTATCAAAATTTTAAAATGTTGCTTGTGCTTCAAAAATCACTATCGGGCTTCCCTGGTGGCGCAGTGGTTGTGAGTCCGCCTGCCGATGCGCCATGGCCGCTGAGCCTGCGCGTACGGAGCCGGTGCTCTGCAACGGGGGAGGCCACAACGGTGAGAGGTCCGCGTACCGCAAAAAAAAAAAAAAAAAAAAAAAAAATCACTATCAAAAGTAAAAAGATAACCCACTAAGTGAGAGAAAATATTTGCAAATCATATTCTGGTAAGGTACTTATAACTAGAACATATAAAGAAAACTCTTACAACTCACCAACAAAAAGACTCAAACCAACCCAATTAACCCAATTAAAAATAAGAATTTCAATAGGCATTTCTCCATATAAGATATACAAACAGTCAATAATCACATGAAAAGATGCTCAGCATCATTAATCATTAGGGAAATGAAAATAAATAACATAATGAGATACCACTTTATATACACTAAGATGGCTAGAATAATAATTTTTTAAAGTACAATAACAATGTTGTCGAGGAAGTGGAAAAAAAATGGAACCATCACGGGACGTCCCTGGTGGCGCAGTGGTTAAGAATCTGCCTGCCAATGCACGGGACATGGGTTTGACCCCTGGTCCAGGAAGATCCCACATGCCGCGGAGCAAGTAACCTGTGCGCCACAGCTACTGAGCCTGAGCTCTAAAGCCCGCGAGCCACAACTACTGAAGCCCACACGCCTAGAGCCTATGCTGCAACAAGAAAAGTCACGGCAATGAGATGCCAGAGCACTGCAATGAGACGCCTGCGCACCGCAACGAAGAGTAGCCCCCCCTCTCACCGCAACTAGAGAAAGCCTGCGTGCATGCAACAAAGACCCAACGCAGCCATAAATAAATAAATAAATTTATTTTTTTAAAAATGGAACCATCATACATTACTGGTGGGAATATAAAACGGCACAGCAAAAAATAAATAAAAATAAATTAAAACAAAATGGCACAGCAGCTTTGGAAAACAGTTTGGCAGTCCCTCAAAAAGTTAAACATAGAGTTACTCCTATTCCACTCCTGGGTACATACGTAAGAAAACTGAAAACATGTTCACATAACAACCTGTACACAAATGTTCATAGCAGCATTATTCATAAGAGCACAGAAGTGGAAAAAACCCAAATATCCATCAACTGATGAATGGATAAATAAAATATGGTACATCCATACAATGGAATATTACAAAAAGGAATAGAGGAATAAACTTCCATAAAAAAGAACTAAGTACTACTAAGTGCTATTTATGTAGTTCTTTCTTATGTCCATGCTACAATGCGGATAAACCTTGAAAACATTATGTTAAAAAAAGAAGCTGGACACAGAAGAACAAAAAGTCACATGTTATATAATTCCATTTATATCCAATGTCTAGAATAGGCAAATCCATAGAGACACAAAGTAGATAAGCAGTTGCCTGGGCCTGCGGGAAGGGGGTTTGGGGAATGACTGCTAATGGGTATAGGGTTTCATTTTGGAGTGATGAAGACATGGAATTAGATAGTGGTGATGGTTACGCAATCTCATAAGTATACTAAAACCAATGAATTTTACACTTCAGAAAGGTGAATTTTATGGCATGCAAATTATATCTCAGTGTTTAAAAAGAGCCCCAGCTACATATCATATCACTCTCTTGCTTCCTACTCTGCCTCACACCTGGATATTATCTAAACTTACCACTGGCCACAGAATAATGTGTTTCATTCCCAAAGTGAGGAAAGTACTAGAATTGCTTTAACTCTTTACACTCTATACTTTATAAGGCTACTCTTCTGATTAGCCTTTAGTGTTGATTCTCCAAAGCCTCTTTTCTGGCTCTAATGCCTAAAGGCCCCCCACCTATAATTCTTCCATCAAGCTACAAAATTGCGATGACTGTATACGCACAATTATTCTGCTTTCAGAGTCATGAAAGGGACAAAACATGAGTTTTGAATTCAGACAAAGATTCAAATCCTCACTTACCACTTTCCAGCTATATGCAACTTAGGGGAAGTTACTTAACTATCTTTTCATATGTAAAATGGTGATAACAGCTCTTTTAAGGTGCAAGGAGTCAATGAGGTAATATATGTGAAGTGCCTGCTCATAGTAACTTTTCAGTCAATGTCAGCTCACTACTTCTCACTGTTCTGTAAAATGAATGAAGGTGACATTGGCCCCAACTGGGCAGATACTGTGCCCCAATGTGAAACCTGTCCTCAACCAGGATAGGACTCACGGGATATAGGGACATCTCAAGGGCACAAACGAAAAAAGAGGGCAAATGGGTGAAACACCCTTCATACATGTTTAACTGGGAACCTAATTCCTAACCTAATGCAATTCATAGGCTCATTATTATCAGGCTCTGAGGCTCTCTAGGCAGGGAGACGAGTGTTTGACAGGAGAATGAAAAGCCACGCTGTTCCAATTACCACGAATGTAATACATTACAAACAAACATACGCTTCCAGTGACAGAATGAGGAGATCCATTATGGAGAAGAGCTGGGAAGTCGGAGCCATAAACCTGACTCTAATTTTTCACACAGGAGGTAAAATTACAATCTTCTACTTCCACCCCTGATGATGAGTTTAAATGGAAAGGACACCACTGAGTTTATCACAGTGTGGAAAGTCACTGCCCAGCAGCACAGCCTCCCCCACCCCTCTACCCTTTCGTTTTACACAAGTATTACACATATATATCCAGCACTCTGAGCCAATTAAGAAGAATAAATTAATGTAGACCCAGGCCACCAAGGTTCCCTCTATTCAGAGTCACTTCTGAGTATGTGAGCATCACCACTGCCATAGCTCCTATGCAGAAACACTGCTGTGTGGATCAGGGATCCTGAGTCTAAAGGAGCCCCAAATGAATGAAGCAGGGCTAATTCAAATGATACGTACACTTCTTCGTTAGCCCTCAAATGTTCAAGTCCCTTTACAAAGAGGCCTCGTCGCCTAGCTTTCCTCCTTCTTCCGCTTTCCATCATATACAATACCTATACCAAGAACACAATATTTCCAAAATAGCAATGTTTTTTTATGCCTTCCTGCCTTATTTCTCTACCTGAAATGCCTTATCTCCCCAATCTCCTAATCCACCTAGTGAAACTCTACTCTTCTCTTAAGTCCAGCTCAGATGCCTCCTCTTTGGTGAATCCTTCCCCAACCTCCTACCCCAGGCAAAATTCATTATACCCCCTCCATTCCCTCACAGTGGTCAGAGGAAAGCATGACCACAGAGGAAAGATGAAGCCTTGTATACATATTTTTTAAAAGTGTAAAGGGTGAAAATTTTGCTCATTTAAGTTTTGTCACTCATAATCTTTCATACGGTTTTCACAAAGTGATACACTGACTTAGTAGATATCACCTAGTCTAGTGTATTTCAAGCATGTACTTGTCATATAATCTTTCACTTTAAAATCTCAGGAGGAAGCTCAATACATACACAACAAATAAAACCAGAGCTGCTCTGTTTATAGTAATATACAGAGGATTCAAAGTATCTTCTGCTTGAGTCTTCCCACAGTAAACCTTAAGGACGGCCCATGTAACCACTAACCCCAGTCCAATGAATACCCTCTTTCTACAAATTAGAAAACCCATGGCTTCCCTGGTGGCACAGTGGTTAAGAATCCACCTGCCAATGCAAGGGACATGGGTTCGAGCCCTGGTCCAGGAAGATCCCATGTGCCAAGGAGTAAGTAAGCCCGTGCGCCACAACTGCTGAGCCTGCGCTCTAGAGCCCACAAGCCACAACTACTGAAGCCCGCGTGCCTAGAGCCCGTGCTCCGCAACAAGAAAAGCCACTGCAATGAGAAGCCCCCACACACAGCAACGTAGACCTAATGCAGCCAAATAAATAAAATAAATTTTAAAAATAAATAAATAATAGAGAAAAAACCTTTACAAATTGACAAATTAAAAAAAAAAAGAAAAAAAAACCCGGGCCAAGAGCAGGTAGATGTGATATTCAAAAGCATACAATTTAGTGTTAGGGTCAGGACCTAGGTCTCCTGCCTTCTAGCTCTTTCTATGATATGTCATTCCTGTCTTCCTAGCCTTGAGGGGGACAAAAGCTACAGGAAGAAAGCTGGTCAGAGAGAGAAATAAGAGGCTTGGCTAGGGTTAAAAATTCCATGGGAGTTTCTTCCGTCATCCTGCCAGCTGGAGCAGAGGATGTGCCAGTATAATATCTACCTTGAGACAGTCTTAATGACCGGCTGCTGAGTGATTCAGTGGGGAAGAAGAGAGGGCACAAGGCGGGGGAGGTGCCTGGTTGGGAGGCTGCTGTTTACAGCGTCAGCTAAGTACTAAGTCTCAGAAGGGGGCTTACCTATATGATGGGACTTCAGGGTCCCGAAGAAGAGCCTCCTCTATCCACCAGAAAACCGAAAACACCGCACTGACAAACTGCAGTTTTATGTGATGTCATTGTTTGGATTCAAGCAGATCTAGATTGGATTCTAGACAGCAAATATGAGCTGCCGAACCTGTGAGTCTCAGTTTTCTGGCCTGTAAAATCAATGTGATAACACTGGTCACACAGTTTACAGGAGTATTATCTTGATTAAACGAGACAATGTAAGTAAAAGCACCTAGGCAGTATCTGGTATGTGGCAGGCCTTCAATAACCAGTACAGTCAGCCCGCTGTATCTGAGATTCTGCATCTGCAGATTCAACCAACTGGTGATCAAAAATATTTGGGAAAAAAATTCCAGAAGTTTCCAAAAAGCAAAACTTGAATTTGGCATGCAGCAGCTATTTACACAGCATTTATATTGTGCTAGGTATTATATGTAATCTAGAGATGATTTAAGGTATACAGAAGGATGTGCATAGGTTATATGTAAATACTTCACCATTTTATACAAGGGAGTTGAGCATCCACAGACTTTGCTGGGGGAGAGGGGGGGCTGGAACCAATCCCCTGTGGATACAGAGGGAAGAATGTAGCTCCTTTCTTCCTTTATGCTAGATATAGCTCTCTCTGTTCAAGTTTCTTATAACATAAAAGCCTTTGAAATTTAAAATACTATAATACTGAGTTATTATGGACTGAATCTTTTTGTCCCTTGCCAAAATCCATATGTTGAAGCCCTAATCCTTAATGTGATGGTATTTGGAGGAGGGGAGTTTGGGAGGTAATCAGATTTAGATAAGCTTGTAAGGATGGAGGCCCTATGATGGATCTGGTGCCCTCATAAGGAGTTGAAGAGACCAGAGCTCTCTCTCTCTCTGCCATCTGGGGATAAAGAAAGACGGCATCTACAAGCCAGGGAGAGGACTTTCAACAGAACTTGATCATGCTGGCACCCTGATCTGGGAGTTTTAGCCTCCAGAACTGTTATAAATAAGTAATTGTTCATTAAGCCACCCAGCCTATGGTATTTATTATAGCAGCCCAACCTAACTAAGACACAAGTATTGGTGAGGAACTCTTAAACTCTGCTAACAGCAGTGTAAACTGGTAAACTCTGTAAAACTCTATAAAGTACTTGGTAGTATCTACTAAAGCTGAACTTGCATATGCCCTATAACCCAGCAGATTCTACTCCCGGGTAGGAAACAAGAGCTTATATTCACCGGAAGACATGTACAGGAACTGTTCATAGCAGTATTATTCATAGTTGTTCCCAAACTGGGAACAACTTAAGCATCCATCAACAGCAGAATGCATAAATAAATTGTGATATATTCATACAATGAAATACAAATGAGCACTGAAAAAGAATGAACTAATTCTCCATACCAGAAAACGGAAAAATCGCATAAACATGATGTCAAACAAAAGAAGCCAGACATAAAAGAGTTTGTACTGATTCTATTTATAGAAAGCTCAAAACCAGGCAAAATTAACATATATTGAAGGA
This sequence comes from Lipotes vexillifer, assembly GCF_000442215.2. Classification (NCBI taxonomy): domain Eukaryota; kingdom Metazoa; phylum Chordata; class Mammalia; order Artiodactyla; family Lipotidae; genus Lipotes; species Lipotes vexillifer. The sequence goes on along the minus strand of NW_006779909.1, from coordinate 3,726,174 downwards.
AGCCAAAGTAGCGGTTACCTGTTGGGGAAGGAGAAGTAATGACTGAAGGGGGATATAAGCTTAGCAGGTGCTGGATATGTTGTATATCTCGACTTGGGTCATACTTTATACTTTGTAAAAACTCATTGAACTATTAGTATTTGTGCACTTTTATACTTCAACTTTTAAAAAGTTTACAGGGAAAACAAACCTCTGGGAGACATAACAGACTGAAGGTCATAAGGTCCCAGAACTCCTTCAGCCTGGGACTATACTCTCTGATATCCTTGTATCCATTCCTTCTTTTCCACGGCCACAGTCCTATTAGAAGCCTCCAGTCTCTCATAGATGGAAAACGAAAACATGCCTCTAAATTGGTCTCCAGTCCTGCACAAGTTCTTCCTCCTCCCCATTTTCTACAGTGTCCCCAGATAAACCTTACTAAGCACGGCATTGATCAAATCACTCCCCTGTTCCAAAACCTTCACTATTCCCCACTGACTACCTCTGAGTTTTGCATTCAAGGTTGTCCTTATTGGATCCTAATCTACTATTCCAGGATCAGCTCATGATTCCTCCATATCTTAACCCACTACCTCAATCAAATCACTTACTGCCGCTGAACACGGCCCATGCTTTTGCCATGTTCATGTTTTTACTCTTCTTTTTGCTGTGCTTCATTCTCTAGGAAAAGGACTTGGGAAGAAAGAAACTAATCATTTGGTAAAGTGATAAAAAGTTTAACAAAGTCTATTCAGTCCCTAAAGCTACCCAACCACATCCTCCATCCTTCCTCACTATTTCCTTGGCGGGAAAATAATACTTTAGAAACTTCTATTTCATCTTCAAATGATAAAGATTGACTGCAAAATATGAAGAATAAATCTGCTCCTGGCAAAAAATAAAAGTAACTTTATCCCTCTGCTCCTTGGTTACCTACAGGATGGTGATGATAACAATGATTTTTTTATCCACATAGCACTTTAGAGTTTACAAAGCACTTTTATAACCTACTCTATTTAAATAAAGTCTCACAACAACCCTGGAAAGTATGCATTCTCATCCACATTTACACATAAGGACACCAAAGCTCAGGTGACCGCTAAGATTACATTCCTGTTCTCATATTCCTGGGATTCTCTGCAATAGATGAGGTTTATTCTTGACAACTTCCTACTACTCTTCTGAGCTTCTCTCTCACCCCCTCTCCACTCCTCCATCACCAGGTATCTATTTTTTATTCCACCCCTATAGAGTATTGCTCTCATACTGTGGTTATAATCTCCAATATATTGCCTGAGACCACCACGGCATTGATGGTATTTATAAATCCTAGAAGTATTTATAAATTCCAGGAGGTATCCTTTACAGGTATTTATAAATTCCTAGAGGCCTCCAAGATTAGAAAGTCATTGAGAACCAAAGAATGAATTTTAAATGGTGAAGATGTGAGAATGATATTTAGAGAAGGAGACTGTCCCAAGAAAGTCATATTCCTTCAACAATTTTTTGAGGCCTATCATTGGCCAGGCTGCTAAATGCTGAGTCAAAGAGTAAAACATGGCCCTTGCCCTGAAGGAACTCACAGCCCAGTGCAGACCCCACAGGTGTCAGTCCTACACAGAGTACTGACTCTAGCTCAAAGAATGTGACCCCTAACGTCACAATCACAGAAGTTTTTTGTCAAATTAGAGCAAATCCCCAAGAAGACATTCTACGCAGTTATCCATTCCTCTTCATTGACAATGAATATCCCTTTCAAAATCAAACTGTCAAGTTAGCAAATCAACCAGTAAAATGCCAAAAAAACAGAGCAATCATTTCACATAATATATTTATAAACAAACATTAGGGAAAACATTCAACTCATCTGTACTGGTAGAAATACATGGTAAAATAGCCAAATACTGCTTTTATACCTGTCATATCAACACTTAAAAAGATAATACTGCATGCTGAAAAGTGAAGTGAATATAGTTGATGGACTGCAAACTGGAAAAACCTTTTATAGGAAGCAATATAGCAGTATCTATCAAAAGCTACATATATCATCATAATTTTTTTTAAGCAACCCTCAGAAAGCCATAGCCCCAGTGTCCCAAAGGCATTCGAAGTGTCAGTGATCAATGTGTCCTGCAATTCTCATTAATTCTGGCAACTAATTGCGTTCTTCATTGAGGTTTGAGCCAAGAGATCCAACGCTAAGAGTCGTATTATCATAATCTTTGATCAAATAGTTCATTTCCTGAAAACTGAGAATGCCTATGGTATTACTATGTAATAATGTTGAAAAATTGGAAGTCAACAGTTCTCTAATAGAAACATAATTGAATAAATCATGGTACAACAGTTATTAAAATATATAATAATTATTAAGACTATATGACAATGTGTAAACATTATTTACAAGTAGAAAAACAAAATATGAAATTATAGCTAGACAACAATCACAACTATGTAAAAATATGTCTGCATTTGGACAAATATTGGAAGAGAACATAAAAATGTGACAGCAGCTGCTCTATTGCTAGGGTGAAATTATGAGACAAACATGTTCTATTTAAAATTTCGTTTAATCATGTTGATATAATAATAAATCATACTTCATTACACTGCTTGTTTAATTGACTATCTTCCCAAATAAACCATAAGCTTTGTGAAGACAGGACAACATCTCTTGTGTTCAGCACTATAGCACTAGTTCCCATGGAATACTTCATGAAGGAACTAATGAGATAAATGGGAAACCTCAAAATAATCCTCAAGAAGGAGAAAGGAAGTAGACCAGTAAAAACAAACAAAGGTGGGAATCCCCTGGCAGTCCAGTGGTTAGGACTTTGCGCTTTCACTACCAAGGGCCTGGGGTTCCACCCCTGGTCGGGGAACTAAGATCCCACATGCGTGAGGCCAAAAAACCCAAAACAAAACAAAAGGCTGATCTCTATGCCTGTTTTTAAGCTCTAACTATGGGAAAAACCAAATCAACTCACTGAAGAATCTCTGGGAAGTCTTTCTTCCCGCAAGGCCACCACCCAGACCTTTGCTCTTGAAGGGTCTGGAGAAAGGCACAGGTTCTGCTAAGTGGACATAGCAGCAGGGTGCTTCCACAATATTCAGGGAACATGAGCAGTCAGAAGGGACAGGAGCTTCAGATACTTTCTCTACCCCAAACTCACTGCCCTTTGACTCCCAGAATCTTGCAAATAACTATAGTTGGAATTAAGGGGAAGAGGGAGGGGGCTGTAGCGGGAGGGACCGGCTATGTGGGAAAAAAAAAAAGGCAGAAAAAAATTGATCGGCGGGGAACAGTCTTTTTAGTAGGAACTTAAGTCTGATGCCACCCTGAGCTCTGGCTAAGAAATAAATTTCCAGGTACAAAAGGATAATAAGAAGCTTTAAAGGAATTGAGCTCTGGAGTGAAAATCCCCTCTCCTGACAACTTAAAATCAGTCTGAAATACACCAGAGGCACCAGAAGGACTCTAAGTCATCAGAGTATTATAAGCATTAACAAAAAACACATAGGG
>NW_006779909.1:3680344-3722587 GCF_000442215.2 Lipotes vexillifer | reverse complement strand
GGGAAAGAAGACAATCTTTAAGTTATTTTTCAACCAACCTACGCAGCACCTGTCACAGACCATACAGGCACTTTCCAGCTTAAGCAATTTCTTATCTGTTCTTGGTGCTTTGAGGCAAAAGGATCATAATTGATTAACGCAGAGCTCAGAAAGTTTAGCTGCACAGAGAAAAGGGGCACTGAGTAAGGAGAAAAGGGTACAGAGAAAGAAGAATCTAGATTTTACATACAGCTCTACCTATTTCATGTAATAACTCTAAGCAAACCACACTCTCTCTGAGCCCTGGTTTCCTAATCAAAACAGGCAACTATACCAACTTACCTCACAAGGTTAAGGTGACAGTTAAATTAGATGATACATGCAAGTCAAAGTATATAATAAATTATAAAGTTTTACTTAAACATGTGACCTAATTACAGAATCACATATGCTACAGTTTCCTTCCAGGATGAAAGTTCAGTTCAGTGCATTTTTCAACCTGATCTGAGTGTGTAAGTCATCTGGTGGCTACAGGAAAACCAATCTCATCCCTCTTTGCCAAGTTTTTTCTTTTAAAGAGTAGACTTTTCATGTGGGTGCGGGGCAATAAAGAATGATTCTCTTTTTCCCCCAATCTTAAAGCTAAAACTGTACTATTCATTACTTAGGGTCAGAGAAGATTTTCTATTTTCCAGCTTCTTCTATGAAAATGCAAAAACCTGTGAAAAGGGATTGCCAACAGCCATTAACAACTCACACTGAGCAAAGATTAACTCAGCCTGCTGAAAATAAAAAGCTAGGAAATAAGGATGCCAACAACAATCTGGCCAATTCCCAGGAACCTCTGGATTTCAAGAAGGTTCCAACCACCAACCACTAAAATTTCCCCCCAATTCCCATATTGCAGCATCTAAAAATCTCTCAGACTATTTCTTACACTGAAAAACAAGACCTCATGTCCCAATTTTGTTTTAGAAAATATGTTCACCTCTGGAATGGGTCCCAGGTCACAGAAGTCCATGGACACAGAGTGAAAGGCATCAGTGGGGGGAGAAGACACAGAAAAGTGGAAAAACAAAATTCACCATTTCCACAGTTCTGACTAGAATCAGCAGCCCTGATACTAGGGAAAAACCTACTTTCTCCCCCAAATTTCTACTCCTAATTAACTAGAAAAACTGCCCATGACAATACTGAAGAGGAAATTAAGTGGGGAATTCTTCCTCATATCTACTCTCAGTCCCACCTGTTGCTACAGTTTCAGTCCATATATATTTAAATCTGTTGTGTATGTTACAGTTTGCAATCTGACCTCACAACAATTCTATGAAGAAAGTAGGGCAGCTTTTATTACTCCAACTTTAAGGATGAGGAAACTGAGATTCAGGGAAGAATAGAAGCTTGCTCTGGCTGAATGAAACCCAGACCTTCTGACTCCAAATCTCCTGGGCTGTCCAAAACACCACGATGTTTCTTGAGGTCTTCTGGTTCCAGTCTTGCCAGAGAAGATAAATACCAGTGCCATCCTTCCTGTGACCACTTTCCATGGCTCTGTTCACTGGCTTTTTGTGTCAAATCTAGCAGTTTCTGCAAGAGAATCCCAAGGTAGTACTAAAGGGAAATCATTAAACTAAACACCCATGGAAAACAAAGTTTAATAAATGGCTGGAAGAACTAACATTATTGTTCACTTAATACAAGCTTCCAACTAAATTAGCTTACCATCTAGCTCTATGGCACCTGCAACTCAGTCTAGGAAGCCCACAGCAAAATACAGAAGATCCAAAGGCAGAGACCTGGGTGGGAGTCCTAACTCTGTCACTTCCTGAGTATGTGACCTTGGGTAACCTCCCCATCTTAATTCCTTCATATGTAAATGAAAATAACATTAATTACTGCCCCACAAATACTGTCATATGGAGGATTAAATGAGACAATGGATGTGACAGTGCTCAAAGTATAAAGTTTCTACAAATAAGCCATCTCAAAAACATCTTCCCCCAAGACTGTTTCAAAACATTAGTAATCATTGTTTTCTAAACTATGTGCAACAAACTACTCCAAAACCAAAATGAAGGAATATTCATTTAGGCTTGCCCTATTTTTCAAAATTACTTTTAGTGTCACAGAAACCTGTCTACAAATGACTTTACTTGAGTTGAAGTCTCCTATAAAGACTCATATGGTAAGCTGTTGCCTCAAAGTTGCTATGAAAATCTGCTTGTCATGGTGGAACTTTTATTGAACATTTCCCAGGTCCCAGTCACATTAGGCATTTTGAGAGTTTATGTCAATTGATTCTCATAAGAATGAGAAATACTTTATCTCCTCTTTATAGAGGAAGAAACAAGTTCACAAAAAACAAGAAACTGCTCGAGGTAAAACAGGTGTCCGTGTCACTGAGGAAAAGAAACACCAAGGTGTTAAGTGGCAAGGAGAAATTTGGAACACTGTTACCTAGTGATTATAGAGCATGGTGAATAAGAGCGTGGTCTCGGAGCTGCACTACCTGGATTCAAATCCTGAATTCGCTATGCGTTTCTTCATTTGCAAAATTTGGTTAATAACAGTAATCTATTTCATAACTTAGTAAATCAGTTAATACATCTACTTAGAACACCTACCTAGCACACTATATACTCGACACATTAGGTATTATTGCCATCATTTCTCCCACCCCGCTTATCCAAACCTCTCCCTCTTTTCCCTGCCCTGAAACCTGTGTGCTGACTAGGCTAAAGCTCCCTTGCACACATTTTACTCACTGTTGTTAATGATTTTGCTCTTTCTCTTCCTTTTAACTGAAATGCCTCTCTCCTTCCTCACCAATCTAAATCTCACTCAGCCTTGAAAGCCTAGCTCAGACCTAACCCCTTCTGTGAAATATTTTCTGACTTCACCAGCCCACAGTGATTTCTTCCTTCTCTGAACAAGTCTTTATACCGTCAAACGATCTAACCTTTAGAAATCACTTGACTTCTAAAGTGGTTTCTAAAGGACTCTGAAGATAAATGATTTAGCTCAAATCCCTAATTTTTGAAAGAGAAAAAGAGGCTTAAAGTGTTAAGCTGCCTATGGTGACACAAAGTTACACGTCAGAGTAGAGGCTTGACCCAGATATTTTAAATGTTTGCGATGCTCTTTCCACTAGATAATGCTAATTTTGTCTTCCTTGAGATTCCCTACAAGTTCTCAAAAGTGAAAGCATGTATTATATAATTGTCTGATTCCAAGTATTTCACTTACTTTGTAGCCTTCATGGAAACTAACACACTGGAGTCATTAGCTCTTTGCTAACTGATTAGCAGATCAATCTTTCACTGCTACCCTTCCGCCCCACAGTTAAAATGTTAGTAAACATAGGACTCTCTAGAACTTAAATTCTCATCATCGGCTATTCCTCAGGGGGTGACAGGGACTGCAGAGGGAATTATATCCATATGTGTCCCTGAGTCACATCACAGGGTCCAACAAGAACAACAAAAAACTCATTCTATATCACTGAAACCTGGAAGTGTAAAAGAAAACAGTCTTCAGCTGTGCTATTTTAATATTAGGGCCCTCTAAGGATTCAAGTCCACAATAGAGAAAGGGGACTTCAATTCCCCCCCCCCCCACAAAGCCCAAGCCTCTTTTTGTAGGGTTAAATCGGGCTAAAGTTACTGCATAAAGTTGTTAGACCCCTTGAGCGGAGCAATAGTTGAGAGGTATATATCCTGGAAAGGGATTAAAGCTGTGCTTGGGAGGAATGGAATGGAAGAATGGTCCTAGACAGAAAGAAAAAAGAAAGAACAGACTCTAAAATCTGAGAAAGGCTCCAGTAAACAAAGACATCTTAGCGCCTAGGCTGAGAGAGGGGAAGAAGCAGAGAGCACAATAGCTGTTCTCCAGAAAGGAAGGAAGAGCAAGCGTGGGGTGTTCATGCACATCAGAAAAGGGCAAGCTGGAGAGCTTAAGAGCTATTTAATATTTGGAAAGCGACTACTTTTATGAGTCTGTTTGTTCATCATTATGAAGATAAAATGAGACATTGGGTATGAATATGTTGTGCAAACTGTACAACACAGTGCACACGGCAGGGATCAGGAAATAAATGCTGTTAGCCAACACTTCAACATATGTATACAAAAGTCCTTAGAGCTATCAGGGAGAGAGGAATTCAACCACAAGTCCACAATTCCCATTACTGAGTAGGAAACATACACAGTGGGCATTACAGGATTAGCCCCTTTTTTTCAGGATACCACATGGTAGCAACACTGTAAGAAAGGGGTACTGAATGGAGAGTACTCGAAGATGAGCTTTTCATCCAAGGACATGTTTAGCCATGTACTGACCTATGCCTCCCCTTCCAAAGATTTACAAGCATTACCACATAGAATAAATCATAGAGCTAAAGCTTTTGAAAGAAAATGGCACAAAAACTGTAACATGGAAATAATGTAGTGCTGTAAAGGATCTGAGAGAATGTTTCAATCCTCTCATTTGACAGAGTTTAGAAAATCAAACTCCAAAGAGGCAAAATGGTTTATCAAAGAATACACAGTGGCACATTTTTAATGGTACAAACATTTCTAACCACAACATCTTCATTCCTCTCTGCTCCCACAGCATCCTATGCATACCATAGTATACTAAAATCCTATTTAAAGGTCTGTCGTCTCCCCTACTCAACTGGAAGATCCCAGGGGACAAGGCCTATGCCCAACTTAACCTTATATTCCCAGCACCTGGCTTGTGTTTAGATGCTCCACTGCACTGAACATATCCCAGTTAAAACTGTTTTGTAAATTTGAGGGAAAGTAGGCAATTCTGGAAAACTTGCTAATTAGGCCTCCATTACATTTTGCTTAGCAAGATATTGAAAAGGCTAATGTTACCATAGACCTCAACTTGGGTACAGAAAGACAGTAAACAATCTTAGGCAGACAGGGACACTAAGGTAAAAATGGGTCCCTGAAAGCAAGGTCATCATAGTAGCGCAGTCCTACTAACTTTATTATGTTGTTGGAGTTTGATGACTAGGTCTCTAATTAAGAGTCTCCTTCAACCATTTTACAATGACCTTTGCTGAAACAACAATAACACAAATAAGACAGTGAAACTGCTAGTGGGGATATAGTGCAATATGCTCATGGGTTCTTTTTTAAGCACTTAGAACTCCACAGTGACTCTTTAAAAGCAGCAGACACGGGCTTCCCTGGTGGCGCAGCGGTTGAGAGTCCGCCTGCCGATACAGGGGACACGGGTTCGTGCCCCGGTCCGGGAAGATCCCACATGATGCGGAGCGGCTGGGCCCGTGAGCCATAGCCGCTGAACCTGTGTGTCTGGAGCCTGTGCTCCGCAACGGGAGAGGACACAACAGTGGGAGGCCCGCATACAGCCAAAAAAAAAAAAAAAGCAGCGGACACAAACAGAATTTTCAAGGAGAAAAAAGGTTAAATTTAAAGAATCTACTCAGAGTAACTTAAGAGTCAGAAGATGCAAATTCTGGTTTCCATTCTCTCACTAACTTCTTATTTGACCTTGGGCAAATTGTTCCATTTCTCTGGGCTTAGAAGAAAGACTGAAGTTCTAGATCCTAGTCCTGAGTAAATTTGAACAACCCACTTTGCTTCTTCAGAACAAGATTTCCCCCATTTATGGGACTTCCCTGCTGGCACAGTCGTTAAGAATCCACCTGCCAAAAAAAAAAAGAATCCACCTGCCAATGTAGGGGACACAGGTTCGAGCCGTGTCCTGGAAGATCCCACATGCCGCGGAGCAACTAAGCCCCTGCACCACAACTACTGAGCCTGTGTGCCACAACTACTGAAGCCCGCACACCTAGAGCCTGTGCTCCACAACATGAGAAGCCACCGCAATGAGAAGTCCGCGCACCGAAACGAAGAGTAGCCCCCTGCTCACCGCAACTAGAGAAAGCCCGCGCACACCAACGAACACCCAACGCAGCCAAAAAAATTAATAAATTTATTTTTAAAATTTCCCCCATTTATAAAGTAACCCGGATTATCTTCCAGCTCTAATAACCTAGAATTCTAAGCTATAAGCTACTGTTGCTATGAACAATGAAATTCAATGTAATCAGTATGTGTGTTAGAAACAGGACATGTAGATAAAATATTTGGTGGAGAGAAGCCTCAAAACTCACTGGAGCTTTCCCCCCAAGTTTCAATTCAAATATTTTTTTAGAACTACACACAAGCATTGGTCCAGACTTCTGCGCTTCCCCTATTCTTAATGAAATGCCCAAAGACTGAGCAGAAAAGAATGGGAACCGGCGCTTCCCAGATAATGCACCAATCGAATCTCTTGGCTGTCTCCCTCTTTTCTACCAGTGCACTTTCCTTATACCATCCACTGTCTGGACTGAGCCAACCTATCTCTTTTGATTTAAATTCTTCAAGGCTCAGTTCAAATCTCACTATTTCCATGAAGCATTCCCTTCCCATTCTAGCCCACATCCATCTCTCCCTCTTTTAAACGTCTACAGTACAATACATTGTTGTGGTAGGGATTAAATGATATTTCTAAAGAACTGGGTATCACATGTGACATATAGCAGTTGCTCAAAAAGTGAGAGTACTTGGTGTTGTTGCCACATCTTTAGCACTAATCACATACCCTTTAGTTCAGTGCATCTTAAATTTAATGTGTATGTGAATCACCTGGAGATCTTATTCAAATGCAAAGTGTGATTCAGTAGGCGTCAGGTGGGACCCGATAATCTGCAGTTCAAAAAGCTCCTGGTTGATGCCTATTCTGCTGATCCAAGGACCCTAGTTCAAATACAAGGGCAAGTTTTTAGTAAACTTTTTTTAAATGTATTTATCTTGTCTATCCAGCCAGATGGAAAGATCTTAGAAGAGAGATACTATGTCTCATTTTTCTTAGCATATATACTCTATACAGAGGTGTGGAATAAACATCTGTGGACTTATCAAATCTGCAATCTCTAGATACTCTACATAATCTCTAGAATGCCTGTTATACTGATTTTCAAATTCAAACATTGAGACATTCGAGGTTGAAAAAGCTCACTTGGTCAGTGGAATTGGAATCACTGGAACAGAGGCAGGGGAGAATCTGAGAGAAAACTTACCTCATAACCAGTGAGAAGGTAAAACATAGAAAAAACAACATATACAAACGGACGCTTGTTCCTTGTTTAAGCACAAACATCGTTAAAATGCAATATTAACTGCACTTCTAATTTAGGTACGAACCTTGAAAGAAGACATGCATTTTCAGACATATATATATATAAACTAGTAATAATTAACTAAAAAGGTATATAATGAGCTTGATATCACGTTTTAGTGGAACAGAAATATTTTTCAGTGATCTGTTAATGTGCAATTAACCTAAAGATCTCAGGCAACCAATGAAAACACATTTCAAGCAAAAGAAAGAGAGAAACACCCTCCAATTTTCCCATCAAGCTGGTCAGTGATAAGATCCCCAGATTCCATTGCCCACAATTACACTACAGAAATTCAAAAGAATCTGCTGTGTATCAAGGCTGCTCTAAGACGCTGCCTATTTTAAGCCCTCCTTTAAATCTCCAATTATTTAAATACTTGTTAAAACCCTCCGTATTTTAGCATTCCATAATTCAAATGGGACCAATATTCTTAAATTTTACTCGGAGGCTATACTCGTGACTTCCTATGCAAGCACCAGGAAAATAATATCAGGCATATAGGACACCTGCTCACAGAATACTATCTAGGTAGCTAAAACTGTGAGACAAATCTATTAAAATCAGTCTTTAGAGCAAAAAGCACCTTTTTAAGTCACTGAGCTTGTCATAAACAGGTATCTGCGCCTTAACTCAGACACCTTTCAATAAAGCCACTCACCAATACTTAACTGCGATGTTTTTAACAAATACAGACACCTTAAAAGAAGACAGACTGCAAAATTCTGAGAACTGCCATTAAGCACAGAAACACAGAAGCACAGAACTGCTGTCAAGCACTAGACTCAAACTGGGTTTATGAGTTTTAATAAATCAATGTTATTACTTTAGGGAAAATCAGAAAACAATTGGGAGTCAGCCTACAGTAAAGTGGCTTCTATTTCTTCCATCCGAAGTCTAGTCTCCTGGGCAAGGCAAGTTCTGTGGTTCATGCCAGGCAGGCAGTCTTCCTAGAGAATAATCCTATCCAAGGAGAGTTGCAAATCCCAAGCCACAGAAGCAGTTATAAACGCATACCCATACAAATGAGTGTCTTCCTACCTGCGGGTACCTAACTAGTAATTACACCCAAAACAAATGCCTTCAACAGGAAAGGAGATCAGGACCAGGTATAGGAGGCTCAAGATTCTTGCAAAAAAAAATGAAGCACCAATTTCATTCTCATTTCTCCCCCTCCTTTTCCTGGTCTTTCTTCAAGACTCATCCTTTATGAAGCTTTCTCCAATAACTCTGACCCTTACTCTCAATAACTCTAGTCACTCCATTTATTGAAAGCCTGAAACACCAGTCTCAACTAATTATTCTAGATTCCTTTTTGTTAACTGTTTCATGTTTTCATTTTGTCTCCCCAATTTGAGTGAGTTCTCTGTAAGGCCCATACACTGCCTAGCTCCTAGAGGGGGCCAATTATTAATATCGCTAATAATATAATAATAATAATGAGGCAATATAACATAATGGAGTGGCAAAAGTGGAGTCAAGTAGGCCTAAGTTCACATTCTGGTTCTACCATTTGACTGTGAACACATTACTTACTTTCTCTAAGCCTCAGTTTGGTGGTGAAAATTCAATAAGATATATATTAGTGCACCTAGTACAGGGTTTGGCATATAACAGATGCTCAATAAAGCTTAGCTACCTTCCCTTCCCAATTAATAAGCACTTGTTGATTTGAACTGAGTTAGAGTAATTCTCTTAGGGGACTGCCAATGGCACCATCATATGCTCTCTTACCTTCCCCATTACACTCTTGCGTGTGCCTGTGTCATTTCCTTACAAAGGTCCCTTCAGGTTTTCTACTCTGCTGTCCTAAGAAAAAGCCAACTGCACAAGTCAGCAGGAGGGCATCTCCACATCTACATCTCACTTTTATCACAGCCACACCAGCACTCTCTCCGTCCGGGTCTCCCAGTGAGAAAATGATAGAGAGAGAAAACCAGGGAAGCAGCCAGAAGAGGAAATGGAGATAAATAGCTCTGTGGTCCCTCTGTGCCTCCCTCTTGGGAGGAAAGACGTTAGTCTAGTCTCCAACCCCAACTCTTGTGAGGAAAGGAGAAAAAAAAACAAAAAACAAAAAAACCCTTGCCATGTTCCAGAAGAAAAAGCAACCCCTTTTCCTCACCTCTTCACTTCAAGCCCTTCACCAGTCAATCCACTATCACCTCCCACCCTAACCATCCCCTGGGTCAACTTCCTCCTCCATAAAACAGAGCCTCTTTTAACTAATTTGTCTTACATAGACCTCATTCATGCTTTTATCGACTAGAGGTCACATATTCCCTCAGCCTTCAGCATTCCAAGTTGGAATATCCCTTAAAAAAAAAAAAAGAATTTTTTAAGTTTCCCATCTTCTGCATTAAGGCACATCTCTTTTTATTTGTCCCTTTAATGATCCAGAATATTTAATGATCCAGAATACCTCGGTCATCATCCTTCCAGCTGGAAAAAGCACCATCACTTCCACCTCAAAACACATACCCACCCCCCCAAAATTTTTTTTAATCCACATATTGGAGATTTGGGGAAACACAAGAATATTTGGGGCTGCAGAAAATACAAGAATTGTATTATTCTTAAACGAGTTCACCATGCTACACGGGAACAAGTCCATGTACAACTGGCTCCCACCAGCCTTAATCGGACCAGGTGAAAAAATACCCTCGCCCTCTCGCTTCCCCGCCCCCAAATATCCATTTCCATTCCTGATTCGCCCCGGGGCCCATAAAGCAGAACCTTTCTTGTTGGCCTTAATGTCCCTCGGGGGATCTGGGACCCTTTTCACGTCAACTTTGATGTATCGAGGCAGAAAAGTCTGTTCCCTCCACGCCTCCCTCAAAAAAAAAAAAAGACTATTTCTTAAGACTCTTCCCTGTTGGATAAAGTGGCTCCAGCATTTATGTGTTGGGGGGATCTGAGTCAAATGAGGGACTATTTTACCGCAGGCTTCACGTTTCCAGGCTGACCAGTGCCTCCCCCCGCCCTCGACACACACACGCTCGCTGGACCCCCTCTCCTCGAGGCGGGACCCCAGACCCTCCTTTTCGTTGCTCTGACACCTCCCTGGGAGCCGGAGCATCCTCGCAGCGGCCCCGACCCCCGGGCGGCGCCGACCGGGCACCTACCAATCGGTGTGCGGCTCGTCGACGACCAGCAGCACCTTAGCCTTCCTGGCGGCGGCGGGCGCGGGCGCGGGCGCGTCCACCAGCCCGGCCGAGGCTGCCGTTTGCTTCACCGCCTGGGAGAGCGAGCTGAAGAAGCTGCTGCCCACCGACGGCGCCGGGGCCGGCTGCGGCGCGGGCTGCGGCGCGGGCGCCGGGGCGGGCGGCGGCCTCCGCTCGGGGCCCGGCGAGGCGACCGGGGGCGCAGACGAGGCCGAGGCCGCGCCCGGGCCGGGGGGCGGCGGCGGCGGCGGCTGCTGGGGCTCCGGCCGCTGCAGGTCAGTCATGTAGCCATTGGGCAGGTTGGCGATGAAGCTGCTGTCGGACAGCCGGCGCCGCAGGAAGTTCATCATCTGGCTTGAAGGGCTGAGGGCGCGCGGGGCGGCGGAGCCGGGAGGCGCGGAGGGCGAGACGGAAGCGGCGGCGGGGGCTGAGGCGGCTGAGGCGGCTGAAGCGGCTGAGGCGGCAGAGGCTCGGTTCGCGGCGCGCAAGCCAAGCAGACAGCCGCGGCCAACTGGGCCGGGCGGGCGGGGAGGTGCGAGGCTCAGCGCCAGGGAGTGGGCGGAGCCGGGGGGCGGGGGCACAGGTTTCCCCGCCCCGCGCCGCAGAGCCGGCGCCGCCCCAGACTCGCAGCCGGTACAGCCGGCTGTGAGCAGCGGGCTATCGGGGTCTGGGGACTCGCGGTCTGGGGAGGACCAGGCCTCCAGCCACCTGAGCGTGGCTCTCTGGGGAGGGCGTAGAAGCTAGTCCTGCTCCCCCAAAATAGGGACAAGAGAGCCCAGAGCCCTTACCACCTTTTTGACTGGGGGAGAAAAGAACCGTGTCCGGGAAACTGTCCCCACTCCCTTTGAAGGAAAGAAAGGTGTCAACCTCCCCACCCTGAGGTGTGAATGAAGCCATTCCCCTCGCGCGCGCGGACATGCACACACACACACACACACACACACACACACACACACACACACCCTATGGTGAGATGAAAAAGAACTATCCCTTCCTCAATGCTGGGAGAGAAAGACATCCCCCCATACCCTAAGGTGACAAGACAAGACCTAGTGGGGAAGTGAAGGGTCATCTCCTCTACTTTGGGGAGAAAGGGGGTGGGACACAGACCCTCTCCACCTGTCTTGGATGTGTGGGATGCGCTTTCAGCACCTGAACCTTAGGGATGGCTCACCTCAGAGCACCTACTCCTCTCCCCCATCTCTTGCACAAGAGAGAGGAAACATGTGTAAGTCTGGAGATCCCCCCATGCAGGACCCCTGAGTGGGATATCTAAGGCTCCGCCACCCCTTCTGCATCCTTGCTTACAGGCATTGGTGCATCCTATGTAGTATCAAGAAGGTCACCTCTTCAAGATCTTTCTGTTTTTTCCAGTTCATTCATTGGCCAGATCTGCCTCGACCTCCATGAAGGCTTTCTGATTACCACCTTCCCATGGGCACTCCCTGAATCTTGTGTGCCCCCTGAACCTTTGTTTTCACCTCTCAGGAGATATACTTTTAATCCCTATGTTGAATTGGAGCAGGACTCAGCAGATATACTTTACATTCAGACCACTCTGCGTGATACGTGACCTTGGGCAAATCAGCCCTCTGAGCCTCTTTTCCTGAGCTAGTAAAGGAGATAACACTTTTCAAAGTTGTTACACAGAGTAAGTGAGATCATATATGTAAAGCACGTGGCAAACAGTAGGCCTTCTAGTAGTGGTAGCAAGATTCTTATACTTTTTTTTTTTTTTGCGGTACGCGGGCCTCTCACTGCTGTGGCCCCTCCCGTTGCGGAGCACAGGCTCCGGACGCGCAGGCCCAGCGGCCATGGCTCACGGGCCCAGCCGCTCCGTGGCATGTGGGATCTTCCCGGACCGGGGCACGAACCCATGTCCCCTGCATTGGCAGGCGGACTTTCAACCACTGCACCACCAGGGAAGCCCAAGATTCTTATTCTTATTGGAACTAGTTCTCAGTAAGTATTTATTGGGCTGAATGGAATCAATGAGCAGATTGTCACTAATGTTGGCAGGCAGTTCTTGCTTCCTACATCCCAGCTGGCACTCAGCTTGGGACCTGGAGATGCACAATCCAGCCCTGAGCCAGAGACCCAGTGATGTCCGAGAGGTCTTTGGTCAACTATAGTTATACAGTGGTCCTCCCATCTCCCATGTGCCAGGCATGGTTAGAGCTGGATAGACTGACATGAATGGAAAGTGTCCCCTGTTTGCTAGTTCACCGTCTATGTGGGCTAGAGCGGGAGAGTAGGGAGGACAGACAAAGAAACAATCACCACAATAAGATGGGCGAGGTGTTTTAGGAGCATCAGAGAGCGAGGGATTCATTCTGCCTGTGAGGCTTAGGGATACCTTCTCAGAAGATGTGATATTTGAGATGGGTCTTGAGGCATCTGAAACGGTTTACAATCAGAGAAGAGGGAAAGCAGTCAGACAGAGAAGGCCTGCAGGAATGTTCCTTGATGACTCCTCCAGGAAGCCTCCCCTCAATCCTCCAGGGTGGGCTGTTTCAATGCCTGTGCTTGGTTTCGTCATAGCCCCCAAAGAAATGATTATAAAATATTCTGGTGACTAGAATATAAGCTTTTCAATGATGGGATTGTGTCTCAGTCATCTTTGGACCCCAACACCAAGCACAATGCCTGATACATAGCAAGGATTCTGCTGTTTAAGAATCCAGCTCTACTCTTATCCAGCTCAGTTCTTGTGTTTATTGGAGAATAAAACTGATGTCACTAATAACTTAAGTAAATAAACTCAGTTTAATGTATTAAACTGAGTATTTTTTAGAAAATGAGAGGAATCTTTTCCAAAGGCCTGAATCTCTACTGCTGGGATTTCAGACACTGTATCACTTTAAGTTTTTTGAATGAGTGGGTTGTCTTTTTTATATATATTTCACTAATTCCCCCCTAACCATTAAGCTTGTAGTGTACGTATAATATTTAAAAATCAACCAATTAACAAACATGTTTTGAGTACCTAATACACACAAGGCATCATGCTAGGCAGTGGAGGATAAAGGAGATTCAAGATGAAGAAAATCCAAGTTCTGCCCATAAGAAGACAACTCAGAAACACGTGAACACATAATTAGCAATAGCAGAGCGTCTGTGTGTGACCAGAAAGTGGAGCAGGCAGTGAGGATTAAAGGAGGCAGAGGAAGAAGAGATCTCTGGGGTAGGAAGAGAGCTCACAGGAGCGGTAGAGCCCAGGCCGTGTAAAATGGGTGGAATTCAGAAAACCAGGACAGCATAGGGGAGACAGTCAAGATGGAGGAGATGGCAAGAGCAAAGTCAGGGAAGGTGGATTGGATAAGTCATAAGAATGTATAGATCTATTCCTTGAAGGCAAAGACCCTCCCTGTATTATCACTGTACTCCTTAAGCTTTAGAATAGCACCTGGCATGTAGAATGCACTCAAATATTTGTAAGAGGGGTTCCGAGAGGCTGTGTGTGTGTTTATTTTGTTGGTGTCTATCCAGCTATATTTTTAGATGGCAAGCACCTCACAGTGAGGAATTCTGTCTGCTGCTTCTCTCACAATGATCTGCAAAGCCTGATGTAACATTCAACACACAGAAAGTATCCCAGTCTTGGGTGGTAGATCAGAACGTTCCCAGAGAACTGCTTACCTATAGATTCCTTCACTGATACAATGGAGGCCCACAAGACCATTAAAAATATTTATCAAATATTCCACTAATTTATAAGTATTTTCTGGTAGGTTTTAATAAGAATATTACTCTTATGGAAGAACAGAATATTTTCTTATGATTGGGCATGGGTGGTTATTAATCAGCTGAATATAATCAGAAGATTTTCGTTAGCCGGCACAAATGTAAATCACAGCCGATTAAAACAATATCCTCCGTGTTCCACTGAGTCCTTGCCAGGAAGTGTCTTTAGCGTGCAAAGACACTGTATTATAAATGGGCTTGGGTTTTTAATGAGCTGTAATGAAAATCTTTCCCGTATCCTTACCTGTGGATCTAGGTTCCAGATGCAGGGAGAATATAGCCCTGTTCATCTATCTTATATCCTGCCTTTTCTCTGGAATTGAAGAGGGAGCAGGATTGGGAAAAGCTATAAAATATAAAATTCTGGTGCAGTTGGGGCCTTTTCTACCTATCTCCCTCTGAGACCAACCAGCCATTCCCCATCTCCAGGTAGAAGGCATTTCTCCCAGAACAATCAGTGAAGTGGGGATGGGGGATCTTTCTTTCTTTTTTTTTTTTTTAAACATTTTCATTGGAGTATAATTGCTTTACAATGGTATCTTAGTTTCTGCTGTATAACAAAGTGAATCAGCTGTACATATATATATATATATATATATATATATATATATCCCCATATCCCCTCCCTCTCACAACTCCCTCCCACCCTCCCTATCCCACCCGTCTAGGTGGTTGCAAAGCACCGAGCTGATCTCCCTGTGCTAATCATTCAGAGACTGATTAAGCCCTGACTGACTCTTCTGATTCTATCAGAATCTCGGAAGTCTCTTCCAGTTCTGGAAGCCTGGGACTCTTTGAGGTCCTTCCTTGTGTAATCTTTATCTTCCCACTGAATTGTAAACACAAGTAAACATCTGGCGACTGCAGATGAAAGAATCCTGCTAAACTCAGGAACCAATTTAAACGCTTTACCGCCCCTCTGATTTCTCTCTTCCCCTTGAGCAACAGTGTGGCAGAGAAGGCTCACAGGGAGCCAGGCTGGGTACAGGTCGGAGGAGCAATTGAAGTGCCTTCTGCAGGCAGAGCTCAAACACAGAGCTTAAAGGGAAACCTCGGCACACTGTCTTGGTTCCTCCCAAACAAGGAGGTTGGCTGGAACATGCCACCCTTGGCCCTTGCTCAGGATCAGGGACCCCCTTCAGACCCAGCTGCCCTAAAAAGAGGTAGAAGGAGTATGGGATTGGGGAACTGTGGGTTCTCGTCCTGGCTCCATCACTCGTTGGCTTTGCAGATTTTCAACAAGTTCCTCAGCTCCCTGGGCCTCTTATATAAACCAGGACGATTAGGTCTTCCTCGGGCCTCTCATGAGATAACATGAGAACACTTTGAAGGTGACAAAGCTTTCCTGGAAGAGGCATCATTACTGCTCCCATACTATCTTGTTACCTGCCGTTTGGAGAACACGGTTGAATTGAGGGTTTGCCATCTCTATTCAGGTGGGCCTTGGTGACCATCAGCCCTGCAGATGCCCTCCTCCTCCACTCTGCACAGAAGACGGCTATGTCCCGAACTTTGAATTCTCCAAATGTGGCACATCAGCTGGGCCACTCTGCTATACTTACGAATCACACAAATACAAGTTCAACTCCTAAATCTGCCTAGTGGTAACTGTGTCACTCTGAACAAGTCATGTTCAGCCTCAGTTTCCTGATCTGTAAAAGAATGGCGGTGATTATCGTAACGACCTGGAAGGACTATTTCAAGGGCTAAATAAGATCAAGTATATGAGTGTATTTTATCAGCCATAAAGCACTGTGCAAATGTTAGCTATTAATATTTCTGATGCCAGGGGAATCACAGAACTTGCCAGTAGCACAACTAAATAAAAAAAGGACTCTCCTCATACATGCGTATCCCCACGTTACACACCCAAGAGAATTCATAGAAGGCACGAGGTCGACCTCTGCCGCTACTCCCAGGCCCCAAATAAATGCAACAGCCACTTCAACTATTGACCTCTACCTTTCTGGATGACCTTGAAAAGGCATCTGTCTCCAGGCTTCCATTTCCTGACCTGGAAGATGAGGGAGAGGGAGCTAAGCTGGGCGATCCTCAAGGTCTGGTGTTGTGGGATTCTCTGGGTGGGGCCCCACAGGGAGAAATAAGCACCTGACGTCACCAGGCTGAGCCAGGGAACACAGGAGCAAACACCGAATGCTGGCAGATGGCTTTAGGAAGAGAGAGAAGCCGGGGCGCCCAGAAGAAACACAGGTGGCATGAATTCTAATTCCAATACCCCTGACTTAAGGGAGTCAGAGATGGTCCCCTTGCCAAGTCTCCATTTCTCTGATGGTACTGGGGACATCATAATAACTACAACTGATTAGATGCTGACCAGATGCCAGAAACTGTCCATGTGTCATCTCATTTAATCTCCCACAAGAGAGGTGTTAAATATCCCCCTTTTCCCAATGAAGCAATTAGACTTCAGAGAGGGTACACGAACTAACAAGAGATCTTTGAACAAAAAATTAACAGAGCTAGGAGTCAGGTCTCGTTGCCTGCAAAGCCCATGAAATTCTGCATTAGGGTATACTGACAGCCCCCTTAGAAAGGTGCCATCCATCAGCAGCTTGCCTAATAAACACATTTATTGGAAGCCATGGAAAATATAATGTGCCCTCTGGGCCCTCCTCAGCTTTCCTGCCATCTCCCTTTGCCCAGATTCCTTCAGACACAGGAGGCTTGGAATCCTGTATAAACATTCCTGCCCCAGCAACAAGCTAGCCTCAAGCAAGAAGAATCTAGCTGATGAGACACCCCTCCCCCAGGCACCCCACTCCTACTCCCACCAAGCTTGGACCACAGCTCCTCACAGAGCAGCTCTGGCCTCTTGTGAGATGCTGGTGTATTGGCTGTTGCCATGGTGATAGAGGAACATTTCTGTCATGCACGCAGGAGCAGCACAGAGTGGGTTTCCCTGCCTGGGAAGCTCAGAGGATTCATCAGAGGTTGCTTTTTAGCAGCATCTGCACACCACTTCACGGATAAGTAAAAGAGCATCCCTTCCACTTAGCATTTAATCCCACTGCAGGGAAGGAGCTGAGCTCTCTGTACAAGTCGGTGCAGAAGGCAACCCCTTCCTTCTACCTCTGGTACAGTTCCTCTTCAGGGAGGTGCCTTCCAGGTGGTAGGAAGAGATATTTACAAGATGCCAGTAAATTAGCTGTTTACAGAAAGTGGGCAGCCCTTGACTCCCCATCCTGCTGACCACTCCCAGACTGTGGATCAATTAGATCTTTAGTGTCAGACCCATGCAGGTTTATCCTCTGCTTCAGCCACCTATTAGCAAGGCAGCCTCATGCAATTTCTTTAATGAGACTCAGTTTATTTATCTGTAAAGTGGGGTTAATCATTCTTTGCAGAGTTATTGAAGAATATCGAGATGATGTAAACATACTGCCCAGTACAGTGTCTGGCACATGGTAAGTGCATATTCATGATAGCAATTATTTTTTAAAAAGAAATGTAATGAAACTTGTGTCCTGATTTGGAGACAGACTAATATTTGAATCCCTGGCTCACCACTTAATAGCTCAAGAGCTGTGTAATATTCTGCAGTCAATTTTTTTTGAGTCTCCCATTTTCTGAAAAGGTCAGGATGAGATTCATAGACTCAGACTCTATGTGAAGATTTTATTTAGAAGGTATGGTCATAATATCTCTGCTGAGAACCTGAGGATCTGGGCTAAAAAGAAAAAGACATCTTCTCTTTTGGTGAAATGGCACGAGGCATTGATGGCATTACTCCTTAACGTAAATATCCGTACATTGAGAAGAATCTTTCCCACCTCCAACACATTGTATGAGTTCCTGCGTGGCTGTCCCCCAGGGAAAGGTTCCTCGGTGCCAGGGCCAGCTCTGAGCAGATGGCCCCATTTCTTCTTCTCTTGAAAACAGCCAGCTCCAGGGATTGGAGAAAAATAGAGTCATAGTCCAAGGTCAAACACTTGACTGTCGTTTTAATGAGTGTGATTCAGCCTGAAAGTCCATCAGTACTCTCTCTCCAACCCCTTCCCTTCACCCTGCACATCTTCAGGACTCTGCCACCACTAGAGGCCCTCTCGAGGGCTGAAGTCACCTGGCTGGCTTGCCTGTCTTCTGTTCCTGATCAGGAGTGGGTCAGTATTACTATTTCTTGGTTTTTATCTTCTCCCTACACTGCCACTGTCTTTTCTCATCTCCAAAATAGCATCTGGTCCATTTGAAGCAGACTAGCAGTAGGCTGTCTGCCAGCACCCTCATTTCTTGGAAAATGGAAGGCATCCCCCATCCAATTATCTAAAAGTCCCTTTGCCGGGTGATTCAGCCAACCCCTCCAACAAAAGCCAGCCCTGGGTGTCCTAAAGGCACCTGGAACAGATTGATTGTAATTCAATGCTTCACACGTTGCCTTGAATTCTTATAACAGCTCTACAAGGTAGGAATCACATGCTCGTTTAAACAAATGAGGAAACAGAGGCTCAGAGAGGGGAAGGGACTTTCGCAAGATCATACAGCCTGTCATAGAAGAGCTGAGATGCAAACTGTAATTTCCGGCTCTAGGAGGAAGTGTTGAACACTCACTTGCCACTTGCTTTTCTTACAAGCCATAGTGAGTGCTTTGGTAAGTGCTACACTTTAGAGAGCGTGGCAGCCGAGGGTTCCAGAAAATCAGCCCCGTGTCATCCCTAGTGTGCCCCCAAGCCTTTGCTCAAGCTGTTCTCTCTGCTTGGGATACCCTTCCCCATGCCTTCTAGCGTGGCATGGTGGAACAACCACAGGCTTTGCAATAGACAGAGCTCTTTTGGAATCCTGTCTGTACCACTTGCAGCTTTATGATCTCAGACAATTTATCCAATCTCTCTGAGGTTTTCTTCCTCTGTAAAGTAGGGCTGTCTACGTCACAGTATTGTCATGAGGATTCTCACAGAAAGGGCCTGCCTAGCATGGTGCTAGTGACTATAACCAGCCCTTCCCAATGAGCTCAGTCACCACCATCTCTGTGAAGCCCTCCCTGACTGCAACTCCTGTCTCCATGCCCTAACATTCATTCATTTTTTCTTTCTTTCTTCATTCAACAAATATTTGAAATACATAAATAACTCAATCATAGTGCTCAGCACACCATTCTGTAATTATTGGGTCATCGTGCTCTGTTTCCCTCTTTAGACTGGGATCTTTCTGAGGGCAAGAATTTCAACTGAGTCATTTCTGAATCCTGAATGCCTAGTCCAGGGCCTGGCAGGAGAAAGGAAGGGAAAAAGAAAGAAAAAGGAAAGAATAAAAGGAAAGACAGAAGGAAAAGAAAACAAGGCACAGGACTGCTTATGACAATCTGCTCCCCCAAAACGCCTCGTCTCTGTATCCAGGCTGACAGGAAAGGCACCTGGTCCCCCCCAGCCTCCTCTGAGAACGCATCCCGATTCCTCCATTGACAGGAGCCAACAACTGGATGAGAATATCAAGGACCGCCGGAGTAGGAGGCCTCGGATGAGCCCCGCATTGAGAGTGGAGCCGGTGGGAAGGCGCAGCTGCGGAAAGGAAAATTCCGTCTGTGCCCCCGCTGGGGACAGACTGCCATCCCAGGCCTGGTAATGGCGCGTGCGGGCTGCGGGCCGCGCCCCGCGCCCCGCCCACCTCTGGCCCTGGCAGCTGCAGCCCTGGCGACCGCTCAGCCCGGCAGGCGGGGGAGGCCTCTACCGTCTCAGCCGGAAGGCTGGAGGCTCGCCCGTGTTGGCTGGCGCGAGTGGAGTGTGCTGAGCCCCAGAGCGGGAGCTGGGAGCCCCAACCCTCGGGCAAAAGCATCAGGGAGGGGAGAGGAGGGTCTTCATCCTCCCTGCTCCCCAGACAGTTCCCCTGCCCACCACCAGATGGGCAGGGGGGACTTCGAAAAAATTCCATTCTAATCCCACCCCCCTTTCTCCACAAAGGGGGAAGCCACTTGATATCCGTGATTCTCCACACCACCTGACTAGCTCATCTCCTGGTCTTCCTTGAATGGCTCTGCAGCCATATTCAACTTCTTTCTGGTCCCCAAACAAGGCATGCTGTGTCATACCTCTGGGCCTTTCTCATGCTGTTTCCTCTTCCAGGAATGCACTCTGCCCATGCGTCGCTGTGTGGGGTCAGTTTCCCAGAGGCAGACCCTGAGACTAGGATGTGAGCACAAATAGTTTGCTTAAGAGGTGACCTAGGAAGCACAAGTGGGAACATGGACAAGCGGGACCCAGGAAGGGAAGGAAGCCAGGAAAATGTGCATTAGGAAGCAAGTTATCCCTTTGAGCAGCTGGGGCCCAATCCCACTGAGCAACCCTGGTAGATATTGGAGAACACATCTCGGAGCTGTCCCACTCAGTGGGTGAGAAACTAGGGCATTTATCCACCAAATTCCATTCCAGATTGGTTGAGGACTGCTCCTGGGAGCATTAACTACCACCACCACCCCTCCCCGACGCCCTGGCATCCTGCCCTGTGCAAGAGCCAGGCCCATCCCGCCAACAGAGCTAGCTCTCAAGTAGAGCCTTACAGGGCACTAGTACCATCTGCTACTCTTGCCAAACTAGCTAACTACTCCTTATCTTTTAAGGCCTAGCTCAAAAGCCAATACCTCTAATCCCAAATAAGTTCCACAGCCTCCTCTGCATTCCCATGGCATGTTGAACACAAGTCTATTGAATATTTGTCCTTATTCATTATAGTGATTTTCTCCCTATCTTCCCCACTGGATGGCTCCTCTAGGGCAGGATTTGTGACTTTATTCATTTCTGTGTACTCAACGCCCAGCACAAGATGGCACATAGATGATAGGTGCTCATTAAATATTAGTGATGGTTAAGAATGCTAACGAATATTGACGAGTTCCAATACCAGCCCAAGATTCAGTTTCTCTGGGAGGACGCCTGACACCCTATCGCCTTTTGTGATTTGAGAAAAAAATGGAGTCTCATCTTAAAAAGTATAATACTAGGGCTTCCCTGTTGGCACAGTGGTTGAGAGTCCGCCTGCCGATGCAGGGGACACGGGTTCGTGCCCCGGTCCGGGAGGATCCCACATGCCGCGGAGCGGCTGGGTCCGTGAGCCATGGCCGCTGAGCCTGTGCGTCTGGAGCCTGTGCTCCGCAACGGGAGAGGCCACGACAGTGAGAGGCCCGCATACCGCAAAAAAAAAAAAAGAAAAGAAAAGAAAAGAAAAGTATAATACTGAATGCTGCCTCAGTTACCTCAAGTTGATCAACTGTCAGGACACCAAAGATAAGTCTATCCAAAGGGTCTCAGACTGAAGAAACATAAGCTTTATTTTGCCATCTTCTGCCCTTGTGTAGACGGACACCTCACAGAGGATAAAAAGGCATTGGATTCATACAGATTTGTAGTTGTTTATGACATGCATAACATCATCAACCTATTTTAGTATACATGGCACCCATCCTAGAGGTGCTTAGCTGTATGGATAGGGCATTCCTCCTGCTAGAACCCTCAGACTCCATCTTTGTCCCAAGGGGTCTGGGTCTTGCCTGCAGGCTAATGGCAGGAACTGGAACCCAAGTCAAGTCAGCTGTGAAGTTTCCCAAGACAACTTGAGGCAATACTGCCAGAGTGGAATATTGTTGTCAGTTATTCCAACAATGTTGGAATATTGTTGGAAGTATTGTTGTTACAATTGTTGCCAAAACAATATCTAGTTAGGAAATATGAAGGAAGGGAAAAAATATTTATAACAGCAATAAAAAAGATACATTATCCATCAGTAAACCCAACAAGATGTATGCAAATTCTATTTGAAAAAAAATTAACATTACTGAGGGACATCAAAGAACACTTAAAAAAAGAAAGGTATATCTTTTTCTTGGGTAGGAAGACTCAACTCCTAAAGATGTCATTTCTCCTTAAATTAATCTATAAATTTAATGCAATTCCAATAGAAAAAATACCAACAGATTCTGGGGTGGCAGGGGTGGGGAGGGAACTAGACAAATGGATTCTGAAATTCACATGGAAAAATAAACAATCAGGAACAGCTAGGTGAATTCTGAAAAGGAAGAGCAGAAAGAGAGGGACTGACTCTCCCAGATATTAAAACATGGTATTAAGCTGCAGTAATTTAAACAGTGTGGTACTTGGGCATGGAAAGACAAATAGATCAATAACATAAAGCTCAGAAATAAACCTAAATATGTCAAAAGATCTAATATAGAAAAAATGTGGCATTTCAAATCAGCGAGGAACAAGATTATCCAATAAATATTGTTGGAATGACTGGTTTGCTATTGTGGGAAAAACTTAAATTGGAGCCATATCTCACTCATTACAGCAAAAAATTTACAGCAAAAACCCATAACATTAAAAGACGAAAAAGTAGAGAACTTTGTTTTATAAACTTGGGGTAATTAATAGCTGTCTAAGAATGACATATCCCACTCATAAAATATAAAAATTGACAAATTCAACTGCCATAATGTTTCTCCATGGAAAAAACCTTTGCATTTTCAAAAGGCAAAAGAAAAACTGGGAAAATATTGACAATTCATACCACAGGCATAGGACTAATTCCCTTAATATATTAAAAGCTTCTATGTATCAATAAGGAAAAAAATCCAATAATTCTATAGCAAAATAGGTAACAGACATGAAAGAAAGAAAATACAAATGACTTCTAAACTTCATCATAATAGGAGACTGGGTAACAGGGAAATACCTCTAAATTTTGTACTATTTGGCTATATTACCCAGTTTTGTTTTTTTAAAAGCACCCAAGCTCAAAAAAAAAAAAAAAAAAGAGAAGAGCAAACAAAAAGTATTTTAAAATAATAATAAGATTCTCGGTACTAGCTGAAAGGACCACTGTGGACATCAAAGGCATATGTGGGAAAACAAGTAACAAAGTTGATAACTGAGGACTTTAAAATTAGAAGCAAGGGTGGGGGAGTATAGTGGGGTGATCAATCACACAAGCTTTGGTGTTCAAGTTCCAGATCTGTTTTGTCCTAGCTGTGTGACTTTGGCAATTAACTTCATTCTATGACCATCAATTTTCTCATCTGTGAAAAGGGAACAGTCGTAGATTTTCTGAGGTTCAAAGAGGATATGCACAAAAAATGCTTAGGGCAATGTCTGATATACAGTAAATGCATGAAGGGCACCTTGCGTGTGCTAGAAGAGAGTGGGTGTGACAGCTTAGCGGCCGAGTTTAGGTTTGTTTATGTATTCTGTAACTTTACTGTTTTTTAGGGTCCTATTTTTTCTACTACTGAAAGAGGAGTGTTGAGATCTCCAACTGGAATTGTAACTGACTTCAGTTCTGTGAGTTTTTGTTTCACATATTTTGTAGCTCTATCTTAAGTGCATACATATTTAGGATTGTTGGCTTCTTGATGAATTGACCCTTTTATTATTATGCCCTTTTTTATCCCTTATAAGTATTTCTTGTTCTAAAGTCTACTTTATCTGAAATTTCTTGTTCTAGAACCAGGGTCGTTTTAATAAATTTATGTATTTTATTTATTATTATTGGCTGCGTTGGGTCTTCGTTGCTGCGTGTGGGCTTTCTCTAGTTGCGGCGAGCGGGGGCTACTCTTCGTTGTGGTGCGCGGGCTTCTCATTGCGGTGGCTTCTCTTGTTGCCGAGCGCGGGCTCTAGGCGCAAGGGCTTCAGGAGTTGTGGTTCCCGGGCTCTAGAGCGCAGGCTCAGTAGTTGTGGTGCACGGGCTTAGTTGCTCCACGGCACGTGGGATCTTCCCGGACCAGGGCTCGGACCCGTGTCCCCTGCATTGGCAGGCGTATTCTTAACCACTGCGCCACCAGAGAAGCCCACATTTCTCCATTCTTGAATCTTTATCTCAGGGTCTGCTTGTGGTCAAATCCAAACTAAGACAGCTCCCCTCCTCAAATCTTTGAAACAGACAACTAATGCTTTCTCAAATATACATAAAATGGTATGCCAGTGGAATTTCCAATCCCTTCTGCTAACCAGGTTTGCTGCCCATAAAGCACCCCCCCCCCAATATAGGAATTCTGGAACTGCCACCACTTTGCGGGACAGATCTTGATAACCCCCGCCTTGCAATTCACACAATCCCTTACCTGGAGCTCAGTCCATCTTCAGCCTTTAAATTCCTCCTTGGGGACCAGGGAAGGCCTGCTCCAAAGCGGGAAACTTTCTATTCATTGTTGGCCTGGGCTCCATCCAATGGCACAGAAGCAGATCAGCATTTTTTATTCCTATTTATTTTCAATGTCAGGAGCTCTTGGCAGGCAAGACCACGCCCCTGCCTATCAGTCGTGAGGGCTGTCTGAATCTTTTGAGAAAAATGGATCACAAACTAACTGCAGTGTAAATGTAGAGCAGAGGGAAGCAGAATTACAAATGCAGGAAGCTAGAGCAAAGAGACCCCAGGGAAAAATGGGATCTGATGGGAGCCACAAGGAGAGGACCCTCCCCCAAGCCCACACCCAAGGTCTGTTCCCACAAACCTACCTGACCTGTGTGTGAGATCCCACTCTTAGAAAGTTGTGCCAGATGGTATTTTCCAAAGACAGCTACACCAGTACATGTCCATCCCACGTGTTCTTCTTATAATGTGACATTGACATTCCCGCACTGAGAAGTGGGTAGACCTTTGGTACTGCCTCAGCCAGTGGGGTGAGGCAGAAGCGACACTGCACGAACTCCAAGAGTAGATCATAAAAGGCAATGAGTTCTGTCTGACTCTCTTTTGGGTTATGTGCCCCGGGAACTCAGTTACCATGTTGAGAGGAAGTTCAGGCCAGATGGAGAGGCCATGAGGGGGTGTTCCAGCTGAGAGCCGGCCCCAGCCACCAGACGTGTGAGTGAATGAGTCTTCCTTCTGCCCCCAGCCTTTGAGTCCTGCAGCAGAGGACCAAGACATTGTGGAACAGTCAAGACTTCACCGCTCTGCCCTGGCTGGGTTCCTGACTCACAGAGCTTATGAGAGATGATAAATGATTGTTGTTGCATCAAGCCACCAGGTCTTAGGGTAATTTTTTATATAGTAATAGATTACAAATATAGGAATGAACCCTCAGTTGCAGTAGAGAGCAATCTCTCTAAGTGCAGACACACCCAGACGGAGAAACATCTGACCCTAGGTATAGTCATTCACACTTCAGTATGAATCACCCATATTCGGCACCACCATCCCAATGAGAAAAGAGACAGAATTAAAAGTCTTAGGAGGGCTTCCCTGGTGGCACAGTGGTTGGGAGTCCGCCTGCCGATGCAGGGGACACGGGTTCATGCCCCGGTCTGGGAAGATCCCACATGCCGCAGAGCGGCTGGGCCCGTGAGCCATGGCCGTTGAGCCTGGGCGTCCTGAGCCTGTGCTCCACACGGCAGAGGCCACAACAGTGAGAGACCCGCGTACCGCAAAAAAAAAAAAAGTCTTAGGAAATGAGAGAGAGGACCTGGGAAACTGAAGAGGCAGAAATGGATACGGGGTATTTTGTAGAAAGAGATCTGGACTTAAAGCCGGACAGGACTGTGTTCTAGTCCTAATCACGCCCCTTTCCGGCAGAATTTCCTCTGAGATACGGAACGGGCTCTGCCACTTATTAGCTATGTGATGTGGGCACAGCCTCAGCTTTCTCATTTGTGAATCATTCACAACAACACCTACCTGTCTCTCAAGATTGCTGGGAAAAGCAAGTAAGACAGTTGTTATGAAGACAAATTGTTTATGTAATTAAGAAAGTTGCAGGATGTGGTGGACCCAGCAGGACTCAGCAGATGTGGGTTCTAGTCCAGGCTTTGCCCGTAACTCACTCTGCAAGGCTTGGCAAACTCACTCCCCTCTGCACTGTAGTCCCCACAAAGCTCGTGCCAATGTAATACTCACCTGTAGACCAAAGCACCCCTGGTGCAAGAAGGCCTACAGCCATCAGTGCCAGCAGAAGTTTGCAGAGTCTCAGTCACCAGTCCAGGTAACAAGGAAAGGTCAAGGTTAAATCAAGATCAAAGCAGGGTCAATCTAGCAGAGTGAGAAGCCAGTTACAAACAGGGTTAAAGGGGTCCAAGGTGAGTCCCATTGTCTAAATATACCTTTTCAGCTCTGAGAATGAGATGCAACCAGGGATGCAGCTGATAACTAGTCATAGGACCATCCATTGCCAGTATAAAATATTATTTAGGAGGTTAAACTCTGGAGCCCAAACACCTGAGCTCCAAATTCCAGCCTTACTGTCGATTAACTATAGCGATCGTGGACATGTTATTAACCATTCTATGCCTCAGTTTCATCCACTGTAAAATGGAGGTGATAATTACTTACAGCACCCTGTTGATGGGGTTATTGAGAAGATTACGTGGACACATGCAGTAAGAGTTCTTTCACACCTGGGAAGCTGGCCCTCAGCGAGGCAATTCTGGCTAATGTTTCCTAAACTGAAGAAAATGGTTATAGGGCAATTTTAGGAGGTAAATTCACAGGTCCTTCAACATAAGATCACACGTCCCACTCCACTCCCACTAAAATCACTTTTCAACGCTCCTTTGATCCTTCTGACTATACCAAAGAGAAAATGTCAGCTTGGTGTTAGTAAATCTTAACACCTCTCTGGCTCCTACTAATTTTCTAATCCCCCTCCAACAAAATAAAGTGCAGGGCCTGTAGCTCAGAGCCTTTCCAGGCAACAGCATCTAGCTACAATTTAGTAATATTTTGCTTCTGTCATATTTATTTTTACAGTTTCTTTTTACTTGAGTGATTCTGGTTTTACATTTATAGTCATGATTTAAAGTTCTCTTTTAAAGTAAATGTATTTTTAAGTAAGTCTTTTTTGATATTAAACATTATGATATATATGGTTATTTGATATGGAAAATAATTATGAAGGTGGGAAGCATGGTATCAGGCTGCACGGGCAGACATGGCATCTCCAGGGAGCTACATGGATCTACTGACAGCTAAAGTACATGTCCTAGTCCTAACTTGCATCCCCAGAGTCCCCTGTTTTGTTTCCAGGACCCCAGAGACTCACGCTGCTCTTCAATCCTTCCAAATGCTGCCAGAATGTAAACTGGTACAAACTGTGGATAATTTGGCAAGTATATCCTCTATACATTGGCAAATCCATTTCTAGGAATTTAATAAAATAACCAGAGATATGCCCAAAGATACACGGTTGTGAATATTTGTGGCCACATTATCTATGACAGGGAAAAATTGGAAATCATCTAAAAGGCCAACAATGGGGGACCAGCTTTGCAAATTACAGTATTTTCACAAAATGGACTGATCTGAAAATAGTCATATGACAAACACTCTGCACAAGGTAGATATTATTATTAACTCCACTTTACAGATGGAAAAACTCAAGCACAGAGAGGTTAATTATCTTTCCCAAGGTCACAGAGCTAGTAAGTGGTAGAGGTGACATTTGAACACAGGCCACCTAGATCCAGAGTCCATGTTCTTAACCGCTAGGTTGTCCTGTCATTGAAGCTGACATTGTAGATGAACATTTATTGCCATGGGAAATTGTTCCCTCAATGTATCGGTAAGTGAAAAACAGGTGGGAAAAAAGCAATCTGGAACAAACACCATATGTCAAAAGAGGTTATTTCTGGTTGGTGGAATTATTTTATTTTTGTTGTTTGGTTTGTTTGTTTTTTTAATTTATTTATTTTATTTATTTATGTTTGGCTGCGTTGGGTCTTCGTTGCTGCATACGGGCTTTCTCTAGTTGCGGCGAGCGGAGGCTACTCTTCGTTTCGGCGCACGGGCTTATTGCGGTGGCTACTCTTGTTGCAGAGCACGGGCTCTAGGCATGCGGGCTCCAGTAGTTGTGGTTCACGGGCTCTAGAGCGCAGGCTCACTAGTTGTGGCGCACGGGCTTAGTTGCTCAGCGGCATGTGGGATCTTCCAGGACCAGGGATTGAACCCGTGTCCCCTGCATTGGCAGGTGGATTCTTAACCACTGCGCCACCCGGGAAGTCTGTTTGGTTTGTTTTTATATGTGTTTTCCAGGTTTTCTGTTCCAAATGCCTATTACCTTCATAATAGAAATGAAACATGAATATATGACTTTTCTCCTCAGTTCTCCCATTCCTTTCTGCTTCTAAAGACAAGACAATTGGTTCTTCATGATGACAATAAAAATGACAATGATGATAATAAGAGCCAACATTTAATTTTCTTTTAGTATGCTAAAGGAATGACAAGCACAATTTCATTTACCTCATCACTGACACTTCCTGTGTACGGCCTCCCAGTCTGTGCACTGCACAACTCCAGGGAGTACCGCTCATATATCATCTACATTATGGACTGAGCTGTGAATGGTGCTTCTGGGAGCCATGCGACAAGGCCACCCTGTCAACAACCCTCAGGTGTAGATACTCTGATAATCTCCATCTGATACAAGAAGAAATTGAGGCACAAAAAAACGCTAATTAACGTGCTCCATATCACCCAGCTAGTGATTGGGACCAGTATTGAAACTCAGGCAGTCTGGCTTCAGGATCTGGTCTCTTTTTCTTTTTGGCTGTGAGGCTTGTGGGATCTTAGTTCCCCGACCAGGGATCGAACCTGGGCCCTAGACTGTGAAAGCGCGGAGTCCCAGCCACCGGACCACCAGGGAATTCCCTGGTCTCTTATTTTTAATGACAGAGGGGAAAGAGGGCATGACAAAGAAGATACAGTAAAATCTGGACATCTAGACAAAGATTACAGATCCAACAGGACATTGTGACAACATGAAGAGAGCACTGGTGTCAGAGGGAGGACATTGACATTCTGTCCCTTCCTCTGTCCCCACCTAGCTAGTGACCTTAGCAACTTAGCAAAGTTCCTTTTGTTTTTGTTTTTTTTTTTTTTTTTTTTTTTTTTTTTTTTTTTTTTGGTACGCCGGCCTCTCACTGCTGCGGCCTCCCCCGCTGCAGAGCACAGGCTCCCGACGCGCAGGCTCAGCGGCCACGGCTCACGGGCCCAACCGCTCCGCGACACACGGGATCCTCCCGGACCGGGGCACGAACCCGTGTCCCCTGCATCGGCAGGCGGACTCCCAACCTCTGCACCACCAGGGAAGCCCGCAAAGTTCCTTTTTTTTTTTTTTTCTTGCTCTGGGCTCAGCTTCCCCATGTGTAAACTGAAGGAATTAGATCTTTAACATCTCTTGCAGCTCTGAGTGTCTGCAATTACAGATGGCATCCCAATATGGGCCCAGAGCTGTGGCCTCCCACTCAGCACAGACATTCTCCCACCTGCTCAGGGAAGCATCTCTCAAGCTGACCTACTTTGTGTATGGGGGAGAGAAGGGCAGAGAGGAGGCCTAAGGCAGGGGTGAGAAACCAAAGGTTTGCCCTCCTGAGCAGCCAGGCTCCTCTCCAGCTGCTGATGATTCAGTCAGTGCCCCCTCAGAGGCTTCTGGGGCCTGCCTCTCTCCCTGCTCCACAGAAGGCAGCAGGCTTAAAATATCTGACAGGGTGGCAAAGCTGTTTTAATGCATTGCTTTTAGTTTTTAATCATGCTGGTGATTCACCAGGGTATTTCTCTGACTTTCCAAACATGCTTTGTTAAAGTCATTCTTGCAGGATCTTTAGAATGTTTTCTTAAACAAAAAACCAAGGTGCAGAACAGTGTGTATAAGGTGAGAAAAATTATTTAGATATACAGTTGTGTCTGTTTGTGAAGGGAGAAAGAATGAATAACTCTGGGAGGAAACATGAGAGATTGGTAACCATTCACCTCCCAGGAGGGAAACCAGGTGGGTTGGGGGAGGGGCGGAGGTAGGAGGGAGACTTTATGTCTTTTGCACGTGCATGCATTATTACCTAGACAATTCCCCATCTCAAGTGTGTTTAGTTCTGACTTCTCTTCTTCAAAGATATTCCTGGGCTTCCCTGGTGGTGCAGTGGTTGAGAGTCCGTCTGCCGATGTAGGGGACACGGGTTCGTGCCCTGGTCTGGGAAGATCCCACGTGCCGTGGAGCGGCTGTGCCCGTGAGCCATGGCCGCTGAGCCTGCACGTCCGGAGCCTGTGCTCCGCAACGGGGGAGGCCACAGCAGTGAGAGGCCCGCGTACCGCAAAAAAAAAAAGATTTTCCTGGCTGTATTAGTTTGCTAGGCTGCCATAACAAAGTACAATAGACTGGGTGCCTTAAACAATGGAAATGTATTTTCTGATAATTCTAGAGGCTAGAAGTGCAAGATCAAGGTGTCTGAAGGGTTGCTTTCTCCTGAAGCCTCTCCACTTGGCTTGTAGATGGCTGTCTTCTCCCTTTGTCCTCACCTGGTCTTCCCTCTGTGCATGTCTGGATCCTAATCTCGTCTTATAAGGACACCAGTCACATTGAATTAGGGCCCACCCATACGACCTGATTTTAATTTAATTACCTCTTCAAAGATCATATCTCCAAATACAGTCAGTTTCTGAGGGCTGGGAGTCAGGACTTCAACACATGAATTTTGGAGGATGCAACTCAGCCCATAACCGTGCCCTACACCAATGAACTCACCCCATCAGACCAGTGACCTCTGAGGAACAAGTACAGGTGCTTATATTCATTCAACTTTAATTGAGCATCTCTTGTGAGGGAAGCAATGTTTTAGGGTTGGAACAAGTACAGGTGCTTATATTCATTCAACTTTAATTGAGCATCTCTTGTGAGGGAAGCAATGTTTTAGGGTTGGAACAAGTACAGGTGCTTATATTCATTCAACTTTAATTGAGCATCTCTTGTGAGGGAAGCAATGTTTTAGGGTTGGAGGTGATATCCAATTGAGTTAGATTTGATTCTGGCCAGAAATAAATAGGAAAATGAGAAAGACCTCAAGACTAAAAATCAGAAGAACTGATCATCCAATCCCAGCTCCCCCCTCTTATTAGCTGAGTTAGTCTGGATGTGGCTTTTAGCCACCATTTTTAACCTCAAGGGCAGGTTGTAATACATACCTCAAAGGGTTGGGGAGAGGATTAGAGGAGAAAAGACAGGTAAAATACCTTGTCTATAGTACTTGTGCCCTGTACAGTGCTTATTCACCTCAACTCCTCCCTGGGTTGGGGCTCGGGGAGCAGGGTCCACACCCTTTCATCCTTATGGCCCTGGAGTGTAGCAGTGAACAGTGGGGCACTGGCTGGGCAGCTTTGCTGGAGCAGTTGCCCAGATGGATTTGTGAGGCCACGTGTATATACCCCAGAGGGACTTTCAGAAACATCATAGAGGCTGCCTTTAAAAGCAGTTTTTCACAATGAAAAAATTTGAGTATTAATGTTAATACGACCTCCTTGGGAATCACAGGCTGATGGAGCCCAGGAACATCTGAGCTATATGTGGAACTTCTGTCTTTCATGCCACACAGATCTCCCCAGGAGAACAGGAAACACATAAGATTTGTAGTGGACGTTTGCTATTTTGATCTGCCAAGCACAGATCCTGCATCTTCTGGTAACAGAATTCCACGGTTCTTTTGGGGAACCACACCCTCCAACATTCCCAGCCCATGTGGTTTAGACCAGCAGACCACATCTCCAGTTCCAGGAATGAGCCCATGACTCAGGCCTGCCATTGAGAGTTCTATCTTCTCTGGTTAACTGTGGCTGACTCGGCAACTAGCACATGACCCCAACTGGGCAGATCAGCAATTCCTGGGAGTCTGACGGGCTCTGTCAGGAAAGAAGTGCTCTTTTCACCAGGTTTGCTAAACTAAATGCTAAACTAAAAGCTAAATGCTAAACTAAGTTGCTAAACTAAATGACCGTTTTGCCACCACCTGGGGAAATCCTGCCTGAGATCCTGGTGACATTGTTTGAGCACCTGGATTTAGCCTTTGCCGGAAGCCAGCACAACCCTGAACCTCACGTTGATGTTAGCCAATAAACTTTCCTCATTTCTTAAATCAGTTTGACTTGGGGTTCTGTCACTTATCAACCAAATAAATGGCACGTACAGGATTAGTTCTCGGTAACTTCTTTCCGTGTGTAACTCTGTTTCTTTCTTTGGGGGCTTAGAACTATTCACTACTCGAAATCAATTCATCAAACAACTTGCATGTAAACTCGCTCTGGAGTTTACAGACACCTTTCACAAATCCAGGGGTATGTGTGAAAAGAGATATTGGAGATGGGGAGGAGATAAAATGAGAGCTGACTGGTAACTACACCTGCCAGGTGGATCCAGATGCTGACTCTGGCCCAGCCAGCACATTTGGCTACAAGGTGGCTGATCCTGTGCCTTGGGTCAGCCACGTGCTGAAGCTGGCTTATACCAGCTAACAAGAGGATTTGTTAAATAACTGGAATTTTGCAGCTGGTTTTAAACCACTGATAGTTTGAAATTGGCCATGGTGAGAGTATTTATACCATGGATATCACCAAACACTAAAAATCAAGTTAATTTTTTCCCCTTGGAGAGTTTGTTTATCAGCAAACCACAGGCTTTGGCCTTGATTCAACAGGTCTGAAAATGGCCCATAAGGATGAGGGCTAAACAGCAAAGGTAACCAAAATTTATATTCCATTTCACAGCACTTCCTCGCCCCAAACCTCATCTTGCCCCTCTAGCAATGCTGTAGAGTAGAAATTATTACTCACATCCTACAAGTAAGGAATCCAAGGCCTGGAGAAATGTCTTCCCGGTGGTCAGATGGCAGAGCTAAGAAATAAACTCAGGTCTGTGGACCCCATGCCTAATGTTGTTTCCCTGACATCCCAGTAGGAGGTGACTGAAGCATCAAAACAGGGTCTAAACAAGTAATTTTGTCACTGGGTGTGGAAAGGCTGTTTCCAAAAACAATAGAGCTTTTTAACAACGTATTTCTGAACAGAGGTGGCCAATTAGCAAGGCAGCTGCCCAGAGATTAGCAATAACACTACATATTCAATCCTCTAAGAAAACACAGCATCACTTCTAGTAAATTATATAGCTCACATTTGTACAGAATATGTGGTTGGTTTATAAAACCCTTTCAAGTATGTTGCCTCTGTAGATCAACTCCTTTAAAATATTCAGAAACTGTGGCCCTGCGTGGCATGCTGATTAACCAAAAACTAACCATCAACACCCTTTTCCTTTAACTGCTTCCACTAAAACATCTGGAAAAATGGAATATTTACGTTTTCAGCCTCCCTTAGAGACCTACAGACATGTGATCTAGTGCTGGCTATTGAGACTTAAGCAAAAGTCGGCTTTCCTGATAAAAAGTATTGCCCTTGCCCCTCTTCATCCTGTCTTAAACAAGGACATGATAATGGTACTGCAGCAGCCATTTTGTAACCATGAGGTGACAAGACAAAAAGCTAAGCAGAGCAGAGCAGAAATAGAGGAAAAGTATGGGTCCTCGATGGCATCATTGAGTCTGCATCAGGCTGCTTCCTCTGAATGTTTTATAATGGGAGAAAAACAAACAATTTTCATTTGACTATTCTGTTACATACAGTGGAAACATTCCTAACATGGCTAGAAATTCTACTTCTAGGAATTTATCATAAAGATCATCTATAATAGAGGAAAACTGGAGTCTCAATGTGTAACAATAGGAAGTTGATGAAACATAACACAGGGTGGCTATATAATGTATACTATTCAGTTATTGAAAATTATATTGCAGGCAAGAGATTCTTAAACTTGTGTTCTTAAACAAGTACCCCTAAATACATACAGACATTAAATACATACAGACATTTTTTGTGGATGCATATATGAATTTTTCTAGGTACATAATTATTTTCAGATTCTCAAAGCTTTCAGAAAAAAAGTTTAAGTATCACTATTTCAAATTAATATTTGTAGACATGGAAAAATGTTCACAATATATCGGGGGAACAGAAATTGACAAAACAGCATGTTCAATATTCTTCCATATTGGAAAAAATTACATATATATTATAAATGTATGTATGCATGGTGGTGAGCTGAAATTTACCGAATACATACTTGGGAGCCACCCCCCCAAAAAAAACCCCACAAACTTTACTTCTGTAAACTTAGCTTAGCCTACTATACCGCACTCTTGCTGATTACAGAAAACTTAATCTTGCAATTCAAAGTAACTCAGACACTTCCTGATTTAAGATGGTCAGTTCAAGATACTTCCCATTTCTTCCTCCTCCCCTGCTCCTCTAGTTCTTCCATGGACAGATGCATTGTCCTGGAATCCAGAGGAGTGGCATCTGGTCCTATGCTACCCTCTGTTCTTCCCTTGGCCTCTGCAGTTCATCTTTTCTGGTCCCCATCATGAAGCTCTGGCATCTGCTACCAATGTCTGTGGTCTTGTCCTGACTGTTAGTTGAGAAATCTATGCGCTCCTGGTCTACCTGGTCCCAATTTATTCTCAGCCCGTTTAGTACCCCTCACAGGGGTCCATGGGGACCGTTCTTAGATTCTTTCCCACATCTGAAATGGTGCCCTCAGCCTCACCACCCCCACCCAAGCAATGGCTGCTTTGCCCCTCAAGGTACCAGGTTTGACATGGACTTTAATGGACTTACATCCTGGGAAGAGAGGCTCAAGTGCCTCCTGTTTTCCTGTTCTCACTAAACTTATTTAGGATTCCTAAGGCCCACTCCCAGTCTCAGGTGTGGGGCGGAACTCTGAGCCCCTTCTCAGCACCGAGGTAATGTGTCAGCTCTGATCTCATCCTTCCAATGTTCCCTTTTCTCTCCGGATATTCCAACTCATGTCTTTCTTCAGGCCTGCATTCTTCTTTATTCAGGGGCTTACCTTCCACAGTGCTCTGAGGCTCCCAGGTTTGCTCTTTTATATACTAAGTCAGGCTATTGCAAATCTGAAGATAAACTTTTTGTTTTCCCTCAAAATCCTGGCTCTTGTGACTCAAAAGTACTCTGGCTTCCAAATTTTGTGCCTGCTGGAAGTTTTCAAGTCATCCTAGGGGTCACCAAGAATTTGGCTTTTTGTTTTTGTAAACTCTTAATTGTCCTTCATGGGCAGTGCCTGAAAAATGCCCAAATGGTGGGTGTAGAACACAAGGTACAAGGTAGCATGTGTTAGGAGGAAACATCTTAATGTCTCAAATTATTTTCCTGCTGCATATGCATCGGGAAAGATCTGAAAAGATGCAAACTGAGATGTCATCATTTATGATCCCTGGATGATGAGAGTACATTAATGTAATAGTTATGATGGAAGTTACAGAAAACC
This sequence comes from Lipotes vexillifer, assembly GCF_000442215.2. Taxonomy (NCBI): domain Eukaryota; kingdom Metazoa; phylum Chordata; class Mammalia; order Artiodactyla; family Lipotidae; genus Lipotes; species Lipotes vexillifer. The sequence continues at coordinate 3,687,411 of NW_006779909.1, read as the reverse complement.
CAACTAACAGTGGCTTAAAATAACAAGGGTTTATTCTTCTCACAAGATAAGAAGTATGGAAGTGGGTTGCTGCTGGCGTTGGCTCAGCAGCCCAACGCTGTCAGGGTCAGCATCTGTACTGTTCCCTCGGCCTTCCTCCATGGTCTCAAGATGGTTGCAACACCGCACGTTACATCCCACATTCAAAAGGGAGAAGGGATGGCACGAGCTCCATCTGTTCCTCTGAGCCAGAAAAGCCAAAGCCTTCCACTTTTATCTCATTGGCCAGAAATGGGTCACATGGCCACCCCAGCTGCAAGGGAAGCTGGGAAGACCCCAGGGACCGGTTGGGATGGGTTTAGCAGCCGATGGTGCCTACCACAAGGGATAGCTACAGTCTTTTTTCTTCTTGCTTCTCTGTGTCTCCTAATTTTTCCACTATTGACAAATATTACATTTATAATAAGTGCAATATTTATTTATTATTATTATTTAAAAGAATGAGAATTTTTTTTAATTTAAATTTTATTTTTGGCTGTGCTGGGTCTTCATTGCTGCATGTGGGCTTTCTCTAGTTGCAGCGAACGGGGGCTACTCTTCATTGCAGTGCATTGTGGTGGCTTCTTGTCGCAGAGCACGGGCTCTAGGCAAGCAGGCTCAGGAGTTGTGGCTTGCGGGCTTAGCAGCTCCGCGGTGTGTGGGATCTTCCCGGACCAGGTATCGAACCGAACCCGTGTCTCCTGCATTGGCAGGCGGATTCTTAACCACTGAGCCACCAGGCAAGTCCCAATAAGTGCAATATTTAATTAAACAAATAGACAATGCTTAGAAACCAAATACATTGCCTCATTTGATCCTCCCAACACCTTGCCTTGGATAATCTTACCCTTGTTTCAGGAAAAAGTGACCATCAGAAGTAAAATGACTTCCAAGGACACACAGCAGATGATTGATAACACTGAAAAAATGAAGCAGCTATCCAGACTCCAAATTCTCTGATTTTTCTCTACACTAACTTGCTGCTAAAGATCAGGAAACTTAGAAATGAAACTTCACAGTTACAGTTACGCTGAGAGAGAGGCGAGTGGAGATTAGTGAAGGCACAGCACAAAAGGCCTATTCCCCGTGTTTCAAGCAACGTCCCGTCAGGCCCCTCCTGACCGTCCGAGCCTCTTCACCTCCTCCTGCCTCCTCTGTCTTCAGCCCTCTTTCCTCACACTCTCCGCCCAGCCTTTCTCACCCGCCACCCCCAGCAGAATGTCACCCAGTGGAAGTGTGCCAGCTGTGCCTTCAGCTACTCTTGAGTCTGAGTCCCCGTTCCACCAATTAACTGCCCAACTTGAGCAAGTTGCTTAACTCTCTGGGTCCCCAATTCTTCATCTGCTAAATGAAATAATATTACTCGTCTCATAGGACTAATTTGTTAATTCTACGTAACAACATAAGTGAAAGCTTCCTGGGTGGTATCAGACGCTTAGTACATGCTCAATTAATGCCAATATTAGTCATTATTGTCGTAATATGGAAGCTCAACAACATTTGAAATCTCAGCCTGTAATCCTGCATTATTATGAACTAGGGCAAGCATATGCCAGAGCAGAAGGTCATCAACTCTGCTGTCTGTCAACAGAGCAGTCACTTGTACGTGTCACTTAGGATTAAAGCTAGTGGATTTAGGAGCCGACTTTGAGGACCCACTCAGTTTGCTGAGTGGAGGAATTCTTAGTAGCACATAGTTTTGAGCAGAGATGGTTGAAATCATGGCTCTCACTCTTATCAGCTGTGACCTGGGTCAAGTGACCTACGGTCTCTGTGCCACAGTTTGCTCATTTAGAAAATGGGGATAATAATAGTATGTACCTTTCAGGGTTGTTGTGAGGATTCAAGGAGTCAAAATATGTAAAGCACCTAGAAGAGTGCCTGACATATCAGATCAAATGTGTTACATAACTCTACTATTAATGCCATTATTATATCATATTGAACACCTGCTATGAGCCCAAGGTCATGAGCTAGTAGTAAGTGAAGACAGGATTTAACCTCAGCACTGTCTGAGCCTGAATCAGCACTTCTGACCCCTAACCAGCCTACATCCATCATCTCTAATTTCCTCCCCTCCCCCCATTGCTTCCCCTTCCCTTCACAATCCAACCCTTCCCTTGTGTTCCTAGGATACAGGTCCTTGTCTCCTCTTTAACCATTCTTGCCACCTTCTATCTCTACTTCTCCTTCTCCACCTCTTTCCCCCTGTGACAAGCCTGGAGCTGAGGACAGACTATAACACCAGCTATATCAGAGACCCAACTCCACTGGCTTAAACACATTTTTATTTTCTCTTCTCTTTCTCTTACATAAAAGAAGTCTGGAAATGGGTAGTTCAGGGCAGTTGTGATAGCTCAGTCATCAAACTGTGTTGCTTATCTAATGGCTACCATCATCAAAATCACCTCATGGTGACAAGAGTGATGCTGCATTTCTAGCCATCACATCTATACTCCAAGTAGTAGGAAGAGGTAAGATTATAAGAGGTAACCTTGTTGACTCAGCACAGTCAACATCCTGGAAAGAGCTTTCCTTGAAGTCCCACTTCAGTACTGTCATCTGGCCATTCTTATCTTCAGGGGAGACTGAGAAATAGTTTTTCATGTGGGCACATTGTTACTCCCAACAGAGTCCTGTTATTAAGGAAAAGAAGAAAAATTGTAACTGGATAAGTAGCTAGCTCTCACTGATATCCTATCTTCATAAAGAAGAAAAGGAGACTGGATGTTGGGTAGGCAGTTAACCATCTCTACTGCTCCATCCTTAGGATTCCTTCCAAGGAGAGTACTGTGAGTGGTTGGGAAGGATTCTCCGATGAACCACTTAGACACATGATAAGACACCTAAGAAGCACGGTCCAATAATTATGGGTCCCTAACTCATCTTTTAGGAAGGAGGTTCAGATTAATTCTGGCCTTTGTTCTGCTGAATGGAGATGTGAGTTTGAATCCAGAGCTGTTTTGCTTAGACAACAGAGAGACAAAATACTGCCAAGAGGACTCATTTGTTTTCATTCTTAACACACACAACATTCAGCCTCTTCTCTAAATACCCTTTTAGCAAATGTTTGAAGAATAATGGTTTGAAGGGATATCAAATTGTTAGCCTGCCTGAGATAGACATTACTTGTGCTCACCAGGTTCTGGTTTTCCTTTTCCTCTTTCTGGGTGCACAGGGAGACTACACTCTTGCAACTATACAGGGCCATGTGGCTAGTTCTGGCCGGCAGGCTTCAGCAGAGGTGACATATGTCACTTCCAGGGCTAAGCACCCAAGAGCTGATGTGAGTTCTCTTTGCTTCTCTCCGCCCACACCCTGGTCAATGCAGAGGTCTTGGGTTGAGATGGTGGAGCCACAAAACTGAAGCAGCCTAGGTCACGTGCAGGACGCTGCCCTAGGGGTTGGAGGGAGGTGCCAGTGAACTTTGACCAACCAAGAAACAAATTTTTCGTAATAGCTGAAAAGTATAACTGTTTCTTTCTCTGTAAAATGTAGACACTCATTCAGAGTGTGCACAGAACAGCTAGTATCGTGTCACATAATAGTTACCCTCGATGTATGACAATAACAAAAAGAGCTTTATTTTCTCACTTAATCCTGACGATAATCCCTTGAGGATTAGAGCTCAGTGTTTCCCTTGGGACTTCCCTGGTGGTCCAGTGGTTAACAGTCTGCCTTCCAATGCAGGGGACGCGGTTCGATCCCTGGTTGGGGAACTAAGATCCCACATGCTGCGGAGCAACTAAGCCCACGTGCCACAACTAGAGTGAAGCTTGCATGCCATGATGAAGAGCCTGCGTGCCACAATTAAGAGCCGACGCAGCCAAAAATAAATTAAAAAAAAACAAAAACAAACTCAGTGTTTCCCAAACGTGCCTGGTTATAAGAATCACCAGGAGGGAACATGGTATAATTATAGATTCGCAAACTCTCGCCCTGGACATTCTGATCCAGTGGGACTGAGGTAAGGCCTAATGATTCTGCATTTTCATCAGGTGTTCCGAGGACTCTTGTGAGCAGGTAAGTTCGAGAAACACAGTGGGTGTTACTATTACTTTACTGATAAGGAAAGCGCGTTTTGGATCAGTGCATCTCCTGAGCATTTTAATGGGCAGGAGAATCACCCGGGGATTCTTATTCAGTAGGCCTGGGTTGGGGCCTGGGGTCCAGGAGTGCTAGCAAGTTCCCAGGGGTTGTCCGCACCGCAGCCTGAGGACCACACTGAGTGGAAGGGCGAGCCTGGAGAGTGAGCTCACTGGTCCTCAGGCAGCTGCTCTTTGGTGTCAACTAAAAATGCTGATGCCCGAGTCCTGCCCCCATAGATTCTGATGTAATTAGTAGGGGTGTGGCCTGGACATTGGAATTTTTCAAACCTCCCCAGATGATTCTACTCCACAGCAAAGTTTGAGAACCACAGGTTCAGGAAAGTCATATAGTTTGAGTTCACAGAGCTAATAAATGGCCAAGTCATTTTTTTTTCTTTTTTTTTAAATTGAACTATTGTTGGGCTTCCCTGGTGGCGCAGTGGTTGAGAGTCCGCCTGCCGATGCAGGGGACATGGGTTCGTGCCCCAGTCCGGGAAGATCCCACATGCTGCGGAGCGGCTGGGCCCGTGCGCCACGGCCGCTGAGCCTGCGCGTCCGGAGCCTGTGCTCCGCGACGGGAGAGGCCACAACGGTGAGAGGCCCACGTACAGAAAAAAAAAAATTGAAGTATAGCTGATTTACAATGTTGTGTTAAGCTCTGCTGTGGAGCAAAGTGACTCAGTTATACGTATATGCATTCTTTTTTATATTCTTTTCCATTGTGGTTTATCACGGGATATTGAATATAGTTCCCTGTGCTCTACAGCAAGACCTTGTTGTTCATCCATCCTTTATATACTAATCTGTATCTGCTAATCCCATCGTATATATGCTAGTTTGTATCCCAGTCCTTCCGTCCCCCACCCCCCTGCCCCTTGGCAACCACAGGTCTGTTCTCTACGTCTATGAGTCTGTTTCTGTTTCGTAGATAAGTTCATTTGTGTCCTATTTTAGATTCCACATATAAGTGATGTCATATGATATCCACCCATGTTGCTGCAAATGCAAGCTAAGTATCTTGTGAGAAGAGTATACAAAATGGTAATTGATATTATTACTAATATTATTATTATGGGGGGACCCTAGAAATATGGCACAAAAAGGTAGCATAAGGCTGGGGTCAGAATCTGTAATTGGTCAGCACCAAGTGGGCCAGGCCAGCGGTGCGGGCAGCCTACAGTCTAGGCACGAGCTCCCTGCCTTGACTCTCCCAGCTGCGGGCAGACAAACGTGGACGTGGGCCACCCCCTCTCTTGCTGGTAACTCTCCAAGTGTCGTGAGCAGCTGCTGAGGCCTGAGCTCACCTCACACCCACACTGACAGCATTTTGAAGATGGAGACAAAAGCCAGGCTGCCCTGGTGCCGAAATGAGAGTCACGATCCGTCAGCCTTGAGAAAAGGGCAGCAGCCCCTAACTCAATTTCTTACCAATTATCCCAGCAAAACGTCTCCAAGGGACAGATGTCCATGGTCTGATTAACTAGAATGCCAGACCACCGGAGACAGACAAATATTCCAACCACAAAATTCATTTGGAAGACTCAAATAGAGAAGGGATGTCAAAAGAGACTGACTGTAATTTCAGAAGCCATGAGTGGTACCACTTGACATGAATAATAACAAATAAAAGCTATCATTTATCGAGGGCCCACCGTGCGCCAGACTCTAGGCTAGTTACTCTCCACGCATTATCTGATTTAATCCTCACCACCGCGCTATCAAATAGGTACTCTTGGACCCTCTGAATAGGCAAGGAGATTCAAGTTCACAAACCCCAAGTTCACACAGCTAGTAAGTGACAGAGCTGTGGTCTGAAGGTTTAAACCACACCCTAGCTCTTACCCACTTTATATTTTCCTTCTCACCCTGTATAGCTGGACCTTATAGATCACTGTCTACTTTGGCCTTTAAACAAAGAAAGAAATATTCTTTCTCCGGCTCTGCATGGTAATAATTATTCACCTCCACTAAGCCGTGGAGACACGGAGCCCAGCTGTTCCTCGTACCCATATCCATCTCTCCAAACGCCTGCTCTCCAGCGAGGAAAGGGACTGGCTCCGCGATCCTGCGGGGCCCCAAAGGAGGGATGAGTATACTCTGCTTTGCAGGGCGCCAGTAACAGAACGAGTGAGGTTGTTCTGAGTCCTTGTCTTTAGTTTTTCCTCAGAGCTTTCTGCTGTTTTAATTTGCCCCGGGGGTCTGGAAAGACAAGCCCTCTGTTCTAAAGGCTTCATGCAGAAACAACTACAGGTGTGGTCATTTAATTTCCTGTCTTTAAAAAAAAAAAAGGATCCAGTGACGTTTTGAACCAGCTGGCAGATTTTTGTTCTAAAGAGCAGGATCGTTGCTAGTTCTTATTTTATGCTCTCCACCGCAGGGCATGCCATGGTTCTCTGTCCTCCACCAAGGTGATTCCGGGATACAGCATTATCTACCCCGCTATCTGATCTCTGAAGCCTCAAAACCCTTTCACAGGGGGACAAAAGCTTTCCTTCCATTAGAGACCAGGGTTACAGGCAGATGGCCAGGAGAAAGGCAAGGTGAGGGCTTTCCAGCCTATCTGCAAGCAAAGACCTAGAATCACCAGCAATCAGGCCCTTTGGCAACTCACAACCGGGAATGCCTTGGGGGGGGCAACTGTAAGCAAAAAGCTGGGAGCAGTCTTCAATCAGTAGGCTTTTAGCTAGCTGACAAATTAGTGAACAAAGAATCTGAATTCTTTTTTTTTTTTAACTTGCACGCTAATGAGGAAACCTCTTCCTTCAAAGTTCAGAGCTAGCTAACAAGCTAGGGAATAAATGGACTCCATGGTGGATTTCAAGCTCTTTTGTTGGCTCGGATTCAACTCGGTTTGGAAACTATTTAGCTAGCAAGCATGCAAGCAAATAATTTGAGGGACCATCTTGACTTTTTATCATTTTGGCTACAAAACCCAAACACAGATCCTTCACCAGTTCTTTC